>NC_079191.1:448650123-448955123 GCF_029499605.1 Hyla sarda | reverse complement strand
GTAGATCTTTTGACAGGTACATGTAGCATAATAAATCACATTGGAGCTACTACTGCACGAGACATACTGGCAGATAGAGAAGCTGCGCTGTCCATTAGCCGATGAAAATTCTGTGGCTCTCTCTATTTTGCAACAAGCCCGACAGTCACCACAGGGGAAACAACCCACTCTGGGGCCTTTAGAACCGAAGGGATTGCAACGATGCTGGATGTGGATCCTTTAACCTTTGTGGCAGATGACAGGGGCCGTGTCGGGGAGCGGATTCTAAGGTGCTGCTGGTCTTCACTAGAGCCTGCTGCAAGGCAGGATGGGCTTGCTGCGGCACACGACACCCAGGTCGCTACCCCGATACAACTCAACCACACAGGTAACTGGGCAAGATTGAGTTACAGAAGAATGAGACAAAGGCGTAGTCAGACTTAGCAGAAGGTCAAGGCAGGCGGCAAAGGTGCGTAGTCAAATAACGTAGCGGTAGGGTCAAAATACACCAGCAAGGCAAACAGACAATTGGGAACACTTAATCTCAGGCTAGGGGCACTGAAGATTCGGTAGGGAGGAAAGGGCGGAGCTGCCTTATATAATTTGGCAGAAGGACCAGGCACCAATCAATGGTGCACTGGCCCTTTAAATTTCATGAAGCCGGCACATGCGCCGGGAAGCAGAGGCCAGAACGGAGGCAGGTAAAAAGCGGGTCCCAATTCGTATGCGGGCACGTCCCCCGATGCAAACCGTGGTGCGGACAGGAGAGCGGGGAGCGTGGGTGAGCGTGCTCATGGTAGGAACGCCGGACGGGAGCACTTACTGTAACACGGATTTGTCCCTTTCGCCACATAGTGGCTCCTAACGAGGGTGTCCCTTAGATTCTTGTTTCTTTTAGCTGTCATTTGTACTTTTTGTGGTATAATCGCTGAGAGTTGTGGGTAAGTTAGCAAAATAGTCCAATTCCTTTGCAAACAGGATCGCATAGTTTCCCACTCGCAGTTAAATGTTGAAATGAATCCTACCCATTTTCTCCAATCCTCTATTTCCCCCAGGCTTGACCCCATCGAGTTTCCCTTGGTGGAGTTTGGCCAAACTTACTAAGCTTTACGATTTCTTGGTCTGTCATACTCTTCCTTCTCTCACATCCTTCAACTTATCTCACTCTGTCCCTCATGCTGAACTCTTTAGGGCTCACCAGATATTCTCTTTTCTCCGCACACAGGTGCGTCCTTCATGCACCATTCGCTCCACCTTCTTTGAAGCCCGCGCTTTGTACACACCTCACCTCCCAGGTCTCTCTTCTTTATTATACTCCCATCTTAATACACCCCCATCTGATACAAAATTTTAATATATGTTGGCCTCGGAATCCGATCTCCACATGGTTTTCTCCCCATCACAATAGCGGGATGGCTGTACTGCATTGAGCCGAGGTAGTTGGCAGGTGTCCTTGATGGAAACGGCTTTGAAGGTCCTTCATAGGACTTATCTGGTCCCAGTGTGGTTACATTCTATTTACCCCACTGTATCACCACTCTGCTTTCGCTCATGTGGTATGCTAGGCACATTTTATCATAAAATGGTGGTCCTGTCCTGTGGTCTCGTCCTTTTGGACTCAGGTGCTTGACCTTCTTGATTCTATTTTACCTGGTCGAGTTCACATATGCGAATATTCGCACGCCAGTCTCACACAGTAGTATTAGAGCCTTCTTTACACCACACAAGCTGGAAGCAGAGAGGATGATCACTGTGATGTGTACTGTGAAAAAAAAACAAAAAAAAACGAGTATTCGTAATTACGAATATATAGTGCTATATTCCCAAATATTCGCGAATTCGCAAATAAAATTTGCATTGTGAATATTTGCGAGCAATACTAGTTTCAACCACCTCTCTTAGGAATGCCGAGCTGTGCCTGTATAATTTATGTGTATCACTGTATTTCACTTTCTGTTATACGGACCACTCTTGTTACTTCTGTTATACGGACCACTCTTGTTACTTCTGTTATACGGACCACTCTTGTTACTTCTGTTATACGGACCACTCTTGTTACTTCTGTTATACGGACCACTCTTGTTACTTCTGTTATACGGACCATATGCGGACCACTCTTGTTACTTCTGTTATGCGGACCACTCTTGTTACTTCTGTTATACGGACCACTCTTGTTACTTCTGTTATACGGACCACTCTTGTTACGTCTGTTATACGGATCACTCTTGTTACTTCTGTTATACGGACCACTCTTGTTACGTCTGTTATGCGGACCACTCTTGTTACTTCTGTTATACGGACCACTCTTGTTACGTCTGTTATGCGGACCACTCTTGTTACTTCTGTTATACGGACCACTCTTGTTACTTCTGTTATACGGACCACTCTTGTTACTTCTGTTCTGCGGACCACTCTTGTTACTTCTGTTATGCGGACCACTCTTGTTACTTCTGTTATACGGACCACTCTTGTTACTTCTGTTATACGGACCACTCTTGTTACTTCTGTTATACGGACCACTCTTGTTACTTCTGTTATACGGACCACTCTTGTTACTTCTGTTATACGGACCACTCTTGTTACTTCTATTATACGGACCACTCTTGTTACTTCTGTTATACGGACCACTCTTGTTACTTCTGTTATACGGACCACTCTTGTTACTTCTGTTCTGCGGACCACTCTTGTTACTTCTGTTATACGGACCACTCTTGTTACTTCTGTTATACGGACCACTCTTGTTACTTAAGTTATACGGACCACTCTTGTTACTTCTGTTATATGGACCACTCTTGTTACTTCTGTTATACGGACCACTCTTGTTACTTCTGTTATACGGACCACTCTTGTTACTTCTGTTATACGGACCACTCTTGTTACTTCTGTTATACGGACCACTCTTGTTACTTCTGTTATGCGGACCACTCTTGTTACTTCTGTTATACGGACCACTCTTGTTACTTCTGTTATACGGACCACTCTTGTTACTTCTGTTATACGGACCACTCTTGTTACTTCTGTTATACGGACCATATGCGGACCACTCTTGTTACTTCTGTTATACGGACCACTCTTGTTACTTCTGTTATACGGACCACTCTTGTTACTTCTGTTATACGGACCACTCTTGTTACTTCTGTTATACGGACCACTCTTGTTACGTCTGTTATACGGACCACTCTTGTTACTTCTGTTATACGGACCACTCTTGTTACTTCTGTTATACGGACCACTCTTGTTACTTCTGTTATACGGACCACTCTTGTTACTTCTGTTATACGGACCACTCTTGTTACGTCTGTTATACGGACCACTCTTGTTACTTCTGTTATACGGACCCCTCTTGTTACTTCTG
The DNA here is from genome assembly GCF_029499605.1 of Hyla sarda. Lineage (NCBI taxonomy): Eukaryota > Metazoa > Chordata > Amphibia > Anura > Hylidae > Hyla > Hyla sarda. The sequence continues at coordinate 448,951,789 of NC_079191.1, read as the reverse complement.
TTATACGGACCACTCTTGTTACTTCTGTTATACGGACCACTCTTGTTACTTCTGTTATACGGACCACTCTTGTTACTTCTGATATACGGACCACTCTTGTTACTTCTGTTATACGGACCACTCTTGTTACTTCTGTTATACGGACCACTCTTGTTACTTCTGTTATACGGACCACTCTTGTTACGTCTGTTATACGGACCACTCTTGTTACTTCTGTTATACGGACCACTCTTGTTACGTCTGTTATACGGACCACTCTTGTTACTTCTGTTATACGGACCACTCTTGTTACTTCTGTTATACGGACCACTCTTGTTACTTCTGTTATACGGACCACTCTTGTTACTTCTGTTGTACGGACCACTCTTGTTACTTCTGTTATGCGGACCACTCTTGTTACTTCTGTTATACGGACCACTCTTGTTACTTCTGTTATACGGACCACTCTTGTTACTTCTGTTATACGGACCACTTTGTTACTTCTGTTATACGGACCACTCTTGTTACTTCTGTTATACGGACCACTCTTGTTACTTCTGTTATACGGACCACTCTTGTTACTTCTGTTATACGGACCACTCTTGTTACTTCTGTTATACGGACCACTCTTGTTACTTCTGTTATACGGACCACTTTGTTACTTCTGTTATACGGACCACTCTTGTTACTTCTGTTATACGGACCACTCTTGTTACTTAAGTTATACGGACCACTCTTGTTACTTCTGTTATACGGACCACTCTTGTTACTTCTGTTATACGGACCACTCTTGTTACTTCTGTTATACGGACCACTCTTGTTACTTCTGTTATACGGACCACTCTTGTTACTTCTGTTATACGGACCACTCTTGTTACTTCTGTTATACGGACCACTCTTGTTACTTCTGTTATACGGACCACTCTTGTTACTTCCGTTATATGGACCACTCTTGTTACTTCTGTTATATGGACCACTCTTGTTACTTTGTTGGAAGCGATATTTATGTATCAATAAAGGCTTCATGGTTTGACTGTTAAATGTTGAAATGAATTTTACAAATTCTGGGTATTTTTGTACTTTTTAATAGGTACTCCCTTCGAGTATGATGCCCTCTGATAAGCATACTTGACACTGTGTTTACTGTATCCACATTGTAAAAATCTTTCCGTCTAAAATTGACTTTGCTTTTGAAAATCTTCCTCCATATATGTAGAAAATTGGCCAATCGGTACTGCTTTTATAGTAGAAGCTATAAGTGCTGAACTTGCCTGCAAGAGGGAATTGGTGGCCATAGCCTTCCTGTAAACATCTGTTTAGAGAAAGCCATCAGTTCCTTTTTTAATTTGTATATCCAAAAAGTCCAGTGATTGTTGACCGTGTACAAAGGGGTGCAAGCTGCCCCCATTTGCAGTACCCCTTTTTCTGTAAGTAGAATTAGTTTTTGAAGGTAAAAAATTATGGGTCAGGATGTATTCTAACAAACTTAACATTAACCCCTTAAGGACCCAGCCAATTTTCAGTGTAGGACCCGGCCATTTTTTGCACATCTGACCACTGTCACTTTAAGCATTAATAACTCTGACTCAGATTTTTTTTTCATGACATTCTACTTTATGCTAGTGGCAAAATTTTGTCAATACTTGCATCATTTCTTGGTGAAGATTTTGCATTTTTCTTTACTTTGAAGCTCTCTGCTTATAAGGAAAATGAATATTCCAAATAAATTATATAATGATTCACATATACAATATGTCTACTTTATGTTTGCATCATAAAGTTGAAATTTTTTTCTTTTGGAAGACATCAGAGGCTTCAAAGTTCAGCAGCAATTTTCCAATTATTCACAACATTTTCAAAATCGAAATTTTCAAGGACCAGTTCTGTTTTGTAGTGGATTTGAAGGACCTTCGTATTAAAAATACCCCATAAATGACCCCATTATAAAAATTGCACCCCCCTCAAAGTATTCAAAGTGACATTCAAAAGGTTTGTTACCCTTTAGGTGTTTCACAGGAATAGCAGCAAATTGAAGGAGAAAATTCAAAATCTTAATTTTTACACTGGCATGTTCTGGTAGACCCATTTTTTATTTTTTATTTTACAAGGGGTAAAAGGAGAGAAATCTACCTAAAATGAGTAACCCAATTTCTCTCGAGTAAGGAAATACCTCATATGTGTATTTCAAATGCTCTGTGGGTGCACTAGAGGGCTCAGAAGGGAAGGAGCGACAGTGGGATTTTGGAGAGTGAGTTTTTGTGAAATAGTTTTTGGAGGGCATGTCACATTTAAGAAGCCCCTATGGTGCCAGAACAGCAAAGAAAAAAAAAAAAAACATGGCATACTATTTTGGAAACGACACCCTTCAAGGAACGAAACAAGGGTTACCTTAATACCCCACAGGTGTTTGACGACTTTTCGTAAATTATTTTTTTTCACTAAAATGCTAGTTTACCCCCAAATACATTTTTTTTGCAAGGGGTAATAGGAGAAAATGCCACTCCAAATGTGTAACCCCATCTCTTCTGAGTATGGAAATACCCCATGGGTGGACGTCAAGTGCTCTGCTGGTGCACTACAATGCTCAGAAGAGAAGGAGTCACATTTGGCTTTTGGAAAACAAATTTTGCTGAAATGGTTTTTTGGGGGGCATGTCACATTTAGGAAGCCCTTATGGTGCCAGAACAGCAAAAAAAAAAATAAACACATGGCATACTATTTTGGAAACTGCGACCCTCAAGGCACATAACAAGGGGTACAGTGAGCCTTAACACCTCACAGGTGTTTGATGACTTTTTGTTAAAGTTGGATGTGTAAATGGAAAAAAAAATTCACTAGAATGCTGTTTTTTCCCCAAATTTTAAATTTTTTCAAGGGGTAATAGGAGAAAATGACCCCCAAAATTTGTACCCCATTTCTTCTGAGTATGGAAATACCCCATGTGTGGACGTCAAGTGCTCTGCTTGTGCACTACAATGCTCAGAAGAAGAGGAGCACCATCAAGCTTTTGGAAAGAAAATATGTTTGGAATACAAGTCGGGGTCTTTTGCGTTTACAAAGTCCCCCATGCTGCCAGAACAGTGGACCCCCAACATGTGACCCCATTTTGGAAACTACACCCTCACAGAATTTAATAAGGGGGCAGTGAGTGTTTGGAACAGTGGGCTGTGCAAATGAAAAATTACATTTTTCATTTTCATGGACCACATTTCCAAAATTCTGTCAGACACCTGTGGGGTGTAAATTCTCACTGTACCCCTTATTACATTACATGAGGGGTGTAGCTTCCAAAATGGGGTCACATGTGGGGGGGTCCATTGTTCTGGCACTATGGGGGCTTTGAATACACGTGGCCTTCAATTTTCTCTTCAAAAACCCAATGGCGCTCCTTCTCTTCTGAGCATTGTAGTTCGCCCGCAGAGCACTTTAAATCCACATATGGGGTATGTTCTTACTCAGAAGAAATAGGGCTACAAATTTGGGGGGCTTTTTTCCTATTTTCCCTTGTGAAAATGAAAAATTTTGGGTAACACCAGCATTTTAGTGAAAAATGTTTTAGTTTTTTTAATTTTTCCATCCAACTTTGAAGAATTTTCATTAAACACCTGTGGGGTGTTAAGGCTCAATATACCCCTTGTTACGTTCCGTGAGGGGTATAGTTTCCAAAATGGGGTCACAACTGGGTATTTATTGTTTTGCGTTTATGTCAGAACCGCTGTAATTCAGCCACCCTTGTGCAAATCACCAATTTTGGCCTCAAATGTACATGGTGAGCTCTCACTCCTGAGCCTTGTTGTGCGCCCGCAGAGCATTTTACGCCCACATATGGGGTATTTCCATACTCAGGAGAAATTGCGTTACAAATTTTGGGGGTCTTTTTTTCCTTTTACCACTTGTAAAAATAAAAAGTATGGGGCAATACCAGCATGTTAGTGTAAAATGTTTTATTTTTTTTACACTAACATACTGGTGTAGTCCCCAACTTTGCCTTTTCATAAAGGGTAAAAGGAGAAAAAGCACCCGAAAATTTGTAACACAATTTCTCCCGAGTACGGAGATACCCCATATGTGGCCCTAAATGGTTTCCTTGACATACGACAGGGCTCCGAAAAGAGAGAGCGCCATGCGCATTTGAGGACTAAATTAGGGATTGCAAAGGGGTGGACATAGGGGTATTCTACGCCAGTGATTTCCAAACCAGGCATTGCTAAACTCCCAGCATGCCTGGACAGTCAGTGGCTGTCCGGAAATGCTGGGAGTTGTTGTTTTGCAACAGCTGGAGGCTCCGTTTTGGAAACACTGCTGTACAATATGTTTTTCATTTTTATTGGGAGGGACAGTGTAAGGGGGGTGTATATGTAGTGTTTTACCCTTTATTATGTGTTAGTGCAGTGTAGTGTTTTTAGGGTGCATTCGCACTGGCAGAGGTTTACAGTGAGTTTCCCGCTAGGAGTTTGCGATGCTGCGAAAAATTTGCCGCAGCTCAAACTTCAAGCAGGAAACTTACTGTAAACCTGCCCGTGTGAATGTACCCTGTACATTCATATGGGGGGGCAAAGCTCCAGCTGTTTCAAAACTACAACTCCCAGCATGTACTGACAGACCGTGCATGCTGGGAGTTGTACTTTTGCAACAGCTGGAGGCACACTGGTTGGAAATCCTTCAGTTAAGTTCTGTTACCTAACTCAGTATTTTCCAACCAGTGTGCCTCCAGCTGTTGCAAAACTACAACTCCCCAGCATGTACTGATCGCTGAAGGGCATGCTGGGAGAGGTAGTTATGCAACAGCTGGAGGTACGCAACTAAAACTTCCAGCATGCCAAGACAGCTGTTTGGGCATGCTGCGATTTTCAGTTTTGCAACATCTGGAGTGCTACAATTTAGATACCTCTGCACAGTGATCTCCAAACTTTGGCCCTCCAGATGTTGCAAAACTACAAATCCCAGCATGCCCAGACAGCAAACTGCTGATATGGCATGCTAGGAGTTGTAGTTTTGCAAGATCTAGAGGGCCACAGTTTAAAGATCACTGCACAGTGATCTCCAAACTGTGACTCTCCAGCTGTTGCAAAACTGCAAATCCCAGCATGCCCACACAGCAAACAGCTCGGCATGCTGGGAGTTGTAGTTTTGCAAATTCTGGAGGGCTACAGTTTAGAGACCACTGTATAGTGGTCTCAAACTGTAGCCCTGCAGATGTTGCTAGGCAACTCACTGGCTTCCATAGGATCCAGGAAGCCAGCCGCACGACATCGTCGCCCGCCGATCACCACAGCCGATCATCGCCTCCGCCGATGGGTAAGTGGACTTCGGCGCTGGTCCTCTGTCAGTTTCCCCATTCTGCCCGGCCTATTGTGGGTGGGCAGAACTGGGAAACTGAAAGTTAACCCCCTGCCCCGATCTGCTATTGGTCCTCACTTCTAAACGACCAATAGCAGGGATATGAGGGGTGGCACCCCTGCCACCTCACTCCTATCCCTTAAGGGGGATCATGGGTGTCTTAGACAACTCCAATTTTCCCCCTTATTTTCCGGGTCACCGGGTCAACATAGACCCTTATGACCCGGAATAGCCGCAAATCGGCGGTGTGAATTCATCGGCGATTTGCGGTGATTTTCGACATGCGGGGGGGGGGGGGGGGTCTGATGACTCCCCTGGGCATTTGCGCAGGGTTCCTGCTGATCGATATCAGCAGTCACTCCGGTCCGGTCCCCGCCCGGCAAGTGGCGGGGACCAAAGTTCCCATGGGCGTACAGGTACATCCTGGGTATTTAAGTACCAGGGTGTCAGGACGTATCCATACGCCCTGGGTCCTTAACAGGTTAAATGGCAGGTGTCGGTGTTCCAATGGCTGGACTCCAGATCCCATAGATTCTCCCCAGGACCCTTGTAGTGTCCTTGACAAAGGACGGTAAACACTCTATGAGTGGCTGAAGTCTATAAACTTGCAAACGGAGTCACATAACCCTTCCACTCCTGACACTATTGGGCGTCCTGGGGGATCAAGGGGATTTTTATGGATCTTAGGGATTACATAAAAAGTCAGAACTTGAGGGCAGGTAGACAACAATTCCTCTTTGATGTTCTTATTTCTATAATTCCCTGTTGGAAGGCTCTCTCAAAAATATCCTCTAGTTGGTAGTGTTGCTCGCGAACATTCGCAATTCAAATTTTATTCGTGAATATCGCACTATATATTGGAAAATACAAATATTCGCTTTTTTTTTCACAGTACACATCACAGTGATCATCCCTCTCTGCTTCCAGCTTGTGTGGTCTAATAAAGGCTCTAATACTACTGTGAGAGACCGCCGGGCGAATATTCGCATATGCGAAAATACGCGAATATTGATCCCTCCCTTCTGCTGCTTCTATCAAGTTACACTGGTATAATTGCTATAAAGTTAATAAATTTTCACATATGCAAATTTTCGCATATACGAAAAAAATGTGAATATTACGAATATGCGAATTTAGCGAATATATGATGAACATTCGTCCATATATTCGTGAAATATCGGGAATTTGAATATAGCCTATGCCGCTCATCACTACTGGTTGGGACATAAAGGAACTCAACAGATTATTTTTTTATTTCTCATAAGTATTCCTATCCTTAAGTTGATGAAAAAAATAATTTTTGTACTGTGCCACGGGCCAGATGACCACGTTTCCCCCTTGTCTGCTGGTTTATATACCACATCATCATATGCTTGTAGTTCTTTTAGGGCTAAACATTGTTTTCTGGTTAGATTATCCCTTTTTATTTTTGTTGGGATTTGCTTTAGCTCTTCCCCTACTTTTTTGTAAACATTTCAATAGCTGAACACAATGAAAAGGGGGGAAACGTTTTTGATCTGGACCGGGTTTGGTATGGTTGCTTACCTTGTAATTCAGAATCCTGTTCCGCTAGTAATTCTTCCAAAATCTTAATGTCCTCACTCTTATCTGGACTAATCATTCGTTGTTCCCTATTGCTAAGCAACTTTCTCCGTAACAGCTTGCGTGAAAAAAGATGTAAATCCTTTAGGGCTGTAAAGTAATCCACACGATTAGTTGGCACAAGATTCAGTCCTCTCCGCAGAATGTCTTGTTGGTCATCAGAGAGCACATGCTTAGATAAAGTAATTACCTCATTATTATTCCTTGTTTTTTTCCCATCTTTATTGGGTTGTGAAATTCTTTTTGGTCTTCTCTGTCCCCAGCGGTTATAGGCTGGTTGGCGAGCATTGTAGTTTCCTCTAGGTGTACGAGATTCATCAATAGACGATCTAGCTGACGATATTGAGGATGATCTTGATGTGACTGTGCATTGAGATCTTGCCTTGAACTGTCTCCACTATTATACCCGGTTATTTTGATAATCTCCCTGATACTTTTGAGATTTTACACTGCTAATGTCTTTTTCCCATTTGGCATACTGCAGTTTAAGATCTACATTGACTTTCTCTAGATCTTCCTTAGATAAGTTTTGTTTGATGTCATTTTCAATTACTACAATTTCCTTCTCTATTACACACAATGAGGACATATTCACTTGCACCAGTAACTCCATAAATCCCTTGGAGCATGTAGTCACATAATCCTCCCATTTAGTTTTAAAGATGACATCTTCAATGGGGAAGGAGTGGAAGACCTGTACTCTAAGTCCCCTCAGAAGGAAGCAGTATATAAGGGTATTATATCCTCAGTAGGAAGCAGTATATCAGGGTATTATATCCTCAGTATGAAGCAGTATATCAGGGTATTATATCCTCAGTATGAAGCAGTATATCAGGGTATTATATCCTCAGTAGGAAGCAGTATATCAGGGTATTATATCCTCAGTAGGAAGCAGTATATCAGGGTATTATATCTTCAATATGAAGCAGTATATCAGGGTATTATATCCTCAGTAGGAAGCAGTATATCGGGGTATTATATTCTCGGAAGGAAGCAGTATATCAGGGTATTATATCCTCAATAGGAAGCAGTATATCAGGGTATTATATCCTCAGTAGGAACCAGTATATCAGGGTATTACATCCTCAGAAGGAAGCAGTATATCAGGGTATTATATCCTCAGTATGAAGCAGTATATCAGGGTATTATATCCTCAGTAGGAAGCAGTATATCAGGGTATTATATCCTCAGAAGGAAGCAGTATATCAGGGTATTATATCCTCAATAGGAAGCAGTATATCAGGGTATTATATCCTCAGTATGAAGCAGTATATCAGGGTATTATATCCTCAGTAGGAAGCAGTATATCAGGGTATTATATCCTCAGCATGAAGCAGTATATCAGGGTATTATATCCTCAGTAGGAAACAGTATATCAGGGTATTATATCCTCAGAAGGAAGCAGTATATCAGGGTATTATATCCTCAATAGGAAGCAGTATATCAGGGTATTATATCCTCAGTAGGAAGCCGTATATCAGGGTATTACATCCTCAGAAGGAAGCAGTATATCAGGGTATTATATCCTCAGTATGAAGCAGTATATCAGGGTATTATATCCTCAGTAGGAAGCAGTATATCAGGGTATTATATCCTCAATATGAAGCAGTATATCAGGGTATTATATCCTCAGTAGGAAGCAGTATATCAGGGTATTATATCCTCAATATGAAGCAGTATATCAGGGTATTATATCCTCAGTAGGAAGCAGTATATCAGGGTATTACATCCTCAGAAGGAAGCAGTATATCAGGGTATTATATCCTCAGTATGAAGCAGTATATCAGGGTATTATATCCTCAGTAGGAAGCAGTATATCAGGGTATTATATCCTCAGTAGGAAGCAGTATATCAGGGTGTTATATCTTCAATATGAAGCAGTATATCAGGGTATTATATCCTCAGTAGGAAGCAGTATATCGGGGTATTATATCCTCGGAAGGAAGCAGTATATCAGGGTATTATATCCTCAATAGGAAGCAGTATATCAGGGTATTATATCCTCAGTATGAAGCCGTATATCAGGGTATTACATCCTCAGTAGGAAGCAGTATATCAGGGTATTATATCCTCAGTATGAAGCAGTATATCAGGGTATTATATCCTCAGAAGGAAGCAGTATATCAGGGTATTATATCCTCAATAGGAAGCAGTATATCAGGGTATTATATCCTCAGTAGGAAGCCGTATATCAGGGTATTACATCCTCAGAAGGAAGCAGTATATCAGGGTATTATATCCTCAGTATGAAGCAGTATATCAGGGTATTATATCCTCAGTAGGAAGCAGTATATCAGGGTATTATATCCTCAATATGAAGCAGTATATCAGGGTATTATATCCTCAGTAGGAAGCAGTATATCAGGGTATTACATCCTCAGAAGGAAGCAGTATATCAGGGTATTATATCCTCAGTATGAAGCAGTATATCAGGGTATTATATCCTCAGTAGGAAGCAGTATATCAGGGTATTATATCCTCAATATGAAGCAGTATATCAGGGTATTATATCCTCAGTAGGAAGCAGTATATGAGGGTATGATATCCTCAGTAGGAAGCAGTATATCAGGGTATTATATTCTTAATATGAAGCAGTATATCAGGGTATTATATCCTCAGTAGGAAGCAGTATATGAGGGTATGATATCCTCAGTAGGAAGCAGTATATCAGGGTATTATATTCTCAATATGAAGCACTATATCAGGGTATTATATCCTCAGTAGGAAGCAGTATATCAGGGTATTATATCCTCAGTAGGAAGCAGTATATCGGGGTATTATATCCTCAATAGGAAGCAGTATATCGGGGTATTATATCCTCAGTAGGAAGCAGTATATAAGGGTATTATATCCTCAGTAGGAAGCAGTATATCGGGGTATTATATCCTCAATAGGAAGCAGTATATCAGGGTATTATATCCTCAGTAGGAAGCAGTATATCAGTGTATTATATCCTCAGTAGGAAGCAGTATATCAGGGTATTATATCCTCAATAGGAAGCAGTATATCAGTGTATTATATCCTCAGTAGGAAGCAGTATATAAGGGTATGATATCCTCAGTATGAAGCAGTATATCAGGGTATTATATCCTCAGTATGAAGCAGTATATCAGGGTATTATATCCTCAATAGGAAGCAGTATATCAGGGTATTATATCCTCAGTAGGAAGCAGTATATCAGGGTATTATATCCTCAATATGAAGCAGTATATCAGGGTATTATATCCTCAGTAGGAAGCAGTATATGAGGGTATGATATCCTCAGTAGGAAGCAGTATATCAGGGTATTATATCCTCAATATGAAGCAGTATATCAGGGTATTATATCCTCAGTAGGAAGCAGTATATCAGTGTATTATATCCTCAGTAGGAAGCCGTATATCAGGGTATTATATCCTCAATAGGAAGCAGTATATCAGGGTATTATATCCTCAATAGGAAGCCGTATATCAGGGTATTATATCCTCAGTATGAAGCAGTATATCAGGGTATTATATCCTCAGTATGAAGCAGTATATCAGGGTATTATATCCTCAGTAGGAAGCAGTATATCAGGGTATTATATCCTCAGTAGGAAGCAGTATATCAGGGTATTAGATCCTCAGTAGGAAGCAGTATATCAGGGTATTATATCCTCAGTATGAAGCAGTATATCAGGGTATTATATCCTCAATAGGAAGCAGTATATCAGGGTATTATATCCTCAGTAGGAAGCAGTATATCAGGGTATTATATCCTCAGTAGGAAGCAGTATATCAGGGTATTATATCCTCAGTATGAAGCAGTATATCGGGGTATTAGATCCTCAGTAGGAAGCAGTATATAAGGGTATTATATCCTCAGTAGGAAGCAGTATATCAGGGTATTATATCCTCAGTAGGAAGCAGTATATCAGGGTATTATATCCTCAGTAGGAAGCAGTTTATCAGGGTATTATATCCTCAGTAGGAAGCAGTATATCAGGGTATTGTATCCTCAATAAGAAGCAGTATATCAGGGTATTATATCCTCAGTAAGAAGCAGTATATCAGGGTATTATGTCCTCAATAGGAAGCAGTATATCAGGGTATTATATCCTCAGTAGGAAGCAGTATATCAGTGTATTATATCCTCAGTAGGAAGCAGTATATCAGGGTATTATATCCTCAGTAGGAAGCAGTATATCAGGGTATTATATCCTCAATATGAAGCAGTATATCAGGGTATTATATCCTCAGTAGGAAGCAGTATATCAGTGTATTATATCCTCAGTAGGAAGCAGTATATCAGGGTATTATATCCTCAGTAGGAAGCAGTATATCGGGGTATTAGGTCCTCAGTAGGAAGCAGTATATCAGAGTATTATATCCTCAGTATGAAGCAGTATATAAGGGTATTATATCCTCAATAGGAAGCAGTATATAAGGGTATTAGGTCCTCTATTGGGAGTGTTTTGTCCTCTATTGGGAGTGTTTTGTCCCCTATTGGGAGTGTTTTGTCCCCTATTGGGAGTGTTTTGTCCCCTATTGGGAGTGTATTGTCCCCTCTATTGGGAGTGTTTTGTCCCCCTATTGGGAGTGTTTTGTCCCCTATTGGGAGTGTTTTGTCCCCTATTGGGAGTGTATTGTCTCCTATTGGGAGTGTTTTGTCTCCTATTGGGAGTGTTTTGTCCCCTATTGGGAGTGTTTTGTCCCCTATTGGGAGTGTTTTGTCCCCTATTGGGAGTGTTTTGTCCCCTATTGGGAGTGTTTTGTCCCCTATTGGGAGTGTTTTGTCCTCTATTGGGAGTGTTTTATCTCCTATTGGGGGTATTATGTCTCCTATTGGGAGTGTTTTGTCCCCTATTGGGAGTGTTTTGTCCTCTATTGGGAGTGTTTTGTCTCCTATTGGGAGTGTTTTGTCCCCTATTGGGAGTGTATTGTCCCCTCTATTGGGAGTGTTTTGTCCTCTATTGGGAGTGTTTTGTCTCCTATTGGGAGTGTATTGTCCTCTATTGGGAGTGTTTTGTCTCCTCTATTGGGAGTGTTTTATCTCCTATTGGGGGTATTTTGTCTCCTATTGGGAGTGTTTTGTCCCCTCTATTGGGAGTGTATTGTCCCCTATTGGGAGTGTTTTGTCCCCTATTGGGAGTGTTTTGTCCCCTCTATTGGGAGTGTATTGTCCCCTATTGGGAGTGTTTTGTCCTCTATTGGGAGTGTTTTGTCCCCTCTATTGGGAGTGTATTGTCCCCTATTGGGAGTGTTTTGTCCCCTATTGGGAGTGTTTTGTCCCCTATTGGGAGTGTTTTGTCTCCTATTGGGAGTGTTTTGTCCTCTATTGGGAGTGTTTTGTCCCCTATTGGGTGTGTCCGCGTCCTCTATTGGGAATGTCCCCTATTCAGAGGGTGCAAATACATTAAGTCCTATGGGACTCTGCCAGGAAATTAAAAACTGTCCGCTATTGGGAGGTGTCCGCTAAGGGAGATTTTACTGTATCAGGGTATTAGATCCTCAGTGCTAAGTAGTAAATCTAGGTAGTCGATCTTAAATTAAAGGCAATATATAAGGTAACAGATCCCCAGAGGAGAGCAGTATTTCAGGGATTTCCAGCAGGGGGTGTTATTCCTGGAGTTAAAACAGAACTGTCAGGAGTATAGAGAACGAAGTATCGGTTCAGAGTCTCTCGGCCAGGGAGAGTCCAGCTGTAATCTAATCAGTTACTGGAATTTTCAGTCTCAGAAAACAAGTGATATATAGTGCAAGTGCGTGCGGAAGGACATCCCATAATGGAGGAAAACCCGTCCACATGGGTCCACTGGAGAGATCTAAGGCCCTGTTCAGATCCTGCACAGTGTACACACTTACTATGGGGCTCCACTGTCTTTTTGGTCTCTGTACAGTTGTCCAACAATGTATGGAATAGCACAGTAGAGCTCACTATTCCATATATACAGTATAGGACATTATAGGTAACAGTATGCCTATATAATGGGTCACCTCGTGGTCCTCCATTGAAGGTAGACATCTGGAGCTTTTCCCACTACATTCGTCAGATTGATGCTGGAGACGTCATGTGAACAGGGCCTACGGCGGACACTGCCTGTGAATGCGTCTTACTCCTCTCTGTCCACCATGACTTCTTTTTGTCTTTGTGAGGACACAATCACAGGTCTATGAGAAGTATGGATGACTGTGATTTTCCAGAATATCCGGTAATTATACGACGGTCCGGGCTGTAACCTGTAATTTTGCAGAACTGGCTTCATTCTAGAAAAAGAAGAGGAGACAATGTTTTCCTGTAATCCGGCGTCTCTTCTCCTATTATCTCGCTTTCCCATAACTAGAGGTCAGGAGATTATTCGTCTCTGTCGTCAGTCAGGACCAGAGGACAGGACAAGAGGAGGAACAGATGTATCAGAACCAACGTAATGGGACCGGACAGGTGCCACAGATTCTTCCTCCCCGGGGACCCCTAGTCATCAGCTGTAATCTGCATTCACTTTCCCTGCAGCGCCACCACAGGTGATGGAAAGTATTACATGGTGTCCATTCATATCAATGTGTTGTGTGTGTGATGCACGGCCTGAACGATCCTCCAGAGAGATCAACGCTCTTTGTAACTACTCCCTAGTCTGATTCATGAGATAAGGATCCTGAAAAGGTTCAATACCATGTAATAACCATATAATAAAAATGATTTCCTAACCTGGACAACCCCATCAAGGCCAAGAAAACATTACAGGCTTTGTAGTTGAACATGAATAGACAACTTATCCAGTGAGTTTTCACCTCCGAACACATGAACTGTAATGGTCACCAGTAAATTCCTGACCAATGACTCTTCTCCAGACAGTTCGAGTTGCTGGTGTCACTGACCAATGACTCTTCTCCAGACAGTTCTAGTTGCTGGTGTCACTGACCAATGACTCTTCTCCAGACAGTTCTAGTTTCTGGTGTCACTGACCAATGACTCTTCTCCAGACAGTTCTAGTTGCTGGTGTCCCTGATCAATGACCCTTCTCCAGATAGTTCTAGTTGCTGGTTGTCAGGATCCGGGTTGGCGGAGGGTGAGGACACTGGAAGTGGATCCTCTGTACCAGAGAGGTGATGGCGTGGGCCGTACCAGGGGAACGGAGTCTAAGGGGTTACTGGTATTCACCACAGCCCGCCGCAAAGTGGGATGGACTTGCTGCGGCAGGTAACCCCCAGGTCGTTCCTCCCAGTAGTGACTCAACCTCTCTGGCGGCTGAGATGGCGCAGTACAAAAGGACAAGGCAAGGCAAGGTCAGACGTAGCAGAAAGGTCAGGGCAGGCGGCAAGGTTCGTAGTCAGGGGCAACAGCAGAGATTCTGGAAACACAGGCAAGGACACACTGGAACGCTTTCACTAGGCACTAGGCAACAAGATCCGGCAGGGACAGGAAGGGGAAGTGATGTTTTATAGGGGAAACAGTGATTGGACTCGATTGGGCCAGGCACCAATTAGTGGTGCACTGGCCCTTTAAATTTCAGAGAGCCGGCGAGCGCGCCCCCTAGAGAGCGGGGCCGCGCGCGCCGGGCAGGGACAGAGGAAGGACGGAGCGGGTGAGAAGGGACATGGGATGCGATCCATGAATGGGCACGTCCCGTCCCGCGGATCGCATCCCCTCCAGTGACAGGGTAGCAGCGCTCTCGGTCAGCAGCGCCGACCGGAGCGCTGCAGGCAGAGTAACGCCGCAAGCGCTCCGGGGAAGCAGCGGGACCTCCCCTTCTTTTTGGAACCCAGAAATCTACGAATGAGTTCCTTGTCAAGGATATTGACCTCGGGATCCCAGGACCTCTCTTCGGGGCCACAATTCTCCCAATCAACGAGAAAAAATCTTTTACCTCGGACAACCCTGGAGGCGAGGATCTCTTTCACAGAGAAGATATCAGAGGATCCAGAGACAGGAGCAGGAAGAATGACTTTGGGAGAATAGCAGTTAAGAACAACAGGTTTGAGTAGAGAGACATGGAAGGAGTTAGGAATACGGAGAGAGAGGGGCAGATGAAGTTGGTAAGAGACAGGGTTGATTTGTTTTTTGACTTTGAAAGGCCCTAAAAATCGGGGGCCCAACTTGTAACTGGGTACACGGAATCAAATATACTTAGCAGAAAGCAATACCTTGTCACCAGGGGAAAATACCGGAGGAACCCTTCTCTTTTTATCAGCATGCGCCTTCATTCGAGATGAGGCCAGTAGAAGCGACTTTTGAGTCTCACGCCAAATGGAAGAAAAATCTTGCGTCAATTCATCAACGGCAGGAACCCCAGAGGAAGTGGGGATAGGGAGGGGGGGAAGCGGGTGACGGCCGTACACCACAAAAAATGGGGATTTGGAAGAAGACTCAGAGTTTTTAAAATTGTACGAAAATTCAGCCCAGGGCAAGAGGTCTCCCCAATCGTCTTGGTGAGAGGAGACAAAATCTCGCAGGTAGTCACCAAGTATCTGATTTACTCTCTCCACTTGACCGTTGGATTGAGGGTGGTAAGCAGAAGAAAAATTTAGTTTGATTTTTAATTGACTGCAGAGTGCCCTCCAAAATTTAGAAACAAACTGGACGCCTCTGTCTGAGACGATGTGCGTGGGAAGCCCGTGGAAACGAAAAATATGAAGAAAAAATTGTTTCGCCAATTGAGGCGCAGAAGGAAGACCCGGCAGAGGAACAAAATGAGCCATTTTAGAAAAACGATCAACGACCACCCAGATGACTGTATTATTGCGGGAAGGTGGCAGATCGGTGATGAAGTCCATACCAATATGGGACCATGGCTGTTCAGGTACAGGTAAAGGAAGGAGGAGACCTGCCGGCTTCTGGCGTGGAGTCTTGTCACGGGCACAGGTAGTACAAGCCCGAACAAAATCAGTCACATCCTTCTGCAAGGTGGGCCACCAATAGTGTCTGGAAATCAACTGCTCCGACTTCTTGACACCAGCATGTCCGGCCAAAAGAGAAGAATGACCCCATTTAAGAATTTTGTGGCGAAGGCGTGGAGGTACAAAGGTCTTCCCTGGAGGAACTTGCACAAGAGTGGTAGGAGCGGAGGAGATGAGACACTCAGGAGGTATGATGTGCTGTGGAGGGGCTTCAGATTCGGAAACATCGGTGGAACGTGATAGTGCGTCAGCTCTAACGTTCTTGTCAGCTGGACGAAAATGAATTTCAAAATTGAAGCGGGCAAAAAACAATGTCCATCTAGCTTGGCGAGGATTTAATCGCTGGGCAGTCTGGAGATACGATAAATTTTTATGGTCCGTGTAAATGATGATGGGATGCAGGGACCCTTCTAAAAGATGTCTCCACTCCTCGAGTGCCAATTTAATAGCTAAAAGCTCACGATCTCCAATCGAATAATTTTTTTCTGCAGAAGAGAAGGTCTTGGAGAAAAAGCCACACGTGCGATTTTTCCCAGTAGTGGTCTTTTGAGTTAAAACGGCACCGGCACCAACAGAAGAAGCATCTACTTCAAGGATAAAAGGCTTTGAGGGGTCAGGCCTGGACAGGACAGGTGCAGAAGCGAAGGCAGCCTTGAGCAGATTAAAGGACTCCTCTGCCATAGATGGCCAGGACCTCGGGTTCGTGTCTTTTTTGGTCAATGCTACAATAGGTGCAACGATGGTGAAGTGGGGAATAAATTGACAATAGTAATTAGCGAACCCGAGGAAGCGTTGGATAACTAGCAATCCAGAGGGGCGTGGCCAATCCAGAACCGCAGAGAGTTTGACAGGATCCATTTGAAGGCCTTGGCTGGACACAATGTAACCCAAGAAAGGTAGACTACTGCGTTCAAAGAGACACTTTTCAATCTTAGCGTAAAGGTGATTTTTGCATAGGCGCTGTAACACCGGACGGACATGGAGGCGATGTTCCTCAGGGTTAGAAGAAAAAATAAGAATGTCATCCAGGTAGACCACTACACAAGTATATAGCAAGTCACGAAAAATCTCATTGACAAAGTCCTGGAAAACTGCTGGGGCGTTGCAAAGGCCGAAAGGCATGACAAGATACTCAAACTGTCCGTCACGGGTGTTGAATGCAGTTTTCCACTCGTCTCCTTCACGTATACGGATAAGATTATAAGCCCCTCTTAGATCGAGTTTGGTAAAAATTTTCGCTCCCCGCAGACGGTCAAACAATTCAGAGATAAGGGGAAGTGGGTAACGGTTCTTAACGGTAATTTTATTTAAACCGCGGTAATCGATGCATGGGCGTAGGGTTCCATCTTTCTTAGCAACGAAGAAGAATCCTGCTCCAGCAGGAGACGAAGATTTTCTGATAAATCCTTTTTTTAGATTTTCTTGAATATACTCGGACATGGCTTGGGTCTCTGGGGCAGAGAGCGGATAAATCCTGCCACGCGGTGGAGAAGTACCAGGAAGCAAGTCAATAGGGCAGTCAAAGGGTCTGTGTGGAGGCAAGACCTCTGCTTGCTTTTTACAAAAAACATCGGAAAAGTCCTGGTAGGCCTTAGGCAGGCCTGGCAGAGAAGAAGCGATGGTTACTTGTCTGATGGGTAAGGTCTTAAGGCATCGCTGGTGACAGGTAGGACCCCAACTTCTAATGTCTCCAGAAGACCAGTCGAGAGTAGGTGAGTGGAGCTGGAGCCAAGGCAAGCCTAGTAGAACTTGAGAAGTACAGTTGGGAAGCACAAAAAATGTAATCTCCTCATGATGGAGGACACCTACGTTCATGCGCAAGGGCACTGTGCGATAGCACACGGTACAGTCAAGATTCTGTCCGCTGACAGAAGAAATCAAGAGAGGCTTGTCGAGACGGGTCACAGGGACGTTGAATCTGTTGACTAATGGGGCCTCAATGAAGTTACCTGTTGAACCTGAGTCCAGAAAGGCCACGGCAGAAAAGGCAGAATTAGCAGGCAAAGAAATCTGCACAGGAATAGTTAAGCGCGGAGAGGTAGAATCCACACCCAGTAACGCCTCTGCCACGTTTACTAGGTGCGTGCGTCTTCCCAGACGCGGAGGACGAATAGGACAGTCCTTCAGGAAATGCTCGGAGCTCGCACAGTAAAGGCAAAGGTTCTCATTCCTGCGGCGAGTCCTCTCAAATTGGGTCAGGCGAGACCGATCCACTTGCATAGCCTCCTCGGCGGAAGGCACAATCACAGGTTGCAGCGGATGCTGGAAGAGAGGTGTTGGGCGGGGAAACCGCCTGGTGTGAACGAGATCCTTTTCTTGGCGTAGCTCCTGTCGCCTTTCTGAAAAGCGCATATCAATGCGGGTGGCCAAATGGATTAGTTCAGACAGGGTTGAGGGTATCTCTCGTGCGGCCAGAACATCTTTGATGTGGCTGGATAAACCCTTCTTGAAGATGGCTGTAGAGGCAGAAGTTGCTGAACCATTGCAGTCAGTTGTGACAACTGATGTCCTTGTTGGACTACTTGTTGAGACTGTTGTGCCACAACGGAGGAAAGGTCTCCAAGGCTAGGTAGCGGCACCTCAGCGGAATCCATGGCCGGATCTACTGTCAGGATCCGGGTTGGCGGAGGGTGAGGACACTGGAAGTGGATCCTCTGTACCAGAGAGGTGATGGCGTGGGCCGTACCAGGGGAACGAAGTCTAAGGGGTTACTGGTATTCACCAGAGCCTGCCGCAAAGCGGGATGGACTTGCTGCGGCAGGTAACCCCCAGGTCGTTCCTCCCAGTAGCGACTCAACCTCTCTGGCGGCTGAGATGGCGCAGTACAAAAGGACAAGGCAAGGCAAGGTCAGACGTAGCAGAAAGGTCAGGGCAGGCGGCAAGGTTCGTAGTCAGGGGCAACAGCAGAGATTCTGGAAACACAGGCAAGGACACACTGGAACGCTTTCACTAGGCACTAGGCAACAAGATCCGGCAGGGACAGGAAGGGGAAGTGATGTTTTATAGGGGAAACAGTGATTGGACTAGATTGGGCCAGGCACCAATTAGTGGTGCACTGGCCCTTTAAATTTCAGAGAACCGGCGCGCGCGCGCCCTAGAGAGCGGGGCCGCGCGCGCCGGGCAGGGACAGAGGAAGGACGGAGCGGGTGAGAAGGGACATGGGATGCGATCCGTGAACGGGCACTTCCCATCCCGCGGATCGCATCCCCTCCAGTGACAGGGTAGCAGCGCTCTCGGTCAGCAGCGCCGACCGGAGCGCTGCAAGCAGAGTAACGCCGCGAGCGGTCCGGGGAAGCAGCGGGACCCGGAGCGCTCGGCGTTACACTGGTGTCCCTGATCAATGACTCTTCTCCAGACAGTTCTAATTGCTGGTGTCACTGATCAATGACCCTTCTCCAGACAGTTCTAGTTGCTGGTGTCACTGACCAATGACTTTTCTCCAGACAGTTCTAGTTGCTGGTGTCACTGATCAATGACCCTTCTCCAGACAGTTCTAGTTGCTGGTGTCACTGACCAATGACTCTTCTCCAGACAGTTCTAGTTGCTGGTGTCACTGATCAATGACCCTTCTCCAGACAGTTCTAGTTGCTGGTGTCACTGACCAATGACTTTTCTCGAGACAGTTCTAGTTGCTGGTGTCACTGATCAATGACATTTCTCCAGACAGTTCTAGTTGCTGGTGTCCCTGATCAATTACTCTTCTCCAGACAGTTCTAGTTGCTGGTGTCCCTGACCAATGACTCTTCTCCAGACAGTTCTAGTTGCTGGTGTCACTGATCAATGACTCTTTTCCAGACAGTTCTAGTTGCTGTTGTCCCTGATCAATAACTCTTCTCCAGTTCTAATTGAAAGTAATACAAAACATAAATATATCTAGTGTCAGTTCACCAATTGTGTAGTTCAAATGCAGCCACAGCGGGAATTAGTGCAGGGAAGCACGGAGCAGTGCAGTCGAGCTGGTACTCAATGGAGGAATATTCAGGAACAAAAGAATAATGTGATCCACCTCCCCTAAAAATTTACTTTTAATCTACATATTAAAATTCATGTGCTCAAAACAACCCTACTAAAAGCTAAATGAAACGCCGACGCGTTTCGGTTCAAGACAAAACCTTAATCATGGCGATATTTTAACTGTGGTTACTTGCTTCTTATATATCTTATTTCAAATGATTTCAGAGTTCCTCAGTCCGCCCTCTCTTCGGCCGGTCACCTGACCATCCCTAATTGGACTCTGAATACACCTGTCATGTGCAACATTCCGGGCTACGTGTGAGGAAGCTTGGGCTCACATACGAGACAATTCACATAGCATAAGTAAAATCATATGCGTTTTTCTCATATATGCAATTTATAAGTATAACACTGTACAAAGATGCTTAATATACACAAAGTCATTACGGAAATTTAGGACTTTCGGGTATCTGGTATCCAGACGGAGGATCGAAAACGCCTCCCGTCTGAACACCAGCTTAGTCCAATCTCCTCCCCGCTTCGGGGGTTTAACCCTTTCGATACCTTGTAGAGTAAGGGGAGTGAGATCACCTGAATGGACCACGGCAAAGTGCCGGGTTAGGCCAGATATTGCTCTTTGGACTTCATGCACATTCTGCGGCATGCAAACATGTTCTGCAATTCTGGTTTTGGAGGCTGCATATTGGAGGCTGCACGCAGAACAAGTGGCCAGATATACAATGTGAGTAGTTGAACAATTGATAAAGGATTTTGTAGGATTTGTTTTTCTAGTGCTAATCGAGTATATAGAGGAAGAGGGATTAATATATTTACACATATTGCATCTGTTTTGCTTACATTTGTAAGTACCTTTACAGGATAACCATGTATTAACAAACATGGGCTGTATACTTATTCAAATTAATTCCAGCACTTACGGTTAGATGATTCATATTTTCTTATTTTTTCTGATCTTTTCTGTAGCTTAAATCAGCTTGACAGATGGGATGTCGGCACACATCCAGTCTAGCAGAGGTCTTAACGCTTTAGCTGGGAGCCATCAGGGTCATGACGCGATGTTTCAGGGGACCTCCCCCTTACTCATGCGCAAGATAACCAAGATGCCCCTGTTGGCCATTCCATTTGCCTGGTGACTTGTAACAAAGTTTTGCTATCCCGAACGTACCCTGGGGTATGTATAACTAGGGGCTGAAGGAGAGCATCCAACCAGGCTCCTAATTTTTCGAGTAAAGAGTTAATGTTTACCACTATGGGTCTTAGTGGTGGCGGAAACTTGTTTTTATGTGTTTTGGAGAAAATATTAAATATGGGACAAACTGGGTGTGATGGTAGTAGATATTCTTTTTTGTTTATTGTTGATTAAATGTACTCCATCTGATAGCAATTTATCCAGTTTCTTATTTACAGTTTCAGTGGGATCACTTGGAATATTAAGGTATGTGTCAGCATACATAAGCATTCACATAACTTCTTTTTCGTAGAGATTTCTGTCCATTACTACTGCTGACCCCCCCTTATCAGAGGGGCGTATTATTATATTTGTGTTATTTGGTAATTCTGTCACTACTTGTCTTTGTTTATTGATCAAGTTATGTACATTGTTATCCTTCTGTAGTTCTAGACTTCTCAGATCTGACTCCACACGTTGTTGAAATATGGTCATTGCTTCACATCTTGAATTTTTAGGATAGAATATGGGGTTAGTAGTTTTGAAAGTAGTAACAGTAGAGTTAATGTAAAACATATCTTCAGGTGGTTGTTGTAGGTCTGTGGGCATGATAACAGCAGCTTGTTCCTGGAAGCTAGATGACAATTGCATTGTATTGGTTCCTTTAATGTTCAGGTTAGATTTGCTATGTGTATAGCTGCCCAGATCTTCCTTGTCCTGTTAAAAAATGTCACTTGACTGTTAATAACTGGATACATTTATTTATATAAAAAATAGTGGTGTAAAGGTCAAAAGAGCTATTGGGGACAAAACTGAGACCTTTTTCTAAAACTTCAATCTGTGCCGTAGAAAGAATGGATGCTGATAAATTGTAAACTGGATGAGAGTTTACTTGTAGCGTGGATAGGTTTTCTTGTTTCTTGTCTATATGGTTCTTGTGTTATATGGCTGCCCTGTGTTTGTTGTACCTCCTCCTCTTGTTTCGTTTTGGTGGTTGGTATGAGTTGTTTCTGGACCTGGAGTTTGTTTTAGATGACACGTTTGGTATGTTCTCATGTTCTGTTTCAGCCCCTTCTGATCCATAATCATTGAATCCTTTTTTAGATGAAAAGCTAACGTTTTTATTTTCTCTATCGTAACGTGGTTCATTGCGTTTTTTTAGGATTGACCTGGGTCTAATCTTTAGGGCCTCTGTTGAATTTAGTTTTTTTCATAGAAGTAACTGATTCTTCCAATTTTTGTAAGGATTGATTCATGTTTAGTTGTAGCGTTTCTAGTTCTTTAGTATTTCTGTATGGTTCCATCAATTCATGTAGATTTTTAATTGACTGTTCAAGTTGTTCAATTTTTTCTTGTTCTTTTTCTAGTAGAAACATGAGTTCGAAGGAACATTTAGTGAGAGCATTACCCCACTTCTGGGGATCATAGATTTTTCTACATATTGTTTTAGGGTGGTAGCATCCCACCATATTTTCAGCTGTTGGGCTTTACCATGTTGTAAATCCGACATAATGCATTTAAGGTCAAAAACACAATTCACATCAGAGTTGTTACGCCTAGCGCTCCGGGTCCCCGCTCCTCCCCGGAGCGCTCACGGCGTCTCTCTCCCTGCAGCGCCCCGGTCAGTCCCGCTGACCGGGAGCGCTGCACTGTCATGGCCGTCGGGGATGCGATTCGCACAGCGGGACGCGCCCGCTCGCGAATCGCATCCCAGGTCACTTACCCGTCCCGGTCCCCTGCTGTCATGTGCTGGCGCGCGCGGCTCCGCTCTCTAGGGCGCGCGCGCGCCAGCTCTCTGAGACTTAAAGGGCCAGTGCACCAATGATTGGTGCCTGGCCCAATTAGCTTAATTGGCTTCCACCTGCTCCCAGACTATATCTGCTCACTGCCCCTGCACTCCCTTGCCGGATCTTGTTGCCTTGTGCCAGTGAAAGCGTTTAGTGTGTCCAAAGCCTGTGTTACCTGAACTTCTGCTATCCATCTTGAATACGAACCTTGCCGCCTGCCCCGACCTTCTGCTACGTCTGACCTTGCCTCTGCCTAGTCCTTCTGTCCCACGCCTTCTCAGCAGTCAGCGAGGTTGAGCCGTTGCTAGTGGATACGACCTGGTTGCTACTGCCGCAGCAAGACCATCCCGCTTTGCGGCGGGCTCTGGTGAACACCAGTAGCCTCTTAGAACCGGTCCACTAGCACGGTCCACGCCAATCCCTCGCTGACACAGAGGATCCACTACCTGTAAGCCGAATCGTGACAGTAGATCCGGCCATGGATCCCGCTGAGGTGCCGCTGCCAAGTCTCGCTGATCTTACCACGGTGGTCGCTCAGCAATCGCAGCAAATTGCCCAACAAGGACAGCAGCTGTCGCAGTTGACCGCCACGTTACAGCAACTTCTGCCTCTGCTACAGCAGCAACCATCTCCTCCGCCAGCTCCTGCACCTCCTCCGCAGCGAGTGGCCGCTCCTAGCCTCCGCTTGCCCCTGCCGGACAAATTTGATGGGGACTCCAGACTCTGCCGTGGATTTTTGTCTCAGTGTTCCCTGCATATGGAGATGTTGTCGGACTTGTTTCCTACAGAACGGTCTAAGGTGGCGTTCGTAGTGAGCCTTCTTTCAGGAAAGGCCTTGTCTTGGGCCACACCGCTCTGGGACCGCAATGATCCTGCCACAGTCCAGTCCTTCTTCGCTGAGGTCCGTAGTGTCTTCGAGGAGCCAGCCCGAGCTTCTTCTGCCGAGATTGCCCTGCTGAACCTGGTCCAGGGTAATTCTTCAGTGGGCGAGTACGCCATCCAATTTCGTACTCTTGCTTCCGAATTATCATGGAATAACGAGGCTCTCTGCGCGACCTTTAAAAAAGGCCTATCCAGTCGCATCAAGGATGTGCTGGCCGCACGAGAGATTCCTGCCAACCTGCAAGAACTTATCCTTTTGGCCACCCGCATTGACATGCGTTTTTCTGAGAGACATCAGGAGCTCCGCCAGGAAAAAGACTTAGATCTCTGGGCACCTCTCCCACAGCATCCTTTGCAGTCTACGCCTGGGCCTCCCGCCGAGGAGGCCATGCAAGTGGATCGGTCTCGCCTGACCCAGGAAGAGAGGAATCGCCGTAGGGAAGAAAATCTTTGTCTGTACTGTGCCAGTACCGAGCATTTCTTGGTGGATTGCCCTATCCGTCCTCCACGTCTGGGAAACGCACGCACGCACCCAGCTCACGTGGGTGTGGCGTCTCTTGGTTCTAAGTCTGCTTCTCCACGTCTCACGGTGCCCGTGCGGATTTCTCCTTCAGCCAACTCCTCCCTCTCAGCCGTGGCCTGCTTGGACTCTGGTGCCTCTGGGAATTTTATTTTGGAGTCTTTTGTGAATAAATTCCGCATCCCGGTGACCCGTCTCGTCAAGCCGCTCTACGTTTCCGCGGTCAACGGAGTCAGATTGGATTGCACCGTGCGTTACCGCACAGAACCCCTCCTGATGTGTATTGGACCCCACCACGAAAGGATTGAGTTATTCGTCCTTCCCAACTGTACCTCTGAGGTCCTCCTCGGTCTGCCATGGCTCCGGCTTCATTCTCCCACCCTTGATTGGACCACCGGGGAGATCAAGAACTGGGACTCTGCCTGCCATAGGAAGTGCCTCTCCCCCCCTCCCAGTCCCGTCAGGCAAGCCTCAGTGCCTCCTCATGGCCCCCGTCCTGGTGACACACTGCCCCGTGCCAGGCTTCGCCCTCTGCCCTCCCTCCCCATTCCCACTCCTGCTGTACTGCCTGCCGTTGAGGAAACCCTCCATTCTTTCCCGGTGTCCTCATCCCAGGGGAGGCAGTTACCGGACAAAGAAAAGGGGAGACCTAAGGGGGGGGGTACTGTTACGCCTAGCGCTCCGGGTCCCCGCTCCTCCCCGGAGCGCTCACGGCGTCTCTCTCCCTGCAGCGCCCCGGTCAGTCCCGCTGACCGGGAGCGCTGCACTGTCATGGCCGTCGGGGATGCGATTCGCACAGCGGGACGCGCCCGCTCGCGAATCGCATCCCAGGTCACTTACCCGTCCCGGTCCCCTGCTGTCATGTGCTGGCGCGCGCGGCTCCGCTCTCTAGGGCGCGCGCGCGCCAGCTCTCTGAGACTTAAAGGGCCAGTGCACCAATGATTGGTGCCTGGCCCAATTAGCTTAATTGGCTTCCACCTGCTCCCAGACTATATCTGCTCACTGCCCCTGCACTCCCTTGCCAGATCTTGTTGCCTTGTGCCAGTGAAAGCGTTTAGTGTGTCCAAAGCCTGTGTTACCTGAACTTCTGCTATCCATCTTGACTACGAACCTTGCCGCCTGCCCCAACCTTCTGCTACGTCTGACCTTGCCTCTGCCTAGTCCTTCTGTCCCACGCCTTCTCAGCAGTCAGCGAGGTTGAGCCGTTGCTAGTGGATACGACCTGGTTGCTACTGCCGCAGCAAGACCATCCCGCTTTGCGGCGGGCTCTGGTGAACACCAGTAGCCTCTTAGAACCGGTCCACTAGCACGGTCCACGCCAATCCCTCGCTGACACAGAGGATCCACTACCTGTAAGCCGAATCGTGACAAGAGTTACCTGAAAAAACCTTAGCATGTGTGAGTCCATTGTAATTACACGGCCGAAGAGTGGGCGGACTGAGGAACTCTGAAGTCATTTGAAATAAGATAAATAAGAAGCAAGTAACCACAGTTAAAATATCGCCATGATTAAGGTTTTGTCTTGAACCGAAACACGTCAGCTTTCATTTAACTTTTAATAGGGTTGTTTTCAGCACATGGATTTTAATATGTAGATTAAAAGTACATTTTTAGGGGAGCTGGATCACATTAGTCTTTTGTTCTAATTGCTAGTGTCCCTGATCAATAACTCTTCGCCAGACAGTCCTAGTTGCTGGTGACCTATGATCAATGACTCTTCTCCAGACAGTTCTAGTTGCTGTTGTCCCTGATCAATGACTTTTCTCCAGACAGTTCTAGTTTCTGGTATCACTAATCAATAACTCTTTTCCAGACAGTTCTAGTTGCTCGTGTCCCTGATCAATGACTCTTCTCCAGACAGTTCTAGTTATTAGTGTCCCTGATCAATGACCCTTCTCCAGACAGTTCTAGTTGCTGGGGTCACTGACCAAAACTCTTCTCCAGACAGTTCTAGTTGCTGTTGTCCCTGATCAATGACTCTTCTACAGACAGTTCTAGTTGCTAGTGTCCCTGATCAATGACTCTTCTTCAGACGGTTCTAGTTGCTGATGAACCTGATCAATGACTCTTCTCCAGACAGTTCTAGTTGCTGTTGTCCCTGATCAATGACTCTTCTACAGACATTTCAAGTGGATGTTGTCACTGATCAATGACTCTTCTCCAGACAGGTTTAGCTGATGTTGTCCCTGATCAATGACTCTTCTCCAGACAGTTCTATTTGAGGTTGTCCCTGAGGTTGGCCAGACAGTTCTAGTTACTGGTGGCCCTGATCTATGACTCTTCTCCAGACAGTTCTAGTTTCTGGTGTCACTGATTAATGACTCTTCTCCAGACCATTCTAGTTGCTGGTGTCACTAATTAATGACTCTTCACCAGAAAGTTCTAGTTGGTAGTGTTCCTGATGAATGACTCTTCTTCAGACAGTTCTGGTTGCTGGTGAGCCTGATCAATAACTCTTCCTCAGACAGTTCTAGTTGACATTGTCCCTGATCAATGACTCTTCTCCAGAAAGTTCTAATTGCTGTTGTCCCTGATCAATGACTCTTCTCCAGACAGTTCTAGTTGTTGGTGACGCTGATCAATGACTTCTTCAGACAGTTCTAGTTTCTAGTGTCACTGATTAATTACTCTTCTCCAGACCGTTCTAATTGCTGATGTCACTAATCAATGACTCTTCTCTAGACAGTCCTAGTTGATGGTGTCCCTGATCAATGACCCTTCCCCAGACTGTTCTAGTTGCTGGTGTCCCTTATCAATGACTCTTCTCCAGACAGTTCTAGTTGTTGGTGTCCCTTATCAATGACTCTTCTCCAGATAGATCTAGTTGCTAGTGTCTCTAATCAATGACTCTTCTCCAGACAGTTCTAGTTGCTTGTGCCCTTGGTCAAGGACTCTTCTCCAGACAGTTCTAGTTGCTGGTGTCACTGATCAACGACTCTTCTCCAGACAGTTCTAGTTGCTATTGTCCCTGATCAATGACTCTTCTCCAGACCATTCTAGTTGCTAGTGTCCCTGATCAATGACTCTTCTCCAGACAGTACTGGTTGCCAGTGTCACTGATCAATAACTCTTTCTCAGACAGTTCTAGTTGACATTGTCCCTGATCAATGACTCTTCTCCAGACAGTTCTAGTTGCTGGTGACCCTGATCAATTACTCTTCTCCAGACAGTTCTGGTTGCTGGTGACCCTGATAAGGGACTCTTCTCCAGACAGTTTTTGTTGCTGGTGTCACTGATAAATGACTCTTCTCCAGACTGTTCTAGTTGCTGGTGAACCTGATCAATGACTCTTTTTCACTGCTGTTGACCCTGACCAATGACTCTTCTCCAGACAGTTTTAGTTTCTGGTGTCCCTGATCAATGACTCTTCTTTAGACAGTTCTAGTTGCTGGTGATCCTGATCAATGACTCTTCTCCATACAGTTCTAGTTTCTGATGTCACTGATCAATGATTCTTCTCCAGACAGTTCTAGTTGCTGGTGACCCTGATCAATGACTCTTCTCCAGACAGTTCTAGTTTCTGGTGTCACTGATCAATGATTCTGCTCCAGACAGTTCTAGTTGCTGTTGTCCCTGATCAATGACTCTTCTCCAGACAGTTCTAGTTGCTGGTGACCCTGATCAATGACTCTTCTCCAGACAGTTCTAGTTGCTGGTGACCCTGATCAATGACTCTTCTCCAGACAGTTCTAGTTGCTGGTGACCCTGATCAATGACTCTTCTCCAGACAGTTCTAGTTGCTGGTGACCCTGATCAATGACTCTTCTCCAGACAGTTCTAGTTGCTGGTAACCCTGATCAATGACTCTTCTCCAGACAGTTCTAGTTGCTGGTGACCCTGATCAATGACTCTTCTCCATTCAGTTCTAGTTGCTGGTGTCACTGATCAATGACTCTTCTCCAGACAGTTATAGTTGCTGGTTTCCCTGATCAATGACTCTTCTCCAGACAGTTCTAGATGTTGGTGTCCCTGATCAATGACTCTTCTCCATTCAGTTCTAGTTGCTGGTGTCACTGATCAATGACTCTTCTCCAGACAGTTATAGTTGCTGGTTTCCCTGATCAATGACTCTTCTCCAGACAGTTCTAGTTGCTGGTGACCCTGATCAATGACTCTTCTCCAGACAGTTATAGTTGCTGGTTTCCCTGATCAATGACTCTTCTCCAGACAGTTCTAGTTGTTGGTGTCCCTGATCAATGACTCTTCTCCAGACAGTTCTAGTTGTTGGTGTCCCTGATCAATGACTCTTCTCCAGATAGTTCTAGTTGATAATGTCCCTGATCAATGACTCACATAATGGTGGCTCACTTGGGGACACATACACAAAATGGGAATCCCCAAGTGTTTGAGGAAAAGGTCTGCGTGCACACAGTTCCTCTATTCATTGCCTCCTGCTTCAAAGAACAGCAAAACAGATGAAGGGGAGGTCTCTCCTTTATATGGATCCCCATCCAATACTTTATACTGATATAACTATATACAGACAATACTCTATACTGACAATACTATATACAGACAATACTATATACTGACAATACTCTATACTGACAATACTATATAGAGACAATACTATATACAGACAATACTCTATACTGACAATAGTATATACTGACAATATTCTATACTGACAATACTATATAAAGACTATATTCTTTACAGACAATACTTTATACTGACAATACTCTATACTGACAATAGTATATACTGACAATATTCTATACTGACAATATTCTATACTGACAATACTATATAAAGACTATATTCTTTACAGACAATACTTTATACTGACAATACTCTATACAGACAATACTATATACTGACAATACTATATACAGACGATACTATATACTGACAATACAATATACAGACTATATTCTTTACAGACAATACTCTATACAAACAATACTATATACTGACAATACTATATACAGACTATATTCTATACTGGCAATACTATATACACACAATACTGTATACTGACAATACTATATACACACAATACTATACACTGACATTACTATATACAGACAATACTTTATACACTCAATCTTCTATACAGACAATACTCTATTCAGACAATAAACTATATAACGACAATACTCTATACAGACAATATTCTATACAGACAATACTATATACTGACAATACTATATACTGACAATACTATGTACAGACAATACTATATACTGACAATACTATATACTGACAATACTATATACTGACAATACTCTATACTGACAATACCATATACTGACAATACTTTATACTGACAATACTCTATACAGACAATACTCTATACAGACAATACTCTATACAGACAATACTCTATACAGACAATACTCTATACAGACAAAACTATATACAGACAATACTCTATACAGACAATACTCTATACAGACAATACTATATACAGACTATATTCTATACAGACAATAAACTATATACAAACAATATTCTATACTGACTGTCACGATTCGGCTAGCTGGAGGTGGATCCTCTGTGCCAGAGAGGGATTGGCATGGACCGTGTCGGTGGACCGGTTCTAAGTTGCTACTGGTATTCACCAGAGCCCGCCGCAAAGCGGGATGGTCTTGCAGCGGCGGTAGCAACCAGGTCGTATCCACCGGCAACGGCTCAACCTCTCTGACTGCTGAGATAAGCGCGGTACAAGGGAGTAGACAAAAGCAAGGTCGGACGTAGCAGAAGGTCAGGGCAGGCAGCAAGGATCGTAGTCAGGGGCAACGGCAGGAGGTCTGGAACACAGGCTAGGAACACACAAGGGAACGCTTTCACTGGCACAATGGCAACAAGATCCGGCGAGGGAGTGCAGGGGAAGTGAGGTATAAGTAGGGAGTGCACAGGTGAGGATACTGATTAGGCCTGCTGCGCCAATCAGTGGCGCAGTGGCCCTTTAAATCGCAGAGACCCGGCGCGCGCGCGCCCTAAGGAGCGGGGCCGTGCGCGCCGGGACAACACAGACGGGGAACGGGTCAGGTACGGGAGCCGAGATGCGCATCGAGAGCGGGCGCGTCCCGCATCGCGAATCGCATCCCGGCTGGGAGTAATATCGCAGCGCACCCGGTCAGCAGGTCTGACCGGGGCGCTGTGAATGAGGGAACGCTGCGAGCGCTCCGGGGAGGAGCGGGGACCCGGAGCGCTTGGCGTAACACTGACAATACTATATACAGACAATACTCTATACTGACAATACTATATACTGACAATACTGTATACTGACAATATTTTATACTGACAATACTTTATACTGACATAACTATATACAGACAATACTCTATACTGACAATAGTATATACTGACAATACTATATAAAGACTATATTCTTTACAGACAATACTTTATACTGACAATACTCTATACAGACAATACTATATACTGACAATACTATATACAGACGATACTATATACTGACAATACAATATACAGACTATATTCTTTACAGACTATATTCTATACTGGCAATACTATATACACACAATACTGTATACTGACAATACTATATACACACAATACTATACACTGACATTACTATATACAGACAATACGTTATACACTCAATCTTCTCTACACACAATACTCTATACAGACAATAAACTATATAAAGACAATACTCTATACAGACAATATTCTATACAGACAATACTATATACTGACAATACTATGTACAGACAATACTATATACTGACAATACAATATACAGACTATATTCTTTACAGACAATACTATATACAGACTATACTCTATACAGACAATACTATATACTAACAATACTATATACAGACGATACTATATACTGACAATACAATATACAGACTATATTCTTTACAGACAATATTCTATACTGGCAATACTATATACACACAATACTGTATACTGACAATACTATATACACACAATACTATACACTGACATTACTATATACAGACAATACTTTATACACTCAATCTTCTCTACACACAATACTCTATACAGACAATATTCTATACAGACAATAATATATACTGACAATACTATGTACAGACAATACTATATACTGACAATACTATATACTGACACTACTCTATACTGACAATACTATATACAGACAATACTAAATACAGACAATACTCTATACAGACAATACTATATACTGACAATACTATATACTGACAATACTTTATACTGACAATACTATATACAGACAATACTCTATACAGACAATACTATATACTGACAATACTATATACTGACAATACTTTATACTGACAATACT
Source organism: Hyla sarda (assembly GCF_029499605.1). NCBI lineage: Eukaryota > Metazoa > Chordata > Amphibia > Anura > Hylidae > Hyla > Hyla sarda. The sequence continues at coordinate 448,920,414 of NC_079191.1, read as the reverse complement.
ATATACAGACAATACTCTATACAGACAATACTATATACAGACAATACTATATACAGACAATACTCTATACAGACAATACTCTATACAGACAAAACTATATACAGACAATACTCTATACTGACAATACTATATACAGACTATATTCTTTATAGACAATACTCTATACTGACAATAGTATAAACTGACAATATTCTATACTGACAATACTATATAAAGACTATATTCTTTACAGACAATACTATATACTGACAATACTATATACAGACGATACTATATACTGACAATACAATATACAGACTATATTCTTTACATACAATACTCTATACAGACAATAAACTATACAGACAATACTATATACAGACTATATTCTATACTGGCAATACTATATACACACAATACTATATACTGACAATACTATATACACACAATACTATATACTGACATTACTATATACAGACAATACTTTATACACTCAATCTTCTATACAGACAATACTCTATACAGACAATAAACTATATACAGACAATACTCTATACAGACAATACTCTATACAGACAATACTCTATACTGACAATACTGTATACAGACAATACTATATACTGACAATACTATGTACTGACAATACGATGTACAGACAATACTATATACTGACAATATTATATACTGACAATACTCTATACTGACAATACTATATACAGACAATACTCTATACAGACAATACTTTATACTGACAATACTTTATACTGACAATACTCTATACAGACAATACTATATACAGACAATACTCTATACAGACAATACTTTATACTGACAATACTCTATACAGGCAATACTATATACAGACAATACTCTATACAGACAATACTCTATACAGACAATACTCTATACAGACAATACTATATACAGACAATACTCTATACAGACAATACTATATACAGACTATATTCTATACAGACAATAAACTATATACAGACAATATTCTATACTGACAATACTATATACAGACAATACTCTATGCTGAAAATACTATGTACAGACAATACTCCATACTGACAATACTCTATACTGACAAGACTATATACTGACAATACTGTATACTGACAATATTTTATACTGACAATACTTTATACTGACATAACTATATACAGACAATACTCTATACTGACAATAGTATATACTGACAATACTATATACAGACTATATTCTTTACAGACAATACTCTATACTGACAATAGTATATACTGACAATACTATATACAGACTATATTCTTTACTGACAATATTCTATACTGACAATACTATATAAAGACAATACTCTATACAGACAATAAACTATATACAGACAATACTGTATACTGACAATACTGTATACCGACAACACTATATACAGACAATACTGTATACTGCCAATACTGTATACAGACAATACTATATACAGACAATACTCTATACTGACACTACTCTATACTGACAATACTCTATACAGACAATACTCTATACAGACAATACTCTATACTGACAATACTCTATACAGACAATACTCTATACAGACAATACTCTATACAGACAATACTCTATACTGACAATATTCTATACTGACAATACTATATAAAGACAATACTCTATACAGACAATAAACTATATACAGACAATACTCTATACTGACAATACTATATACAGACAATAATCTATACTGACAATACTATATACTGACAATTCTCTATACAGACAATACTATATACAGACAATACTCCATACTGACACTACTCCATACTGACACTACTCTATACTGATAATACTCTATACAGACAATACTCTATACAGACAATACTATATACAAACAATACTCTATACTGACACTACTCTATACTGATAATACTATATACTGACAATACTATATACAGACAATACTCTATACTGACAATACTATATACAGACTATATTCTATACAGACAATACTCTATATTGAAAATACTATATAAAGACAATACTCTATACTGACAATACTTTATACAGACAATACTTTATACTGACAATACTATATACAGACAATACTCTATACTGACAATACTCTATACTGACAATACTCTATACTGACAATACTATATGCAGACAATACTATATACTGACAATACTATATACAGACAATACTGTATACTGACAATACTATATACTGACAATACTATATACAGACTATATTCTATACAGACAATACTATATACAGACAATACTCTATACTGACAATACTATATACTGACTATATTCTTTACAGACAATACTATAAACAGACAATATTATATACTGACAATACTATATACAGACAATACTCTATACAGACAATACTCTATACTGACAATACTATATAAAGACAATACTATATACAGACAATACTCTATACAGACAATACTCTATACAGACAATACTCTATACAGACAATACTCTATACAGACAATACTCTATACAGACAATACTATATACTGACAATACTATATACAGACAATACTATATACGGACAATACTCTATACTGACAATACTCTATACTGACAATAATATATACAGACAATACAATACTATATACTGACAATACTATATACAGACAATACTCTATACTGACAATACTCTATACTGACAATAATATATACAGACAATACAATACTCTATACTGACAATACTATATACAGACAATACTCTATACAGACAATACTCTATACTGACACTACTCTATATTGACAATACTATATACAGACAATACTCTATACTGACAATACTATATACACACAATACAATACTAAATACTGACAATACTATATACAGACAATACTATATACAGACAATACTCTATACAGAAAATACTATATACAGACAATATTCTATACAGACAATACTATATACTGACACTACTCTATACAGACAATACTCTATACAGACAATATTCTATACTGACAATACTCTATACTGACACTACTCTATACAGACAATACTCTATACAGACAGTAATCTATACTGACAATACTATATACAGACAATACTATATACTGACAATACTATATGCAGACAATATTCTATACTGACACTACTCTATACAGACAATACTCTATACAGACAATACTATATACTGACAATACTATATACAGACTATATTCTATACAGACAATACTATATACAGACAATACTCTAAACTGACAATACTATATACTGACTATATTCTTTACAGACAATACTATAAACAGACAATATTATATACTGACAATACTATATACAGACAATACTCTATACAGACAATACTCTATACTGACAATACTATATAAAGACAATACTATATACAGACAATACTCTATACAGACAATACTATATACAGACAATACTCTATACAGACAATACTCTATACTGACAATACTCTATACTGACAATACTATATACAGACAATACTCTATACTGACAATACTCTATACGTACAATACTCTATACTGACAATACTCTATACTGACAATACTCTATACTGACAATAATATATACAGACAATACAATACTATATACTGACAATACTATATACAGACAATACTCTATACTGACAATACTCTATACTGACAATAATATATACAGACAATACAATACTCTATGCTGACAATACTATATACAGACAATACTCTATACAGACAATACTCTATACTGACACTACTCTATATTGACAATACTATATACAGACAATACTCTATACTGACAATACTATATACACACAATACAATACTAAATACTGACAATACTATATACAGACAATACTCTATACAGACAATACTATATACAGACAATATTCTATACAGACAATACTATATACTGACACTACTCTATACAGACAATACTCTATACAGACAATATTCTATACTGACAATACTCTATACTGACACTACTCTATACAGACAATACTCTATACAGACAGTAATCTATACTGACAATACTATATACAGACAATACTATATACTGACAATACTATATGCAGACAATATTCTATACTGACACTACTCTATACAGACAATACTCTATACAGACAATAATCTATACTGACAATACTATATACAGACAATACTATATACTGACAATACTATATACGGACAATACTCTATACGGACAATACTCTATACTGACAATACTATATACAGACAATACTAAATACGGACAATAATCTATACGGACAATACTCTATACTGACAATACTCTATACAGACAATACTATATACTGATAATGCTCTATACCTACAATACTATACACAGACAATACTATATACAGACAATACTCTATACTGACAATACTATATACTGATAATGCTCTATACTTACAATACTATATACAGACAATACTATATACAGACAATACTCTATACTGACAATACTATATACTGACAATACTATATACAGACAATACTATATACAGACAATACTCTATACTGACACTACTCTATACTGACAATACTCTATACTGACAATACTCTATACAGACAATACTCTATACAGACAATACTCTATACAGACAATACTCTATACAGACAAAACTCTATACTGACAATACTATATACTGACAATACTATATACAGACAATACTTTATACAGACAATACTATATACAGACAATACTCTATACAGACAATACTATATACAGACAATACTTTATACAGACAATACTATATACTGACAATACTATATGCAGACAATACTCTATACTGACAATACAATATACAGACAATACTATATACAGACAATACTATATACAGACTATACTCTATACTGACAATACTCTATACTGACAATACTATATACAGACAATACTCTATACAGACAAAACTATATACAGACAATACTCTATACTGACAATACTCTATACAGACAATACTATATACAGACTATACTCTATACTGACAATACTATATACAGACAATACTCTATACGGACAATACTATATACTGACAATACTATATACAGACAATACTCTATACTGACAATACTATATACGGACAATACTCTATACTGACAATACTCTATACAGACAATACTCTATACAGACAATACTATATACAGACAATACTCTATACGGACAATACTATATACTGACAATACTATATACAGACAATACTCTATACTGACAATACTATATACAGACAATACTCTATACTGACAATACTATATACAGACAATACTCTATACGGAAAATACTATATACTGACAATACTAAATACAGACAATACTCTATACTGACAATACTATATACGGACAATACTCTATACTGACAATACTATATACAGACTATACTCTATACTGACAATACTCTATACAGACAATACTCTATACTGACAATACTATATACGGACAATACTCTACACTGACAATACTATATACAGACAATACTATATACAGACAATACTCTATACAGACAATACTCTATACTGACAATACTATATACAGACAATACTATATACAGACAATACTCTATACTGACAATAATATATACAAACAATACTCTACACTGACAATACTATATACAGACAATACTCTATACTGACAATAATATATACAGACAATACTCTACACTGACAATACTATATACTGACAATACTCTATACAGACAATACTATATACAGACTATACTCTATACTGACAATACTCTATACTGACAATACTATATACAGACAATACTCTATACTGACAATACTATATACAGACAATACTCTATACTGACAATACTATATACTGACAATACTATATACAGACAATACTTTATACTGACAATACTATATACAGACAATACTTTATACAGACAATACTCTATACTGACAATACTATATACAGACAATAATCTATACTGACAATACTCTATACTGACACTACTCTATACTGACAATACTCTATACTGACAATACTCTATACAGACAATACTATATACAGACAATACTCTATACGGACAATACTATATACTGACAATACTATATACAAACAATACTCTATACTGACAATACTCTATACAGACAAAACTCTATACTGACAATACTATATACAGACAATACTCTATACGGACAATACTATATACTGACAATACTAAATACAGACAATACTCTATACTGACAATACTATATACGTACAATACTCTATACTGACAATACTATATACAGACTATACTCTATACTGACAATACTCTATACAGACAATACTCTATACAGACAATACTCTATACAGACAATACTCTATACTGACAATACTATATACGGACAATACTCTACACTGACAATACTATATACAGACAATACTATATACAGACAATACTCTATACAGACAATACTCTATACTGACAATACTATATACAGACAATACTATATACAGACAATACTCTATACTGACAATAATATATACAGACAATACTCTACACTGACAATACTATATACAGACAATACTCTATACTGACAATAATATATACAGACAATACTCTACACTGACAATACTATATACTGACAATACTCTATACAGACAATACTATATACAGACTATACTATATACAGACTATACTCTATACTGACAATACTCTATACTGACAATACTATATACAGACAATACTCTATACTGACAATACTATATACAGACAATACTCTATACTGACAATACTATATACAGACAATACTCTATACTGACAATACTATATACAGACAATACTTTATACTGACAATACTATATACAGACAATACTTTATACAGACAATACTCTATACTGACACTACTCTATACAGACAATACTCTATACTGACAATACTATATACAGACAATATTCTATACTGACAATACTCTATACTGACACTACTCTATACTGACAATACTCTATACAGACAATACTCTATACTGACATTACTATATACAGACAATACTATATACGGACAATAATCTATACAGACAATACTCTATACTGATAATACTATATACAGACAATACTATATACAGACAATACTCTATACTGACAATACTCTATACTGATAATACTATATACAGACAATACTCTATACAGACAATACTCTATACTGACAATACTATATACTGACAATACTATATACAGACAATACTTTATACAGACAATACTATATACAGACAATACTCTATACTGACAATACTCTATACTGACAATACTATATACAGACAATACTCTATACAGACAATACTCTATACAGACAATACTATATACAGACTATACTCTATACTGACAATACTCTATACTGACAATACTATATACAGACAATACTCTATACTGACAATACTATATACTGACACTACTCTATACTGACAATACTCTATACAGAAAATACTTTATACAGACAATACTCTATACTGACAATACTATATACAGACAATACTCTATACTGACAATACTATATACAGACAATACTCTACACTGACAATATTATATACTGACAATACTCTATACAGACAATACTCTATACTGACAATACTATATACGGATAATACTATATACTGACAATACTCTATACTGACAATACTATATACAGACTATACTCTATACTGACAATACTCTATACTGACAATACTATATACAGACAATACTCTATACTGACAATACTATATACAGACTATACTCTATACTGACAATACTCTATACAGACAATACTCTATACTGACATTACTATATACAAACAATACTATATACAGACAATACTCTATACTGACAATAATATATACAGACAATACTCTATACTGGCAATACTATATACAGACAATACTCTATACTGACAATACTATATACAGATAATACTCTATACAGACAATACTATATACAGACTATACTCTATACTGACAATACTTTATACAGACAATACTATATACAGACAATACTCTATACTGACAATACTATATACAGACAATACTATATACAGACAATACTCTATACTGACAAAACTCTATACAGACAATACTCTATACTGACAATACTATATACAGACAATACTCTATACTGACAATACTCTATACTGACAATACTCTATACAGACTATACTCTATACTGACAATACTTTATACTGACAATACTATATACAGACAATACTCTATACTGACAATACTATATACAGATAATACTCTATACAGACAATACTATATACAGACTATACTCTATACTGACAATACTTTATACTGACAATACTATATACAGACAATACTCTATACTGACAATACTATATACAGACAATACTATATACAGACAATACTCTATACTGACAAAACTCTATACAGACAATACTCTATACTGACAATACTATATACAGACAATACTCTATACTGACAATACTCTATACTGACAATACTCTATACTGACAATATTATATACAGACAATACTGTATACGGACAATAATCTATACAGACAATACTATATACAGACAATACTATATACTGACAATACTATATACTGACAATACTATATACAGACAATACTCTATACTGACAATACTCTATACTGACAATACTCTATACTGACAATACTCTATACTGACAATACTATATACTGACAATACTCTATACTGACATTACTATATACAAACAATACTATATACAGACAATACTCTATACTGACAATAATATATACAGACAATACTCTATGCTGGCAATACTATATACAGACAATACTCTATACTGACAATACTCTATACAGACTATACTCTATACTGACAATACTATATACTGACAATACTTTATACTGACAATACTATATACAGACAATACTCTATACTGACAATACTATATACAGATAATACTCTATACAGACAATACTATATACAGACTATACTCTATACTGACAATACTTTATACTGACAATACTATATACAGACAATACTCTTTACTGACAATACTATATACAGACAATACTATATACAGACAATACTCTATACTGACAAAACTCTATACAGACAATACTCTATACTGACAATACTCTATACTGACAATACTATGTACAGACAATACTGTATACGGACAATAATCTATACAGACAATACTATATACAGACAATACTATATACTGACAATACTATATACTGACAATACTATATACAGACAATACTCTATACTGACAATACTCTATACTGACAATACTATATACAGACAATACTCTATACTGACAATACTATATACTGACAATACTATATACTGACAATACTATATACAAACAATACTCTATAGAGACAATACTATATACAGACAATACTTTATGCAGACAATACTATATACTGACACTACTCTATAATGACACTACTCTATACTGACAATACAATATACAGACAATATTCTGTACAGAAAATACTCTATACAGACAATACTATATACTGACACTACTCTATACAGACAATACTATATACAGACAATACTCTATACAGACAATACTCTATACAGAAGATATTCTTTACAGACAATACTCTATACAGACTATATTCTATACTGACAATACTCTATACTGAAAATACTCTATATATGTGCATATAATACTGACAATACCTTATATTGACAACCCTATGTATCGTAATATAAGTCACTATGTGGAGTTATTATTTAGTAAGTGTATAGCAGTATTATTTACTCACTATTTGGAGGTTTTATTCAGTCAATTTATGGTGGTAATATTTAGTCAGTATTTGGAGATTTTAAGTCAGTATATGGTAGTATTATCGGGGGTGATTTATCAAAACCTGTCCAGAGGAAAAGTTGCTTAGTTGCCCATAGCAACCAATCAGATCACTTCTTATATATATATATCTTCTTTATTTTTTTAAATGAAAGAAGCAATCTGATTGGTTGCTATAGGCAACTTTTCTTCTAGACAGGAATTGATCAATCTCCCCCATGAAGTCTCTGTTTGGAGGTTTTATTCAGTCAGTATATGGTGGTATTATCTGGTCACTGTTTGGAGGTATTATTCAGTCAGTATATGGTGGTATTATCTGGTCACTGTTTGGACGTATTATTCAGTCAGTATATGGTGGTAGTATCTGGTTACTGTTTGGATGTATTATTCAGTCAGTTTATAGTGGTATTATTTAACCAGTATTTGGAGGTATTATTCAGTCAGTATATGGTGGTATTATCTAGTCACTGTTTGGAGGTATTATTCAGTCAGTATATGGTGGTATTATCTGGTTACTGTTTGGATGTATTATTCAGTCAGTTTATAGTGGTATTATTTAACCAGTATTTGGAGGTATTATTCAGTCAGTATATGGTGGTATTATCTGGTCACTGTTTGGAGGTATTATTCAGTCAGTATATGGTGGTATTATCTGGTTACTGTTTGGATGTATTATTCAGTCAGTTTATAGTGGTATTATTTAACCAGTATTTGGAGGTTTTATTCAGTCAGTATATGGTGGTATTTTCTGGTCATTGTTTGGAGGTTTTATTCAGTCAGTATATGGTAGTATTATCTGGTCATTGTTTGGAGGTATTATTCAGTCAGTTTATAGTGGTATTATCTGGTCACTGTTTGGAGGTATTATTCAGTCAGTATATGGTGGTATTATCTGGTCATTGTTTAGAGGTATTATTCAGTCAGTATATGGTGGTATTATCTGGTCATTGTTTGGAGGTATTATTCAGTCAGTTTATGGTGGCATTATCTGGTCACTGTTTGGAGGTATTATTCAGTCAGTATATGGTGGTATTATCTGGTCATTGTTTGGAGGTTTTATTCAGTCAGTATATGGTGGTATAATCTGGTCATTGTTTGGAGGTTTTATTCAGTCAGTATATGGTGGTATTATCTGGTCATTGTTTGGAGGTTTTATTCAGTCAGTATATGGTGGTATTATCTGGTCATTGTTTGGAGGTTTTATTCAGTCAGTATATGGTGGTATTTTCTGGTCACTGTTTGGAGGTATTATTCAGTCAATATATGGTGGTATTATCTGGTCACTGTTTGGAGGTATTATTCAGTCAGTTTATAGTGGTATTATTTAGCCAGTATTTGGAGGTATTATTCAGTCATTATATGGTGGTATTATGAAGTCACAGTTTGGCACTATTATTCTGTCCCTGCTTTCTCTACATAAACCTTTACAACAGAGAAAAATGCATTGGTGTTCCCAGTCCACGGTCACAGCTTGCAGGAGGCCGGCACATTATCCCGGGATAAACTATCTCAAGGTGGACAGTCTAGTAGAATGGCTTCCAACCTATGGCTACAGTTCAGGACACCCTCTCACATCTGTGGGCTGGAGACTGCTGCCCTGTGAGCGAAGCAACCATCCCTCTGGCACATAGAGAGTTAAGGGAAGTCTTTCTGGAGGTCTGCACGGAGCTGGTCAGCTGTTACAGTGGATGTTATAGGAGCTGAACATCTGCAGACCAAAGCTTCTCAGGAGCTACAAGAGACCCATCACCCTCCCCTGGGATGTGAACATCTCCTGAGAAACTGGCAGAGCCGCACAGACTCCTCATTCAGTGATTCCCACTTTGGCAATATTCCCTGGAAGGAGTGGAAGTCAGAACAATGTTATATACATTCCGAGACAATTCTTCAGGCTGGAGAGACCAATCATCTCCTCAGTCCACATCAGCATACCCTGAGCACAGGAAACCGCTCAACTGGCTGCTGCCCATTCTGGGCTCTTATTGGTTCCTGCAGGGAGGCAGTGGCTGGGTGTGAGATGCTGCGCCTGCTGCCGCATTGTTTTGTGTATTGGTAAACAGAAGTGAATGGAGTATTAACCCTCAACATGTGGTCATCCGAAGAAGACTGTGGTGACACGCCTAACCACCCAGCATGCACCAACGTCATACAGAATACAATCTCCACAATATACCACCTCCTTCCTACTGTTGTGGTCACACTTCTCTAATGCATCCACTTCTTTAACTTGCATTGCTCCTTATAGCCACTTAAAGGAGTACTCCGGCCCTAAGACATCTTTGGGGATAAGATGTCTGATCGCAGGGGTCCCACCGCTGGGGACCTCCGCAATCTCTCATGCAGCACCCACCTGTCTCAGCTGTACAGAGCAACGATAGCTCCGTTCTGAAGACTCACGACCACGGGGGCGGAGTATCGTGACCTCACAACTCTGCCCCTTGTGATGTCACACACCGCCCCACCCCCTCAATGCAGGCCTATGGGAGGGGGCGTGACAGCCGTCATGCCCCCTCCCATAGATTTGCATTGAGGGGGCAGGACGTGTTGTCACAAGGGGGCGGAGTCATTATATCACAATACTCCGGCCCCGTGGTCATAAGTCTTCAGACATGGAGCTATCGTCACTCTGTACAGCTGAGACAGGAGGGTGCTGTATGAGAAATTGCGGGGATCCCCAGCGGCGGGACCCCTGCGATCAGACATCTTATCCCCTATCCTTTGGATAGGGTAGAAGATGTCTTAGGGCCAGGGTACCCCTTTAATTAAAGGGGTACTCTGACTCCAGGAAAACGCTGTAGAAGTATATATTATTGCTTAGCTGTCCACCTAATTTCTGAAAACACCAATAATCCATTTGTGTTGCCTTATTGATCAGTACTACAATTCCCAGAATGCATTGCTTTCCCTCAGCTCTTCCCACCTTGCCTAATCCCCTCCCACAGCACTCCTGCTAGTTTCCCATCCAGAGCTGTTTCAGAACATTGCATAACACAGAAGACTATCCCACTATCTGTGAAGTTGCAGCATCTGCTGTGTCATTCCCTGTTTGCTCCTCTGCCTGTGACATTGTTCAGAACAAGGCAGCATACTATAACCATAGCTCATTCTTTCCTAATATACTCAGTAAAGATATATATATATATATATATATATATATATATATATATATATGTATATGATGGTAATGTTGGCGCTGGTCAGAGAAGATGACATCACTCATGGTGCAGGGCTGAGACAACACCACACAAATAATTAGAGGACTACATGACTTCTTGTCAGGAAAAGGAGGAGTTGGGGAGCTGCTGAGAATACACCACCCTGACAATGAGAGGACTACACAGCTTCCTGTCAGGAGAGATGAGTTAGCCGCTGAGACAACACAAATCCGACAATGAAATTACTACACAACTTCTTTTAAGGGGAGAGGGAGGAACCAAGAAGCTGCTGAGACAACACCACACTAACAATAAGAGGACTACACAACTTCCTGTCAGGGGTGAATCATGAAAACTTGCTGAAGCAGAACAATTAGTGACAACACTGTATCAGTAAGTTTTATATCTTGGGGTGATAGTGTTATTTAAATAAAACTTTTCACACCAGAATACCCCTTTAATGGCTGGTTTTCAACATGTGATATTACAGATGAACACTTTATGGTTATTCTACATTTTATAATTTTGTAAGAGTTGAGGTTGAAATGTTGTTCCTTCATAGGGTTAAGAAATGGAAACAAGAACTACATATTTTAGTAGGATTTTCTGTCTAGAGGCTACAGAAAGAGAACACTTTAAGCCCAGTGACAATCTTATTAGTAAATCTGCAGAGCGAGGCTGAGATAGTGATCATCTGTTTAGGGAGTCACTAGGTCACCTCCCTACGGGAGAAAAAACCTGGACTCGTAGGGTTGGACACCATAATCATATGGTCCCTTTAAACCACAAATCAAGCTTAAGGCTGGGGCTACAGGGAAACTTGTTGGGGCTCGAATTTCCAATTTTAACTCTTTAGTGACAGCTGCAGGCTTGTGCAGAGGAGCATGCAGCAGAATATTACTCCACACTCCATTCTGACAATTCGGCCAGACTACAAGTGGACGGAGCTGGTGAACCTGGTGGCCAATTTCTGTTGAACCTAAATGTCCTCTGACCCAACAAAAGATCAATCAAATTCATAGAAAGATCTTCAAAGGTTAAGTCAGCTCTGAAGATTCGCAGTGAGGACTTCACAACACCAGTGAGCTTATAGAAGGCCAAGAAGAAGACTGACCCTTCAGAATTCGGTGGTTGGTGCGCAAGGCTTCTTGTCATCACTTCCTGCCGCTGGGAACTGTCTCCATGAATGAAGGTTATCCTCTCAGCAGCTGTTGCCCTACAGCACTAAAGAATATTCACTCTGCACCATGTTCCCTAACCTGTGGCTCTTCCTCTGTTTTTAAAACTCCAACTCCAAGCATGTCCTGACAGCCCTCAGCATGATGGGAGAGGTTACTGCTGTAAATGGCTGATGGTCTGTACAGTATATAGAAATAGGTTGATGTCTGTAGAACATATGGTGACCGATCCCTCTGCAGACATGGCCGCTCACACAGATTCCATCTGGCCCTACATGATCGATGACACCAGGCTAAGTACAAATCTGACGGATCTTTTATCCAACTATCGACCACAAGTTTCAAACAAGGTTGTTGTCTTCTTTCCAGATGGGTACAGTCATCCTAAAAATTTACCTGATGGCCTATTCTTTTTTTTTCTGTGTATGATGTATCTATATTATGGACACCATAATGGGGAGTTCAGTCTGGGGATCCAGATTTTACGCTGGTTTACGTAATCTTTTTCTGTATTTAAATTTTTCCCTCCTCTCCTAAGAGACAATTTTTTTATTTTTCCATTCCCAGATCCACATGAACATATAGGAAAGAAAAAACAAGCATCTCTGGCACTGGTCTGCTGAAGATAATAGGACTAGGACATCTGATAATCTTTAAAAAAAAAAAAGGGTTTATTGCGTAAGTACACAAGCAACGCGTTTCTTGTCCGTACCGGACCCTTCGTCAGGCAAGATGTACACCTTGCCTGACGAAGGGTCCGGTATGGACCAAAGACGCGTTACTTGTGTACTTATGCAATAAACCCTTTTAAAAAAAAAGATTATCAGATGTCCTAGTCCTATCATCTTCAGCAGACCAGTGCCAGAGATGCTTGTTTTTTCTTTCCTATATGCTACCTACCACTGGGAGAACAAGCCGGATTCCAGAGGACCGTGGCTGCAGGTCTGGGTATGGTGTAAAGCCGACCGAGGTGTTATGCTCTTAGCGCAACCCTACTAGAGTAAAACACTAACCACCACTGATACCCTCCATATGAACGTACTTCACTAGGGGTGCAATCCCACTTTTTTTTCCATCTCTTTTGCCAGATCCATATGAGGGGCTGTTTTTTTTTTTTTTTTTTTTTTTTAAGTTATCTGTTTTCTTCAAATCGGCATGATCACAATGCCAAATTTGTATGGTTTTTATCTTTGACTATTTAACCCCTTAAGAATATGGGGCCATATTTTTCAAAGTGTGAGAGAAAAAGTGGAGTGTTTTTTCCACAGCAACCAATCACAGCTCAGCTAACAAGCTCTGGTAAAGTGAAAGCTGAACTGTGATTGGTTGCTGTAGGTAAATCCCTCAAGTTTTTCTCTCACACAGTTTGACAAATCTGGGCCATAGGGATTCTTAATTTTAGTACTTTTTCTTCCTTGCCTTTTTATAGTCTGAACACTTTCAATTTTCCTCCCTACAGATCCATATGAGGCTTGGTGTTCTTGTTGTTTTTTGTGCTACAGATTGTACTTTGTAAAGATCAATCATTTTATTACCAAATCTATAGTGAAACCAAAAAAATTATTCATAAAAAGGAAAATAAAGGAAAACACCATCCTGTAAATTTTTGGCACTTCAGTTTTTACGCAGGGCACTTTTTGGTAAAAATGAAAATGATATTTATTCTGTAGGTCCGTATGTTTACAATAATACCAATTAACATAGGTTTGTTTTATTTTACTTCTTTTAAAAAAATTATACTTTTTGTAGGAAAATTAGTATAACTTAGATTTTTCCGTATAAGGTGTTGCACGAGGGTCACTTGTGGCATATTTTTTATTGATACCATTTTTGTTTTGATGGGACTTTATGGTCACTTTTAATAAATAAAAAAAAAAAATTCTGGTATATGAAGTGACCAAAAATGTCCAATAACTTCTGGACTTTAAATAATTATTTATGTTTACGTCACCAAGCGGTTTAATTATTTTCATATTTTAATAATTTGGACATTTAAGCATGCGGCAACACCACATATGTTTATTTTTGTTTACATTATTTTATTTAAAAAATGAAACAAGTGTAGTGATTTAAACTTTTATTAGAGAAGGGGCTTATTCAAATTTATTCACTTTAATTGTGGCATATGAAGGGTTAATGCCAGACATCAGCCTGATTGGCAACGGCCGGAATTAGCCGAGGGTCCCAGTAGACGATAGCGACCATGACCCACTGGGTATAAAGCGAACTCACTTCTTGAGCGCAATTTTCTTAGTGTAAGCAGTACATATATATCCTTGTGTCCTTAAAGGGTTAAAACCAAAACAATATTATTAAGGACCCCTATAATATTTTTAATTTTGTCTATGAGTTGTATGGGGGCAAATTTTTTGCATCACATTCAGTAGTTGTTTTTGCTACCATTTTGGCATAAATCTCCAAATAGTTTAGGGAGTATACAGAAGCATGGCAGCAAGAAAGTCCAAAAAACCTCATGCAGCATTTAGGCTACTTTACCAACGAGCAGGTGACTCCGAAATTCAATGCAAAAAGCTTTCATGGAAGATTTATAGGAAGTGGATAGCTGGGATGGTGGCAGCACGGTGGCTCAGTGGTTAGCACTGTTGCCTTGCAGCACCAAGGACAACATCTGCAAGGAGTGCGAATGTTCGCAAAAAACCTTCTAATAGGTAAATTTAGATTGTGAGCCCCAGTGGGGACAGAGATCAATCTGAGAGTATAGCGCTGCAGAATCTGTGTGCACTATGTAAGTAATAATTATTATACAAGAATGACAACCATCAAAATGTTCCAGAATATTTGACTCCTGATCTTAGTACGGCTGAGAATTTGCTGCTGACGTGGGAAACAGCGGTGCAGGGTCTACACATCCAATGTTAACAGATCGTTCCATGCGGCTGTAATACATGGTTGATCCAGCCAATAGCATCTACTTGTCTCACAGATTAAAGAGGTACTCTGCCCCTAGACATCTTATCCCTTATCCAAAGGATAGGGGATAAGATGTCTGATCGCGGGTTCCAGCCGCTGGGGACCCTCGCAATCTCTCTGCTGCAGAAGCCTGCCGGCATTCGTTTAGAGCATCGGGTGCAGTGCTGGAAACTCGCGATGTCATGGCCAGGCCACCTTCAATGCAAGTCTATGGGAGGGGACGTGATGGCCACCATGCCCCCTCCCATAGACTTGCATTGAGGGGGCATGGTTGTGATGTCACGAGCCTCCACCCCACATCGTCATCCGGCACTTACGAAGTTCACTCCGTGCACAGAATGTCTGGAGCGCCGCAGCCGAGATCACGGGGGTCCCCAGTGGCAGGACCCCCCGCAATCAGACATCTTATCCCCCATCCTTTGGATAAGATGTCTAGGGATGGAGCAACCCTTTAAGCCATGTGTAATGATAGGTTGAATAGTTTTGCAATTTGTTCCTTATGGACATTTTCTCGTTTCACTAATGTTAAAAAAAAGTTGAACTAAACCGACTGTGATTCAGCGTTACACAACAAGAAAGGGGTGTGAATACTTCAGGGCACGCTGTGAGCCCTCACTATGATGTTGCTGACCCACTTAAAACATCTGGGTCCATTTATCGGGAATGTCGTGTTTCTTGTATTCACGAAGAAACTGTTATGCCAATATTATAAATGTATTTCATCTCACAGCCGTTATATATTACGAGAAAAACAAAAAAGTGTAACACAGACGAATATATAACATCAAATAAAACAGATCAGGAAAAAACAGACATTGGTTAATCAATAAATGGATCAATGAGATACCGTCGGCTATACTATAGGTTTTGTGTGGTTGTGCATCTTATAGTTTATAAATCCAATATGGCGGAGCCAATCATGGAACTGAGGATGGGAGTTACCGGTCAGTAGTAATTAACAATGGGTCAGACCACATGGAAAAATGTAATTACAATGTTTTTGTGGCAGCAGGAAAACTCCTGGAAAACCCACCCAAGAAATGAGAGATGTGAAATATACCAATAGGATAGGCCCACTTTAACCTACCTTAAAATATATTAAGATAGAGAAAGCAGCTTTTTTTTCTATCTTTATATATTTTAAGGTGGGTTAAAGTGGGCCTATACTACTGGTATATTTCACATCTCTCATTTCTTGGAGTGTTGATTATTGTCTTCCTTTTTATGTAGGTACTTCTAAAGGGATCTGTGAAATTATTATATAGCCTGTCCTATAAGTTTGATCATGCCATGAATATTGGATGGATTCTTTTATCAACTATCATTTATTACCTATCCTAAGGACACATATCTACCCAAATACAGTAAATGTATAAATATGTGTGTTATCTATTACTAATCACTTCAATTTGAGCCACTACCATACATTTTCTTTGTGTATGTTTTCATGTGGGTTTTCCATCTAACTGCACTTAGTGCATTTCTATGTGTATCTCCTCCACCCCGGAAGAACTCAAATGCTTTTATGAGAGAAACGCGTTGGAAGAAGGAGACCGAGGTCTAGTGATACAGTTCTGCTTGAACCATATAAACATATTGGAGACCATAGATTTATCTACTACCATTTGTTCCTATACCCCTCCACACTTTAAACTAGGTAGGGTAAGCATAGTCTAGGTAGGGATAGCTGTTTATGGGTGGAGAATAGGGATGGTCACCTGTACCCCTACTCCCATCTCTGATTGTATCTATGGAGTAAATAATTTTTGCCCATAGTGAATATATATCTTCTGTATCCTTCTACACTTTATGCACTTGTGTCCTCATTTCCTGTAAATATATCACTCATTTTTGTAATATTTTAATGTAGCAGTAAAAGTTACGTTTTATCATATTGGGCCTCATTGGTATTTTTTTTGAGCTTGGTTTTGTCTTAATAAGTTGTCATATCTAGGGCCCGTTATCTTTAAGGTCCTGGGGCAGACCTCATCCTATTCCCCGTTGTGATTCGGCATGAATTGGATCTAATCTGAATTTCACAAAAATATTCAGATTGATGAGATTGTGAACGTTTTTTGTGATTTTTCTCCTCCCTGCTCCTGTACAGAGTGCCACAGGGACTTCATATGCATGACAGCTATCCATCACTACAGTCAACCCATACTGTACACAAGCTGTCCTGCCATGGACAGGTGTCCCCGCTCCTGTACCTTCATTGTGTTAGCATTCTGACCTGAGAAGAATTTTGGAAGATTTGCTCATATCTTTTGTGTCTCTTAGCACCTGAATTTATGACCAGAATTTTGGTCAGAAATCCCATAGTGTGAACCTGGCCTGTCAACAGGATTCTGCTGCAGAGTGCGCACTACTGAATGTTCTGCTGCTGAAATTCCGACACCAAATGAATGAACTTAGTGGCAGCACTAAGAATCTCCAGCCTAAGTGTGAATCTAGCCTTAAGGATGGGTCTCATATTGGCAATCTATAGTTGAGTGCCACCATTTTGAATACATTGTATCTTCTTCCTCACTGGTTACATCAGTGGACTGTTAAATAAGATAAGGTCTCACTTTGGAGCAGTGCTTACCAACCAATGTGCCTCCAGCTGTTGCAATACTGCAACTCCCAAAATGCTAAGCAGCAGATATCATGGTCTGTACAGTGAATACGAGACCAACAGCAATTCTCAGAGCAGTGTTTCCTAACCAAGGTGCCTCCAGCTGTTGCAAAACTATAACTTCCAGCATGTCCGGACAGCCTGGTTGGGAAAGACTGTTCCAGAGCCCTGTGGGAATGTTTAGAGAGGGTGTGTCCAACTCCCTCTTTTTCTATATACAAAAAGCTTCGCCTTCGTAAATCCAACAGAAGTTACAAAGTTATTACAAAGGCTGTGTCCCAGCGATGTGTGTAGGGAACGGAGAACTCATTGTGGGAAAAGTGTGTGCGAGCCATTTCAATAACTCGGTTGTCATAACAATTCAATGACAACAGATGTTTCCTGCTCCGAAATACATGCAGCGAAAATGTTCACGGCCTCTATCACCAGAGGGAATCTGAACTGACTCACATTTGAATAAAATTCTTAGGGCTATAAATCGTCTGCTGCCCTTTATACAACATCCAGCTCTCAGGATGAGACACACCATCCTGAAGCGGGGCCTGTGAATATAACACGAGAGGGTCCGGTCCTGTGTAACATGTCTGCTATCCTAATATGCTCCAGCCCTCGGATCTGGTTGCCATCAGGGAACTGTTTACATCCAGAGGCTGAAACCCATTCCAACCTAGACCAGAATATATCAGTGTAAGTATGAGCCATCAGCCTATACCTGGCCTGACGGAGCCTGCACTGTATCCCTACATGAATTATCATGAGTAGTGTTACAATCAGTACAGTAAATGCGACCTAACCCTAACATGGCGGCTCGATCGTTGATTGCTTTAGTCTACGCAGCTTTCTTGCTGCAGATCTGCAGCGAAGACACATGGGGCTATCCGGCCCCAGCAGGGAGCTCGCTCTAGTGACGGGCATCAACGCATCCGCAGTGTGAAATATGCTGTCAACGTACTGTGTGTGATCCTACCCTGAATCGATCTCTGGGTTCGACCACATTTAATGTAATTTCATTCAGTTCAAATCAAGAGTAGAAAAAGCTTTGGATGAGATTGTTAGAATCAGCCATCAGAGTCCATTTGGTCCTAGGTTTTAGGGTTTTGTTCTACTTTATAAGGACTCCCAGCAGCAGGAGTAAAGTATGGAATGTGATGGACAGTACAGGAGATGTGTGATCCTGTATGGCTTGTAGCAGAAGCTGCCATTTTCAAATCTCAAGTTTCAGATTAGGAGACATGCAGGATTTACATTTTAGAACAAGTTTTAACCATACTAAATCATTTTGCTCATCATTATAATGTATTGTAATCCTGTATTGTACTCATCAATCCAGCACCTTCCATGCACTGTAACACAGAATAGTTACATGGTTGGAGCCAACTTACTGCCAGGATAGAGTTCAGCCACCAAACCTCCAGTCACTATTCTCCAGCTGTCACTATAACCCACCATCCCACTTACCCACGAGGTTGGAGTATTCCAATCTTTCCCCCGGTACAGACAGCTCTCCTTTACCTCCGCCAACTCAGGGGGTCATGCAAAAATGTAATAAAAACAAAGAAAACGTAGGTATTTTTAACATTATCTTTATACTTTCTTTTAAAAAATAAATATGTTTCTACATAATATTTAATCTGCAAAGAAAAAGATGTGTTAATGACTGCGTTCACAACAATGACAAATGATAGCACCAATAAATAAAACACATATTACAATTTAAAAAAATGTTAGGCAGAATTAACTTTTTGTGTTTTTGAATTTATTTACAAAAAGAAGGAAACCTGTAGTGTTTATGCTTAATGCTCGATATACATATATTAAACCCTTGGCTGGCAGAGGCCTTGTGGTATAGACTTCATTGTCACTAGGATTGTGATGGCTTGTCTACCAGTGTTCCCTCTAGGTGTTGAAATACTACAATTCCCAACATGAGACAAGATGAAAGTTGTAGTTTTGCAACCGCTGAAGAGGCACAGGTTGAAGAACACTGGCTTATACGATTACACAGTGCTAAATGGCCAACATGCAGCTTTACAGCACGGCTCTAGTCAGTGGGGAGGAAGCACACCATACTCTTCAGTGCTAGTCCAGTAGATATCAGCCATCTGAGGGGAGGATGTTGGAAACTAATATTGGGATATCTGATTGATACGTGGTGTCTCTGAAGGTAGCACACTGAGAATGGTTAAGTCCATAACATAACTTTTAAAGTGGACCAGCCACCTGAACACAGGTTGGAGGAACAAATATTAAGCCAATAGGTTTGCTTGGAAGAGAAAAAAAACATAAAAGAGAAAAGGCATCAACAGTATTGCACCTGATGCCTCAGTGACGTCCAAAGTGACACAAGACTCCTTGGTGGATGCAGTCACCAGAAGTAGCCCAGACATGACAAGTCTAGTTTAAAGCTCTATACGTGTATTTCCAGCCCCCTCTGGGTTCCAGTGCCTGTGACCGTTCTGCTTTACACTGCACACAACCATTTATTATATTATTTTTGCCCACAGAACTACAAGGGGGCGACCTGTTCTTTCAGAGCCGATAGCGATTACCTACATGGAAGAACGTGGAGCAAGGGCTACAGAAAACACACACCCTTTCTGTTCTCACTCCAGTGGAAAGACTAAAAAGGTAAGAAAATGTATTGCTTAATGTTACATGGGGTAAGTGGAACCTTTTCCCTTCCAGAGCCACGTACAGTGTATTGTTCCACGCCGGTCTTGGGGTGGAGGGGGTGTATCAACTCCTTTCCTTCACCAATATGACAAAGCTCAGCATCTCCTGGACCTCACAGATATAATGTATCTGTCTGGTTATGCTGCCATGGAGCGAGGGAATATACAAAGGGTGTTCTGCAGCAGGTTGAGCCCTTTCGGCAATCATTACCACATGTGCACATATGAATAAGATGGATCACATGTGCAAAATAGTAAAATCCTAAATCAGCAATGCCCCAACATACACAGTCCACATAAATACTTAAACCTAAACTGGATTGGGCCAAGATAGCAATACAGCATGGGTGACACAGGTTGGAGTTTACAATAGAATATCTGACTGAGGGCGACTGTGATACAAGTGAGCCTTGTAATGGACAGACATTTGGTTCTACACCTGATGCATTTCTCAGTTCTACAAGTAGTTCTCGGGTGGAGCGGACACATAACAGTATGCCATTTATCCTATAAATAAAATAAATACTGCCATTCAGACCTTACTGTTGTGAACAGCCGATTCTGCAGTCATGGGGACATGTCTGGGTGAAGGGACGAGACATTGCTCTATATGATGGGTTCCACAGGACAGGCAGCAGAGACACAGAAGCAGCTAATGTGACACACTTATCTGTCATGGTACCTGCATGCTGGAGATGCAGACAACCTGTACTGCTGGGAGATGTTATCCTTTATCTAGAGCAAAGGCAGCAGGTAGGTCGCTCCTGAGCGTCTCTGGATGTGCAGCAGAATCCAGCGTCACAAGCTACTTATCCTCTGCCCTAGAGGAAAGATGAGTGAATAGCATTGGCCTTCTGTTCCCTGCGCCTCTGCTTACCCAAAAAGAAATTCGAGAAAGCAGAAAAACATGTATCTAAAAATCTGAGTGCAAGAGAAGGGGCCCCCTCCATATCGGCCTCCTGTGAAGGTAGCAAAGGCTCATGAAGAACAGATTAAAATGAAACCACCAAAAAGAATGGATAAAAACATTGGACAATTATTGTATTTGTAATTGTATAAATTATCTTAAATATAACAAAAGAAATACTGAACCCTCCCGCACTCTGAATTAATTTATCAGGTTTTTAATAAAAATAAAAAAAAGGGACATTAAATAAGTGTGGTGAACCTCTCTGCATCCATGTATACACATACACACACTGTATCCACAGACAGACAAGATAGCTGCAGGTGTGAACAGACCCCTGTTTGTGCTGGGGGGAGCTTATTTCGAACATCCCAGTACCCTATTCATCAGTAGCAGTAGACTTGCAATGTGCTTTAGTTCCTACAAAAGGCACTTATGATACATAGTTGCTCCATGTTTGAATTTGGCACTAGAGTAAGAGCCCCAGAGGTGTGAGCCTAATAGCGGAGTTACTCCTGCATCTTTATGGGGCACTCTCCTACATAACGAATAGCTTCCCTGCCTTGAACTGGATACCATTGACCACAGCACACATACACTCACACAGGTAAATTGATGACCACCCCTCTCCCTCCCTTTCCAGATAACTTTGCAGTGTACACAGGGATTTCACTCTAACACAGTCTAGCAGCAAAGGAGCCAACTCCCTCATGCAGGGATCAACCCTTTATTTGTGTCATTTTTTTTTTTTTTTATCTTTCATCGGCACCAAAGTCCTTTAACCAGAAAACAGCTTGGGGTCTCAGGGTGAAGGAGCAAGGGCCTCACTTGTTTCTAGGCTGCAAGGCACGTGGAACCTTAGAACAGGTGTGTGTGTGTGTGTATACATGAGATACATAGGCAAAGGCTACAGTGAACATGTTATAGATTCTAGTGATTCCACCAGCTGCAAATCCAGGACTTTGCAATGTTAGGTTGAGATACTTGGTGCTCGGACCAGATCGCTTCAAATTCTCAGACATGCTAAGCCAGTCCTGGTTCTATATATATTTCGGGTGGGATTCACCCACTGGAAGGCAGTCTCACTCAACATAAACAAGTCTCATTCAATAAACAGCAAGCTGCACTCATTGAGCGATTCGTAGTCCTAATATAGTCATTTCCACTCATTATGAGTGAGTCTTCCTCACTGGGGTGAGTTCAATGTACAAGAGTTCACGTCATATGCCGATTGCTCACTGGGAGAATACAAGTCCCAATGGATTCTAGTGATTACCGCCAGGTCAGCATGCAAATCCGGAACCATTCCTCTCTTGTGACCTCCTTGGTTTTGGTCCAGACTCAGTCCTTTTGCGAGATCTTTAATTTTTTTTAGTGTTGTATTTTTAAGACCACAGAGATACAACTGGCACTGGCTCAGCTTATGCCTGACAAAATGGAGCCAACAGGTCACATCATTAAGAAAGGGCAATGTCCACTGGAAATAAAGTCAGACATCTTTTTTTTCCTGAAAGCTTTTCTGTTTCTGAATACCGAACATACCCAAATCCATACACACACACCAGTATGTCGACATTAGATGCCAAAAACAAAAGTTCCTCAGGGGCAGAAACTGTGCATGATGGGCAAGGCTATACAATGACGTTGTCTCTGGCCAACCTATGGCACCGATCAGTCTCCATTTCCTCAATGAGTCTTTCTATCTGCAGAGGGCACAGGGCGCGGTTTGTGAAGGATCGAGTTATGCAGCTTTAGGATCCAGAACATCTCAGCAGGGCTTCTTTGACCTTTGTTCTGAACATTTTTTATGTGTTTGCCTCGTAAGTATTGGTTTAGCAGAAAATTAGCGAGAACAGATTATGATCCAGAAAAATTAATATTATTAGAGGTTAGCGTCAGCTGAGTTGCTATACCTCGCGTACGTTAGGTTAAAAAAAAAAAACTTTCGGTTGGTGACCAAGTCCAGTAAATTACTAGTTTGTTAAGAAAAATCCAATATATATATATATACACACACAAATATATATATATATATATATATATTTATATATCTATATTTAATTATAATAATATATTTATAAGAATCCAAAAAAGTTATGACCCCGCTGTTCTGGCTCTCGATGTGTAGCAGCATCAATTTTGATAAGGAGAAGGAGAAATGGCATTTACTGAATAATACAGCTTTTCTTTCCCTCCTTAGGGACACGGAATGCATGAGAACCAAAGTGCTGTGCCGAGTTTCGATCCTTCATTTTCACTCCATTTTGTCTCTTTTTAGGGAGACGCTCTCCTCGTTTCACCGCCGCGGTTTTTCACATCTGGACAAGTTTGGGAAGAGACAAAAATAACACAATTTAATTCTCAGCAACGTAACAGAGAAATACTTACATTTTAGGAATTACTTTGTGAGAGGACGAGAAGCAATGCCTATGCCAAGCGGACACAGATCTCTAGACTTTGCTGTTCTGAGTGTGCAACTTTAGACTGTGTGAACACTGGCAGTATTTAAAAAAAATTATAAAAGTCACTTCTGTAGCAACACTAGGCACAAAACGCATCTGATTTTAGATAAACCAGAGATATGAAATGATTAATCACAGGTGACAAGGTAACTATTCAATTTCTAGTTTCTTGGGAAACTGCACAAACACTTTGGTTTCCATGCCCTAACCAGCTCATCCTCTTCTACACTATTAGGCTTCTACAGTGCTTATAATGGTTTAGTACAATGTGAGCGGACCGTTTCATTCATAAGCAATAGGTGGAGTCTGTTCTTTATAACCACCCCATAGGAGACAAACTTGGAGAAATAATGTCTGAGGCATCTACATATGATGTAGCCTTAAAGCAGACTGACAACAGAGAAGCATTCAGGGTACATATAGGTGTTATTTGGGGTAACTTACTTTGGTGCACGGGGGTGGCAGAGCACATGTTAGTGAGCGAGGTCAGCAGAATAGGGGGCCGCATACGGCTGGGCTGCTCTAGGCTTCTTACCTCTCCTAGTGAAAGACAACAAACTGCTCTAGTTGGGTTCTCCGGGCAAATTCTGTCAAGACTTTGCAGCTATGTAGCTGTTGATGGACCATGGTGTACTATCTATACTACCAATCTATGGTGGAAAGAGGGGTACAGCTCGGTACAAGATTCACACTTCTCATGGACAACATATACCAAGGAGGTCCAAGGACTCCCCTTTCCTTTCACATTGTGCTG
Source organism: Hyla sarda (assembly GCF_029499605.1). Taxonomy (NCBI): domain Eukaryota; kingdom Metazoa; phylum Chordata; class Amphibia; order Anura; family Hylidae; genus Hyla; species Hyla sarda. The sequence continues at coordinate 448,894,087 of NC_079191.1, read as the reverse complement.
TGGCTCTATGGACAAAGAATATCTTGTTGAATGTCATGCATAATCGCAGGCTGCCCTGTAGAAGAAGTGGAACTTGTTCCGGAATGGTATGTGCTGCTACTCTAATAGCTTTTCCTCTAGTGTCAGCTAAAAGAACATACTGTCACATACATTGGGTGAAGCCACCACTGCGACTCTGGCATAACTGTTGTGAAGTGGTGTAGATGCTGCTTTTGTGTATTCTACAGGAGATTATAAGCAGCTACAAGATCAAGTAGTAGAGCCTCGCTGCAGATATACGAGACGGACGACAGGGTAGAAGTGTGACTGATCTGTACAATAACTGTGCACATGTAAAGAAAACACAGAATGAGTAAAAGAACATTGAACACAGCATCCTCTGAAGTCAGAATGTCAGGCAGCAATCAGCAGGAAGAAGCAGCTCTATCTGTGCATTGGATTTTTTTCCCATATGTATAAAGAACCAACCTGCAAGTCCTTTCGTTTAACTCAAGCTGCTTCGTTTTGCAACGTGAGTCTGTGTTTTTACAGGAACATTTACAGGTCTGGGGGTCTTGGACAAACAAGTGTTTTCTCCTCTCTGTGTCTGTGCAAGGCTCACAATGACTGCAAAAAGCAAAAGGAAAAAAAGAGTTCTAAGCTACAGCGCAACAGCAAGAGAAATGTCAACATGCATTACTCCTGAACACATTACAAGCAATCCCTCCATCCCCGGGACACTCCAGGGTGACCATCCATCCATCGTCCTGTTTTTATAGCTCCCATCTGTACGTGCTCTGTAACAATGGATATAGAAGCAGGGAGTCTTGACATTCCCGAAGAAGGTGGTCACCCTGACGTGTAACACAGTACAGAGCAGTGCTACCATAGGTTACAGTAACACAACCCAACACGTCTACAGCTAACTTATGCCTGTTCAATATAGATACATCTGGCCACCCCAGGAAATACATAAACAGGTGGTTGGATCCTCATCTCCTCCTTAATGCCCTCTGATCCCTCACCAGCCACCTTCTCATGTTATGTTCTTTATAAAAGAGGCAAGACGAAGCAGACAGCATAGCATTAGGAAGCCAGAAGCTGCATTTGGAAGGAGTAAAATGCATTTATCATGTAATCTTACAAGATTGGTGTAAAAGACAGTATGGAGAATTTGCAGGACTGAAATAGTTAGCTGAGATTACAAAAAAATCTTAAGGATTAGACTAAGAGAAGCAAAAACCATGAGTGAAAAGATGATAAGTTCTGCCTTCCAAATGCAGTACCTTAGAGTTAGAGTATAAAGAAAGAAGCAGAGATGACATCAGGAGATAAGCTGCACGCCACCTATCTAAGTCACTGAGGAGTCCAAGGATGATGCTATACAGTGAAGCGAGCGTGTGACACGTTACAACCACCAGGCGATGAACACAAATGGCTGCGTGTAGGTCATGCCTCCCTATGTCCTATCCCATCAGATGTAGACAAAAAAAAAAGTAGTTATTCCTTATGTTATAACTCAGCCATTTCAGTTCTTATCCATTGGTTGAAGAGTCGGTACTAAATGTTCATGACTGCAGTCTCACCAAGGACCCAAGGTAAAGTGTCCACAACCTGATGACGTTCTTGTGGAGACTACTATTCACACTACTAACACTCCAGTGACAAGCTTTATGGAAGTGAAGTGGTGTAACCACACAGGGGTGGCTGGTGCTGACCCTACACAGAAAGCCAATGACAAATGGTATATCCAGCCACCACTGACATTCCACTTCTTTCTATATCGGAAAGGACGTGTTTTGACTGCAGACGGTCAGCAGGATGGAAATGGAAGGGACTGACAAGAGTCTAATGTCTATAACCAGCTGTAGTCTCTTTGACATGGTCAACACTTTCACTTCGGTTCAAAGGAGACTGTTGCCTTAACAGACCTAGTCATATTGACTCACATGTTACACTAAGGAAAGCAGGGGGGCATTGTGACTGCATCGCTGGTTTTGGACAGCATTATAGACCCTGATTTCACTGTAGCTTGTAGGCAACATGTAGTCACAACAAAACAAAAAACAAAGAATTGAAGGGTTGGTATTAAGAGCAGTCACTTTTTGTGCTGGAGCCAGGAGGATGATGCCACTATAATCAAGGTACCCGAAGATGTGTCCCACCACCAATGCTGCCACAAGCCACCACGTCAAACCCCAATAAGCCAAATTGACCTAATGTGATCATGAGATCTGTCAAGAAAATGTAAATAAAAAAATCAATATAACTACTGGCCTGCCTGCACAAAACTGGAGATCCTGCCATAGGGGGTTCACAGCAGACAAAATCTAGTACTACTCCGCAGTCATCTGAACACGGATCTACTGGGAAAGGTTAGGTTTGCTGTAGCAAAGAATCCAGGATCATTACTGGCTATGCAAGTCTCATGATGACATTAAGACAGTCAAAATTCCCTCATCATTATCCCCGCCATCACCAAGGCCTCCAATTACATCATACCAAGTTGGAGATTGTCTTATTGACCCCAATCCGCAACGCCACACGAGCAGATTAATGGGATTAATTTATGGAATGAGGTGAAACAATGCCAGAACTTTATCTGTGGTTGGGATTTTAGTGAGCACACGATACAAACGTACAAGCGGTGCGATTTGTACCGGATTTTCTTGCGCTTTCGTTTATGGCCCTTCCCTCGTTTTGCTTTTCTGGAAGAAAAAATAAACAAAGAGCGAGAGACAGAGAGAAAGGGCAAAAAACGAGAGAAACTGGAGCAAAAAATCAGGGGCAGAATTTGCAGAATAAGATAGCTTAGTGACGCTACACTGGACTATAGAGTCTTATACAACAATACAACGTCTGATCCAAAAAACAAAATGAACATATAGCATCCAGAAGAACAGAGTCACAAAGGCTAGGACATCTTAAACACACCTCTATGTATGGGCTAGTATAAAGGGGGGGGGGGGTGATCATTACACTCTGCCATCACATCTACAGATAGGTTCACTTACTTAGACAAGCATGCTCATTATTATTAGTCGCAGGGTCTACCCTGTTCTATTCCCAGTAACAAACTTGATGACATCATCAGATCAGCTTGGAACCTAACACTTGTGAAGTTTCTAAAGTTTCCCAACTGGGGGGCCCTAAAATGCATCCATTACCCCAGACCCGAGCCACCTGCAGAGCATTTCTCTCACATCATTCCTGCAGATATGCCGGAGACATACTTGTAATTCTGCCTCGTGCAATATGATCCGGCCCAGAAAGCAATAAGTGCAAAGTAAAAATCTATGCAATAATTAACAAAACCCACATCTCCTTAGCGATAGCTGAAGACAAACAATGGCAGGGGAACTGGCTTTGCTTTGGGCAAATGCGTACAGCCTTATTTTCCTTCCAGTACCTGCATGCTATGCTGGAATGTCAGCTGGAGTAAAAGAAGCTTCCCCCGTGAGACTTCACCATGACTGGGCCCTCATGCACAAACAGGAAAGCAGATGATAGCGGCAGCGTGACCACTGCTAATCTACTCTATAGTCTCTACACAGGTGCTGCTGCTGCTTTGGCTTTTGAGAAGCATCAAACTTTTAGCTGGCTCCTGTTCATAGCCAGCACAGGACAGCTTTATCAGCTGGGTCTCAAGCAATGTGGCCCAGTTATCTGGGCCTCTGCTATCTCCTCTGCCTCATTATGAAGCTGCATGGACAGCAGAGGTGACCTTTCCCACACACGTGGCTGGATATTAATAGTAAGCTTAATAGCAAAAACATCTCTCTCCAAGAGGCCTTTCTACGGCATTGCATTATGGGATATGGCCTCCAGTCTTTTTTTTTTTTTTCCCATGTCTTGCTTAGATACTTCCAGCAGGTAACTGTGCTTTTTCATGGAGTCGCTATGACCGGGTTTGCTACATTTAGAGGGTTTGGGGTTAACATAGTAGCAGTGTCATTAATATATTGCCAACCGATTAACAATGGGCCTATGACTGGTAAACATGTAGTCAGAGGACTGTGCGTAATATGATAAATATGCTGCAAGCTGATACAGCATAATATTAACTAAAAAGTTTGAAAAAAACAGTGGCTGCTGTTACATGAGGATTGGCGCGTTAGATCACAGAGCTTCATAACCATTTGGTGTTACTGCAATAGAATTTCTCTTATTGATGGGACACTTTCTGACCTTGGTGGTGACAGTCACCATGTCTACTATATACATATGACAATATGTCTGGACAACTGGAAATGGACTCCCAATGTGAACAGGTTAACACCTTGTCTCCTGGACCATGCAGCTTCTCCAGCAGGATAATAAGCGTGCAGCAGCAAGAGCAGGTTTTTGGAGAAAAGCTTAAGTTGCACCAGTGCCAGTTGACAGGTCCTGACAGAGTCTAAGAAAATGCCTCACCTTATCCCCCCTAGGCTCCTGTCCCACCCCCTCCTCTACCCACTGTCTCCTCTTTTCTAAACATAGGTTAGAATGAGAGAAGGCATTCAGGGTTCTAAGGGCCACCTTTCCCAATTTTAATATTAAAAGTTCCTTGTTATGGGGTCGGTGCTCGAACAGGGCAAGAAAACTTCCAGGTGCTATTAAGCACATATGAACAGGCTGAAGAACACATAGAGCTACATACAGTGTTTCTCCGAAAATAAGCCCCGGTCTTATATAAATTTTTGTCTTTTCAGGGTAGGGCTTATTTTCGGGGAAACACAGGAACAAAACAAAATTATGGGGGGGCTGGAGGAGTGTGGAGGATGGGGGGCTGTGGGAGGATGGGGGGCTGTAGCAGTGTGGAGGATGGGGGGGGCTGTAGCAGTGTGGAGGATGGGGGGGCTGTAGCAGTGTGGAGGATGGGGGGGCTGTAGCAGTGTGGAGGATGGGGGGGCTGTAGCAGTGTGGAGGATGGGGGGGCTGTAGCAGTGTGGAGGATGGGGGGGCTGTAGCAGTGTGGAGGATGCCGCACCCCCCCATCCTCCACACTGCCACAGCCCCCCATCCTCCCACAGCCCCCCCATCCTCCACACTGCTACAGCCCCCCCATCCTCCACACTGTTACAGCCCCCCCCATCCTCCACACTGCTACAGCCCCCCATCCACCCCTTTCCCCCGTCGTCCTCCACACTCCTACAGTGCCCCCAACCCTCTGCCATAATAAACTACCATACCTTACACCTTCATACCGTACGGAAGCTGCAGCTCTCGGTGGCGGCGGGACCTCCTTATGTTGCTTAGAAGCCGGGGGCAGGGACACGTCCGTGACGTTGGCCGTGCATACGCGCCGACGTTTTAAAGTGACAGCGTCCCTGCCCCTGGCTGCTAAGCAACAGAAGGAGGTCCCGCTGCAGCTTCCGCACGGTATTGTAGGATAGATAGTTAGATATGGCAGTGTTTCCCAACCAGGGTGCCTCCAGCTGTGGCCAAACTACAAATCCCAGCATGCCCGGACAGCCGGCATGCTGGATGTTGTAGTTTGGCCACAGCTGGAGGCACCCTAGTTGGAAAACACTGAGATATGGGACCAGCCAAATGCGGGCATTACTGGCGGCCACGGTCCGGATCTGGACCGCGGTCCGTCCAATTGATTACCCCTGGCCTAGGTCTTATTTTTGGGGTAGGGCTTACATTGCAGCCCACCCTGAAAATACTGCTAGGGCTTACTTTCGGGGTAGGGTTTATTTTCGGGGAAACACGGTAAGAGAAACAAAAAAATCCTACAATCGTCCTTGGAAGATATCCACTCTTTAGTATCTACAGACCTACGGCTTGAGAGATGAGGACATGCATGTAATCTGGGTCATGCTGCACAAGTTAGAAGTATTGTATACACCGTCACCACAGCAAAGGCAGAGTTACCCCAGCAGCCGGTACCGAATGTTAACCATGTATTAAGCGCCCGTTACACCCTACCTCTACGTTACAGCGCAGTAAGACAAGCAGAGAACAAAAAGGGAGCAGATAATGTCAGGTATACAATGCTTTGTCCACTAAGAAGTGTCAGCGATAATATGCTGGAAAGTAAGTAATTTCATGTACGCTCTGGTGACCTTATCAATGCCCGGACTTGAATGCAGCAATTAAAGAAGTCCTTCAGCATGATATATTAACCCTTCCAGAGGTGCAGAACTGCAGGAGGGGTTAATGACAGGTCTCAGTGCATTATGTAAGTGGCTAAGACATATTTATGAATCATACATAAAGTGGGGGGCACTTACTTTTCCTGTTTGCCTTTAACTTCTTTCTTTTGTCTGAAGAATAAAATAAAAAAAATACAATAATTAAACTCATTTTAAAGGCGCATCATTGAGAAAAATAGTGGAGAACATAGGGCTGTAGTCTTTACCTGCATTCACATCGACTGTGCTGCTGAAAACTTTTTTCCACATACAGCTGACTCATGTGAGGCCTCATCCTCAAGATCTACAAGAAAAAGAAGTCTTGCTATGAAATGGAGAAGCAGCTCTTTACCATTAGAGGTTTTGGGGCTTTAATCATGCAGAAATAACGTCATGGAGTCCACATGCTATTAATGTTGGTGATAATTGAGGCTCCTGATTTTTTGAAAAAAAAATAAAAAATTCTGAGGGATCTGGCCTTGCATGTGATAATGTGGCAGCTGCTGGTCACGTACAGATACGCAGCCATGTCCTAGTTACTGAAGAATGTTAATCTGCGTGTCTCAGTAAAAGTTCATAAGAGGCTGAAAGGGAATTACGTGCAGCAGCCCCTGTGATGTAAAACATGCCAGAAAAAAAAAAATAAAGGTATAGGCCTGCTTGGCACATACCTGCATGGTGACATTGTACCACTCTGTGGGTACGCACTCGAAATTCTCATCACTGCAGCATCCTGCACATCTCATAAGGGCTACGCAAGAAGGTTTGAAGATGAACTCCACCTCGTCGGGGTATTCCTGGTAGATATCCACCAAGGTCTCCCGCACCTGACACATGCTGCGCTCGTAGACGTTTATGAACGACACCACTGCAGAAAAAAGACACAGCACTAAGCATTGCATCTACATATGTTATTGTTCTACAGGATTAGATACTGGAAGCAGAGATGTCACTTCTTGACACCTATATGCAATTAAATTCCAATAATTTGGCACATAGAGACCAAGAAAGATGCTAAATGAGCAGGATCTCACCAAAGTTTTTGTGGTCTTATCTGGATAGTTACCCAATCAGCCTCATACAAAAAGAGACTGGGTGAGAATGAAGAATAAAAGCAAATACTGCACTCACAAGGCCTAAAGCTGGTCATACACACAACATTATATGTATGGGGGCTTGTTCGGCATAAGAATATGGCATGTTACATTTCAACACACCCAATTTTTTATTCTTGCAGGAGCTGGTCACAGAGGGGCCTGGGGGGGGGGGGGTAGATGGCGGGACACCCATGTCCTCTCCCCACTGAAATGTGTATACATGCTCAGCTACAGAGTCTTTAGGACTAGTTCCTGTCGTTAACAAAAACCTTTTCATATAATGTAGATACCATTATATGTATATTTGTAATGTATATTTGCCCGCGAGTCTCTGTGAGGAATCCACTGAGGACAAACACTGAAGACAAGCGGGGCGCTGTACACCGAGGACAAGCACTGAAGACAAGCGGGGCGCTGTACACCGAGGACAAGCACTGAAGACAAGCGGGGCGCTGTACACCGAGGACAAACACTGAAGACAAGCGGGGCGCTGTACACCGAGGACAAGCACTGAAGACAAGCGGGGCGCTGTACACCGAGGACAAGCACTGAAGACAAGCGGGGCGCTGTACACCGAGGACAAACACTGAAGACAAGCGGGGCGCTGTACACTGAAGACAAACACTGAAGACAAGCGGGGCGCTGTACACTGAAGACAAACACTGAAGACAAGCGGGGCGCTGTACACTGAAGACAAACACTGAAGACAAGCGGGGCGCTGTACACTGAAGACAAGCACTGAAGACAAGCGGGGCGCTGTACACCGAGGACAAACACTGAAGACAAGCGGGGCGCTGTACACTGAAGACAAACACTGAAGACAAGCGGGGCGCTGTACACTGAAGACAAACACTGAAGACAAGCGGGGCGCTGTACACTGAGGACAAGCAGGGCTCTGTAAACCGAGGACAAGCAGGGCGCTGTACACCGAGGACAAGCAGGGCGCTGTACACCGAGGACAAACACTGAAGACAAGCGGGGCGCTGTACACTGAAGACAAACACTGAAGACAAGCGGGGCGCTGTACACTGAAGACAAACACTGAAGACAAGCGGGGCGCTGTACACTGAAGACAAACACTGAAGACAAGCGGGGCGCTGTACACTGAAGACAAGCACTGAAGACAAGCGGGGCGCTGTACACCGAGGACAAACACTGAAGACAAGCGGGGCGCTGTACACTGAAGACAAACACTGAAGACAAGCGGGGCGCTGTACACTGAAGACAAACACTGAAGACAAGCGGGGCGCTGTACACTGAGGACAAGCAGGGCTCTGTAAACCGAGGACAAGCAGGGCGCTGTACACCGAGGACAAGCAGGGCGCTGTACACCGAGGACAAACACTGAAGACAAGCGGGGCGCTGTACACTGAAGACAAACACTGAAGACAAGCGGGGCGCTGTACACCGAAGACAAACACTGAAGACAAGCGGGGCGCTGTACACCGAGGACAAACACTGAAGACAAGCGGGGCGCTGTACACCGAGGACAAACACTGAAGACAAGCGGGGCGCTGTACACCGAGGACAAACACTGAAGACAAGCGGGGCGCTGTACACCGAGGACAAACACTGAAGACAAGCAGGGCTCTGTACACCGAGGACAAGCAGGGCTCTGTACACCGAGGACAAGCAGGGCTCTGTACACCGAGGACAAGCAGGGCTCTGTACACCGAGGACAAGCAGGGCTCTGTACACCGAGGACAAGCAGGGCTCTGTACACCGAGGACAAGCAGGGCTCTGTACACCAAGGACCAGCAGGGCTCTGTACACCGAGGACAAGCAGGGCGCTGTACACCGAGGACAAGCAGGGCTCTGCACACGGAGGACAAGCAGGGCTCTGCACACGGAGGACAAGCAGGGACAGCCTTTTTTCACCCAAAAATATACACCTTTTTGTAATCAATGTATATTACAAATATGCATATAATAGTATCTACATAAAAAGTTATTGTTAAACCATATTTTCTAAAACGAACTCAGATTATATTCCCTAACTACTCCAAACACCACTCCTGCCCTTAAACAATTTAGAGGTTTAAAAAGCTGTGCATCCTACCTTTCCCCTTGCTCACATTGCATTAGCTCCCGGCAGGATAAAGTGGACGTTCCCCAGCAGGTGCGACATCACTGAAACCTGCGCGAGCTGTACCTCGCCTCATCCCACATGCACTTCATGAGTTTGGTCCCCTGCCAGGTCGGGAGGAGACCAAACTAACTGTTTGACTTGTGCAGGGAACAGAACAGAGCCACCTAGTGGCCGTTTTTTAATGCCATTAAAAACATATAAAGGTTGAGAATTTAAGTAAATAGCAAAGTGTCTTATAATTACACAAAGTTATTAAAGTTATTTTAAAGTTTATTAAAAGTTTAGTTTGGTGACAGGTACTCTTTAACGACAGGTACACTTTAGATTTTAGAATTTTTAGATCTTTGAATTTTTATATTCATTGCTAGCTTTGAAAATGATCACCAAAAAAGTGGAAACACACCCTCCATGCTTGGACCCAAAACGTTAGCAATGGGCTGTAGTAGATAAATTATGAGGAAGCATATCAGCCTATTCACTTGCCCCACGTTCTGACACCCGATTTTCCGCCCCATTCTCTATCCTCCCAGCTCGGCTGATTCTCGCAGCTCCTGCAACGTGTGAGGAGCTAATTAGACGCCATATCTCTACAAAGTGGACAAAGACTCCCTGTCAGGAGCTGTGGAGGCATATGGTGCCCAGATTAGCAGGAAAAATTCCCCTGCAGTTACTGCATCCCAGGACGATTGTTTCATTGGCCTCTAGGATTAGAAATAAAAGCTCTTAAAAATCCCCCCGGCATCCCGGCCAGGGACTAGTAGCAGTTCTGAGAACTTTCAGCTGCCGCACCCCTGTTACGACACCATGTTACCCCCTTTACCAGACTCTGCAAAGTCAAAATACTTGTTGCAAAACCAAATGACTTACTCCCTTGGGCTCTGTCATATGCAAATGTAAAACTGTTCTGAGCTGTGGTATATTACAGCAAAGAATAACTCTTCAAGTTTCTGCCATCATGGTCACAGCCTGGAAGGACAAGGGTCTGAACATACAAGAACCAAGTTTCTCCAGTGTCTCACTCTACTGAGTCTGTCAGAAGTCCTCAGTTAACTTCCAGAGACCCCCCCCCCCCCCTTCTGCCGGTAGTGGTCCAACACCAGAGACCACCAGAGCAGCTGCTGGGAATCAGCCCTTCCCCCTCTTCTACGACTCCTAAGACAAACTGTAGAGGAACCCACCCCCACCCACCTATTATGTGCATCTCAATTTTTCCTGAGGAAGCCATGTAAAAATATAGTAATCCTCTTCCCTGCTAACATGTAATAGCGGCAGACACCATGCTCTCTCCACCGCTCAGTGTTCAGGATAGGGAGAATCCAGTTTCCAGCAGCAGGCATATAACAACTTAGTTCATTTCCTATAACCATACTGTAGGTTGCAAAAAGGGTATCTGATGTCCTGCCTGGGATTTTAGCTTTGTAGTGTACAGAGGGTTAATAGGCACTGAGCTTGTCCGTGGCCCCACACGGGGGATATGCAGTGTAAGGGAGAAGTACATGCTTGCACCATGTTTGAGCTGACTTGGAGCAGTGGCGCGAGGGTTGATAACCTTAGCTGATAAGTACAGCTGCTGCCATCACGGAAACTTGTCCTATCACATGTGTCGCCTGCAGGGGTGGCCGCCTCTACGTGCACTGCTAAATCTCTGTTTAGTTTTTCTATAAAAATTATGATACGGAAAAAGCTGCGGCATCAATATGAAGGGAAAAAGTCCTGACCTCCATCTGTCAGTAATGAAACTCAAGGGTGTTACACCTCAGCTGGTGCAGTCATGTGACATTACAGCTATACAAAATAGTCGTGACTAGGTAAGAATGTTAGAACATCCTCCCCCCCCCCCAATCGGGCGGCACGATCTCCACGTATTAGGAGCTTAAAATAAATGGGCTGACTAATCCACAACCACCCGCGGTCTACATGATAATAGGAAATCACAATGAGACAGCCATCCACTTACTGTGCCAGAGAGAAGGCACCATTCATGCCAGGGGAACTAGTAGACGTAATGCCCTATAAAAGGTGCAGGAAAATGCAGACCTAAGGGTGAAATAGACAACTGAGCAGAAGTGCCACAGAAGCCATCTGCCCAGCCATGGCCACCAGCCAAGCAAAGGGGCCACACAAGCTGCCCAACCAAGGCCATCTCCCCTGAGCAGAAGGGGCACACCAGCTGCCTGCCCCACCATGATTACTGCCCCTGAGAGGATGGGCCACACAAGCTGCCCAGTCAAGACCATCACCCCTGAGCAGAAGGGGCACACAAGCTGACTGCCCCATCATGGCCACCGCTCCTGAGAGGATGGGCCACACAAGCTGCCCAGCCAAGACCATCATTCCTGAGCAGAAGGGGCACACAAGCTGACTGCCCCATCATGGCCACCGCGCCTGAAAGGATGGGCCACACAAGCTGCCCAGCCAAGACCATCATCCCTGAGCAGAAGGGGCAGATGGTCTTGGCTGGGCAGCTTGTGTGGCCCATCCTTTCAGGCGCGGTGGCCATGATGGGGCAGTCAGCTTGTGTGCCCCTTCTGCTCAGGAATGATGGTCTTGGCTGGGCAGCTTGTGTGGCCCATCCTCTCAGGAGCGGTGGCCATGATGGGGCAGTCAGCTTGTGTGCCCCTTCTGCTCAGGGGTGATGGTCTTGACTGGGCAGCTTGTGTGGCCCATCCTCTCAGGGGCAGTAATCATGGTGGGGCAGGCAGCTGGTGTGCCCCTTCTGCTCAGGGGAGATGGCCTTGGTTGGGCAGCTTGTGTGGCCCCTTTGCTTGGCTGGTGGCCATGGCTGGGCAGATGGCTTCTGTGGCACTTCTGCTCAGTTGTCTATTTCACCCTTAGGTCTGCATTTTCCTGCACCTTTTATAGGGCATTACGTCTACTAGTTCCCCTGGCATGAATGGTGCCTTCTCTCTGGCACAGTAAGTGGATGGCTGTCTCATTGTGATTTCCTGACTGCCCCATCATGGCCACCGCCCCTGAAAGGATGGGCCACACAAGCTGCCCAGCCAAGACCATCATACCTGAGCAGAAGGGGCACACAAGCTGACTGCCCCATCATGGCCACCGCCCCTGAAAGGATGGGCCACACAAGCTGCCCAGCCAAGACCATCACCCCTGAGCAGAAGGGGCACACAAGCTGACTGCCCCATCATGGCCACCGCTCCTGAGAGGATGGGCCACACAAGCTGCCCAGCAAAGACCATCACCCCTGAAGAGAAGGGGCACACAAGCTGACTGCCCTACCATGGCCAACGCCGCTGAGCAGAAGGGTCACACAAGCGGCCTGCCCAGCCCTGGCCACCACCCATGACAATATTCTCTTGGATCGGGCACTTACTGCTCCATGACCTTCCTTTTTTGGTTCACATGCCACTGCACCTTTATGACTTCTGCAATATGGTGGTAAAATATTTACGTGATTTATCACTATCATAGTTGCACATCTACGTAAAGTACCAGATCTGTGTCTAGAAAAAAGAAAATAAAGTTTTTACAGGTTTTTGTTGCCTCCATTTTAACTGCCTCAGATGAATAACAACACCTGACTACTGCAGTGACCTATGTGTTCAGAATGACATGTGTAAAAATGTATCCATTGAACCAGAACCAATACACAACAGGTTCCTAATTTATTATAAAAATACGTGCATATTAGGAGGCCCCCCCCTCATGCCAGAACCTAAACACTGAATTGAGTATATACAAACCTACTAAAAAGGAAAAGCCATCTAGGAGACGGCAGATGTTCACCAGACTGGAAAATATCACAAAAAAAAAAAAGTTCTTACCTTCTGTGGGTTTGTGCTCTTTTTCTTGAGTGGGGGCCGCCCAGGAGAACTGCAAGAAACAGAAAAAAAAAAATTAGTATTAAGTAAGATGCAAGAAACTAAAGGCTAATCTAAGGAATGTAACCAAGTTATAGTGGGGAACTGACTATCCCACCAATCAGTATGTGGACAGTGGTGGTTTAATTATATATCTATATATCCTACAATGCAGATAAAGCAGTGAATACATCTAAGCAGCTGGCCTTCCCCACTATTTACATAGAGAGCAGGATCCTCCCCATACATGGCAATGTTATTGAAGGGTGGGACCACAGCTGGGCAAACTAAAGGATTTTTCGGTTGTGGGCATTTATGACACAGCGGCCGCCTATAGTCCTGCACCCTCATACACGTGGTGACGGTTCAGGGCAGCATCCTGTTTGCTCCCAGGCTTCTGTCCTCGGTGGCCTTTAGAGCTCACGTTTTATTTGGTTTTGGGCTTGTCTCAGTTTTTCTATGCCCTTGTGCAGGTGCCAGCTGGGAGATCTGTGATTAAACACATAGGGTGGGATTGGCACTGCAGTCACACTGCGAGTCTCAGGTACAATTGTGTGTTTGCCTAGTAAAGATATAATCAAGAGGAAACCATTAAGCTAGAACAATAGGAAGTCATTGTCAGGCAATGGATGGTCAATGACTTCCTTCAGAGCCTTAAGCTTCAATACTCCCCGAGATTGTCTAGTCCTGTTCACATCACAGTTAAAGGGGTACTCCGGTGAAAACCTTTTTTCTTTTAAATCAACTGGTGGCAGAAAGTTAAACATATTTGTAAATTACTTCTATTAAAAAAATCTTAATCCTTCCAGTACTTATTAGCTGCTGAATGCTACAGAAAATATTCCTTTCTTTTTGGAACACTGATGACATCACGAACACAGTGCTCTCTGCTGACATCTCTGTCCATTTTAGCAACCGTGCATAGCAGCTGTATGCTAAGGGCAGCATGGTGGCTCAGTGGTTAGCATTGCTGTCTTGGAGTGCTGGGGCCTTGGGCTCAAATCCCACTAAGGACAACAATAAATAACGAGTTATTATTATTAATAATATAATGACGTCAGCAAAGAGCACTGTGCTCGTGATGTCATCAGAGAGCATTCCAAAAAGAAAAGAATTTCCTCTGTAGTATTCAGCAGCTAATAAGTACAGGAAGGATTAAAAATTTTTTAATAGAAGTCATTTAGAAATATGTTTAACTTTCTGCCACCAATTGATTTAAAAGAAAAAAGGTTTTCACCGGAGTACCCCTTTAAATATAAGCATACGCTTTTGTGCATTTATTTTTTTCACGCCACCAATTGACTATACAAACAAAGATACAATGTTGCTTGTACATTTTTAATAGCGTGGTAGACTGTGCTCCAAACAAGTGTACACCAACATAAAGGAGGACAAATGTAATCTTTTGGAAAGCCAACAGGGAGCACTGAGGAAATCTTCCGGCGTATCTGCTCTGCTTATAAGCCTGATGTGAACAGGGCCCCAGTCTGTGTAATGGAAAGCAGGACTCTCTCTGTGTACCATCGCCCCTGCCTTCCTGTGTTGCTCATATCTGAAGGTCAGTCAGTGGCAAAACAAACAGAGCAGCAGAGCCGGCCGTGCGTGTTGTGTTGGGAGCTGCAGACATGTTTAAGGCTTCATTGATGGGTCCAAAGTCTACAATCCAATAATGGAGCAGAACACATAGACTGGAACATTGTGCAACACAAGCAAACTTCACTGTGCACTAGTTATATAGGGTCTGGCTGGCAGCATATATCTCCTCACTGGAATACAGGGGTCCCTCAAGTTACAATAATAATTGGTTCTGGGACGACCATTGTAAGTTGAAACCATTGTATGTTGAGACCAGAACTCTATGGAAACCTGGTAATTGGTTCTAAAGGCACCAAAATGTCATCCAAAAATAGGAAAAAGTGAGGATTAAAGAAAACTAAGTAGATAACTAATATAGATAGAGCAAGTCCTTACATATAAAAGTGATAAAGATCTGCTGGGAGCTGTAAATCACGGTCTGTGTCAGTGTTTCCCAAGCAGGGAGCCTCCAGCTGTTGCAAAACTACAACTCCCAGCATGCCCGGACAGCCAAAGGCTGTCCGGGCATGCTGGGAGTTGTAGTTTTGCAACAGCTGGGGCCACCCTGCTTGGGAAACACTGGTCTATACAGAGGACAGGAGCTTCTTCGGGGTCCTGTACAGTACACACAGTGTCCTAAAAAAGTAATGGAGTCATGTAATACCTCCCTGTACTGTAGGTAGGCGCTATCAGACACCAGTCAGTGCATACACTTCAGTAATACAGGGGTTTTTACCAGTGAATGTCCATTCTGATTGGTCAGTTCCTCTAGCCATTGACACGTTTCACAGATCTGGACTGTCCGTAGCATTGTATGTTGAGTCTGGTTTCAACTTAAGATGGTCCAGAAAAGACCATTGTATGTTGAAACTATTGTATGTTGAGGCCATTGTAAGTTGAGGGATCACTGTATAAAATTGTATAGATTGTAAGCCAATGAGGACAGCGCCCTCTGACCTTCTGTATCAATTTGCCATTTACTCTGTATCAAGTTCATTGTACTTGAGTTTGTGTTATGTATTTTAACCCTTATCATATGTACAGCGCCCTGGAACTAAGAGCACTATAAAAACAAATAATTGTAATAACAATAACCACATATGGTGCTCTCAGACCTCAGCCCCTGCTTACAAAGCAATAAAGTAAGATACTGTTTTCATTAATCTCATAGATAATATGGACTGGCAATAACTTGAATAGATCTCTATTTGCAATGATGTGGACTTCTCAGCATCCAGATCCTAAAGGCCCAAATCACACTTGAAAAGGACCCTCCGGGATGATCCACTACGTGATCGAACTAGAGCTCTGGAGGCTGAATTTAGTGTTGGGCGATATGACCAAAAATGAGTATCACGGTATTTTTCTAAAGTATCACGGTATTTATTTATTTTTTACATTGAGACTTGCATTGAGGTGTCGTAGCGGAACTAAACGATCTGAACACTGGGGCAGTGGAGTACCCTTTTAAATAGATGTAACAAACAACCCTACAGCCTCCAGCTGTTGCAAAATTACAACTCCCAGCATGTTGGACTCTATAGTAGTATATAGTATAGGTCAGTGTTTCCCAACCGGGGTGCCTCCAGCTGTTGCAAAACTACTACTCCCAGCATGTTGGACTATATAGTAGTGTATAGTATAGGTCAGTGTTTCCCAACTAGGGGTGCCTCCAGCTGTTGCAAAACTACTACTCCCAGCATGTTGGACTATATAGTAGTATATAGTATAGGTCAGTGTTTCCCAACCAGGGTGCCTCCAGCTGTTGCAAAACTACAACTCCCAGCATGTTGGACTATATAGTAGTGTATAGTATAGGTCAGTGTTTCCCAACTAGGGGTGCCTCCAGCTGTTGCAAAACTACTACTCCCAGCATGCCCGGACAGCAGTTGGCTGTCCGGGCATGCTGGGAGTTGTAGTTTTGCAACAGCTGGAGGGCCTACTGTAGGTATAGTATATTATACAGATCCCTGTCCATCCCAGAACCCTGACTCACCTTCCCAGTTGCTGCAGGGACCGTCCGGGGAGGATGAGCCGGGCCATCCATCCTTCCTGTAGTGTCCGGCGGCATTCCGGGTGGAGGGTGAACCGTCCGGGCTGTCCTTCTTCTCCGGGGGTCCTCTTCTTCACTCCGGGCAGGCTCCGGCCTAGTAACGCTGCATAGACGCCGCTGCACAGTGACGTCCGTGCGCAGCGTCGCACCTGACGTCACGGACGTCCCGGCATAGCGGCGTCTATGCAGCGTTACTAGGCCGGAGCCTGCCCGGAGTGGAGAAGTTGACCCCCGGAGAAGAAGGACAGCCCGGACCGGTTCACCCTCCACCCGGAATGCCGCGGGACACTACAGGAAGGATGGATGGCTTGGACCATCCCCATTACGGGTAAGTTTTATTTTTTTTTATTGACTCGGAGGGTGGGGCAGGGGCCCGACCGGTATAGCGGTATGGGCAAAAATCCATACCGTGGGAGAAAAAAAAAACGGTATCCGGTTCATACCGGTATACCGCCCAGCGCTAGCTGAAATCACTGCAACATGATGACAAAGGTGGAGGGGCCAGTCATTGTCTGCCATCCTAGGGAGGAGGCCACAGAAGGGACACATACAAGAATGAACATAGAGACAGATGTCACAAGGAGTATGTACTGCACCTGGTCCTCTTTTGGGTATTCATCCTAAATCTCATGTAAGCGTCTAATTCTGGAGAAAAATTAATATTAAAATGGGGATCCGGTTACCACTCCACACAGTAGCTCATAGTGACCAATGAAATCACTGCCTGCAAGGAACAACAAAACTAGAAGGCCTTGGCGCTAACCTTTGCAGAGGTCCTGAGGCCGCGCACACTATGGAGCCCAGGATTAGGAGGGACCTTGACTGACAGTAGAGACTAAACTCAGTGCCATCTCCATGCTATCCAGCCGTGACATTAACTCTCCAGGGACGGTTCCAGGAACACAGCGCCCTGCACCTGTCTACTTCCAACAGTCCACTCAGAGACTCCTATACTCTTCCGAGGACAGAATTAACCATGAACGGTGATTATGGGTCCTGCCTGTCCTTGTAGCCTGTGCCAGTCATGGGAGGAACAGCGAGCCCCTTCATAGGAGGCTGGGATTGCTGCGGCAGGACCCAGCGCTCTATGGGGGTGACCTTTTCTCTTGCTGTAAAGCTTCTGCTAACATTGCTCAGCTGAAACCTGAAGAAGCTGCTGCCATCTCACCCACAAACAATGCACACAGCACCTGACCACTCGCTGACACTCATCAGAACACGCAGCCAGATGGAGACCGTAACTAGGGTTAAATGTACATAAGGAACTCTTGTAACATGCCACTGCGCCCCTTCCCAAAAACATGACAATGGCTGTCAATCAGAGGGGACACCTTCCCCGGCCTTGGATGTAACATTAAGCCTTGGAAGTTGCGTCTGCACCAAGCATAATAAGTTAATCAAACTATATGTGGAGATGGACTCTGTGCCTGGTCAGGTATAGCAGAGCCGAGGTGCTTGGAACAACCACTTCTTCCTATTTAGACTTTTTTATTGACACTTGGGATTTCGTCAGGAGACTTTTGGTTCCCAGGGTTGTAAGGGGTTAAGCTATTTGGCACATTAACCTCTGCATCTACTGTAGATTGGTGCCCCTTTACCTCGACACTTTTGCTCCTGC
Organism: Hyla sarda; assembly: GCF_029499605.1. Lineage (NCBI taxonomy): Eukaryota > Metazoa > Chordata > Amphibia > Anura > Hylidae > Hyla > Hyla sarda. The sequence continues at coordinate 448,875,736 of NC_079191.1, read as the reverse complement.
AATGTGAGCAACTTTCCAGAGCAGCGGGGGGGGGGGGGGGGGGATGACAGAATATAGAGCTAATGTCAGGGCGGACTACTACTGCAGCAAGAGCCCAGCTAGAAATGACAACACACACACGAGTACACATAGAAATGACAACACACACACGAGTACACATAGAAATGACAATACACACGAGTATACGTAGAAATGACAATACACACGAGTACACATAGAGATGACAATACACACGAGTACACGTAGAAATGACAATACATATGAGTACACATAGAGATGACAATACACACGAGTACACGTAGAAATGACAATACACACGAGTACACATAGAAATGACAATACACACGAGTACACGTAGAAATGACAATACACACGAGTACACGTAGAAATGACAATACACACGAGTACACATAGAAATGACAATACACACGAGTACACATAGAAATGACAATACACACGAGTACACGTAGAAATGACAATACACACGAGTACACATAGAAATGACAATACACACGAGTACACGTAGAAATGACAATACATATGAGTACACATAGAAATGACAATACATACGAGTACACATAGAAATGACAATACACACGAGTACACATAGAAATGACAATACATATGAGTACACATAGAAATGACAATACACACGAGTACACATAGAAATGACAACACACACACGAGTACACGTAGAAATGACAATACACACGAGTACACGTAGAAATGACAATACACACGAGTACACATAGAAATGACAACACACACGAGTACACATAGAAATGACAATACACACGAGTACACGTAGTAATGACAATACACACGAGTACACGTAGTAATGACAATACACACGAGTACACATAGAAATGACAATACACACGAGTACACGTAGTAATGACAATACACACGAGTACACATAGAAATGACAATACATATGAGTACACATAGAAATGACAATACACACGAGTACACATAGAAATGACAACACACACACGAGTACACGTAGAAATGACAATACACACGAGTACACATAGAAATGACAATACACACGAGTACACGTAGAAATGACAATACACATGAGTACACATAGAAATGACAACACACACGAGTACACATAGAAATGACAATACACACGAGTACACGTAGTAATGACAATACACACGAGTACACGTAGTAATGACAATACACACGAGTACACGTAGTAATGACAATACACACGAGTACACGTAGTAATGACAATACACACGAGTACACGTAGAAATGACAATACACACGAGTACACATAGAAATGACAATACACACGAGTACACATAGAAATGACAATACACACGAGTACACATAGAAATGACAATACACACGAGTACACATAGAAATGACAATACACACGAGTACACATAGAAATGACAATACACACGAGTACACATAGAAATGACAATACACACGAGTACACATAGGAATGACAATACACATGAGTACACATAGAAATGACAACACACACGAGTACACATAGGAATGACAATACACACGAGTACACGTAGAAATGACAATACACACGAGTACACATAGGAATGACAATACACATGAGTACACATAGAAATGACAACACACACGAGTACACATCTCCTGCACATGTCATTTCTATAAAGTGAAGTTTGGATCCTGCCCAGATTTTCCAGCTATCACTGAACAATGAGTCTTTACAGCAGCCAATAGCACAGTCCTGGAGAAAACCAGTGCTGGATTCTCTGGGAGACAAAACCGCATGCCCCGTGAGGTCTCCCCAAGTTCTAAAAGAACTTGTCGGAAGGAAGGTTCCTCTATAGTGAGTGAAATACAGCAACATGTCACCACTGAGAGGGAAGTACACAATGTGACCTTGCAGAAACATAGACTAGGTCTGCGACTAATGTCTGAGCTTCCTTGTCACAGCTGTATGTGGTCCTACAGAGGTTGGAGGTAGTCACTGGTGGTGTCTCTTCAGACCAGGCAGTTTTACTAGGGGGTGCACCATAAAAGTGTCCTGCGGGAGTCTGTGTTACTCTATACAATGAAAAGCTACAATGTCCCCACCTTGTCGCCAGTTACTTATTCCATGATAAGAAACCAGCACCAGGGGCAGGATCTGTGGAGCGGGGGCCCCTGCAGCACCTAGGTCAGTGGTCTTCAAACTGTGGCCCTCCAGATGTTGCAAAACTACAATTCCGGGCATGCTGGGAGTTGTAGTTCTGCAACAGCTGGAGGGCCACAGTTTGAAGACCGCTGACCTAGGTCTTATGTAAAGCTATGGAAATCCTCTCCACTTCTCAGGAAGTGAAGCAGTTAAGGCGTCTCACTCCGCCTGTCTTGCCACAATCTCTCCTTCCTCATTAGTTGAGCTTTGTAACTGTAAATGCTTGGAAAAACAATTAGGCTTCCTTGTAAAAACCGCTTGTGAGCGCACAAGGACCCTTCCCAGAACCTCCAGCAGACAGAGGGAAGAAAGAGAAAGCCTTGTGATCTGTCAGAGCGGGGAGAGCCTGCTCATTCAAGGACATTTCCAACTCACAATGTGGACTGAGGCCTAGTGATTGCTGGCAATGTGCACACACAGATGAGGGGGGGGGGGAAGCTTGGCCCAGTCACATGAAAGAGATTTAAAGGCCTTTAGTCTGTCTCAAGGCTGGTTTACATTTGGAAAAAGCGTACGTGCAGCATGAGCCGCCTGGCTAACCCGGCCTACTGATCTGTCGTCAGAATCAGAAGGGGAGCCAGTGAGAAGGAGGCCTGCTCACCCCGACAAGAGGAGGAAACTTAAGTGACCCATTAACAGTCCAGTCACACGCTGCCCGCTCACTTCACCAGCCCTGTATCTATGACAATGCTCTGGGGTGATGCACATATCAGGGATGCCTGGGGATGGGAAGCAGGGCTCCTTTCCTTCTGTCTATATGGCATCTAACAGTAAGTTCTTGTACAGAGTTGCAGAAAATGTTACATGGATTCAATAACTGACTGCTCACAGGCCTCTGCCATCTATCTACTTTATAACAATAATTCCTGAAAGACAAAGCCTGCACCATATATCATCAACGCCTCAACTTCCAGTGCCCCCAGGAGCTAAAGTCCAGCATCCAGTGCCCCCCAGCAGCTAAAGTCCAGGCACCCAGTGCCCCCCAGCAGCTAAAGTCCAGGCACCCAGTGCCCCCCAGCAGCTAAAGTCCAGGCACCCAGTGCCCCCCAGCAGCTAAAGTCCAGGCATCCAGTGCCCCCTAGCAGCTAAAGTCCAGCATCCAGTGCGCCCAGGAGCTAAGGTCCAGGCATCCAGTGCCCCCAGGAGCTAAGGTCCAGGCATCCAGTGCCCCCAGGAGCTAAGGTCCAGGCATCCAGTGCCCCCCAGGAGCTAAGGTCCAGGCATCCAGTGCCCCCCAGCAGCTAAGGTCCAGGCATCCAGTGCCCCCCAGCAGCTAAGGTCCAGGCATCCAGTGCCCCCAGGAGCTAAGGTCCAGCATCCAGTGCCCCCCAGGAGCTAAGGTCCAGGCATCCAGTGCCCCCCAGGAGCTAAGGTCCAGGCATCCAGTGCCCCCCAGCAGCTAAGGTCCAGGCATCCAGTGCCCCCCAGCAGCTAAGGTCCAGGCATCCAGTGCCCCCCAGCAGCTAAGGTCCAGGCATCCAGTGCCCCCCCAGCAGCTAAGGTCCAGGCATCCAGTGCCCCCCCAGCAGATAAGGTCCCAGAAGCCAATGCCCCCAGTAGCTAAGGTCTAAGCAACCAGTGAGACCCCCAGGGGCTAAAGTCCAAGAAACCAGTGACCTTCCAGGGGCTAAGGTCCGAGAAACTAGTGCCCCCAAGGAGCTAAGGTCAATGTAACCAGTGACTCCAAAGAGCCAAGAGTAAAGCAACCGTTCCCTCACAAGTAGCTAAGGTCCAAGCATATGGTGCCCCCCAGGGGCTAAGATGCTGGTATCCGGAGAACCCTGAGGGACGTGCACCTTACCGGCTGAAGTTCATAGAAGTTACGGGGTTTGGTGTGGATGGTGCCCACTGCTGGCCACATGTGCTGCTGTGATATTACAAACCTCCTTGCGCTAGTTCTGGATCCTTTTTTTATCATGCTTTGCCCTAGACTAGAGAGATGAAGCCAGTACGCCCAATATATAGTTCCATTCACCCCACTATACAGCTCCATTCACCATCATACTTCACCCTGTACTAGGGAGGTGATGCCTGGACCCCAATACACAGCTCCATTCACCATCCCTGACCCCACTACACAGCTCCATTCACCATCATACTTCACCCTGTACTAGGGAGGTGATGCCTGGACCCCAATACACAGCTCCATTCACCATCATACTTCACCCTGTACTAGGGAGGTGATGCCTGGACCCCAATACACAGCTCCATTCACCATCCCTGACCCCACTACACAGCTCCATTCACCATCAAGCTTCACCCTGTACTAGGGAGGTGATGCCTGGACCCCAATACACAGCTCCATTCACCATCATGCTTCGCCCTGTACTAGGGAGGTGATGCCTGGACCCCAATACACAGCTCCATTCACCATCTCTGACCCCACTACACAGCTCCATTCACCATCATGCTTCGCCCTGTACTAGGGAGGTGATGCCTGGACCCCAATACACAGCTCCATTCACCATCATGCTTCGCCCTGTACTAGGGAGGTGATGCCTGGACCCCAATACACAACTCCATTCACTCCTTTTTATTGTGCTTCACCCTGCACCCCACTACACAGCTCCAATCACCATCCCTGACCCCTCTACACAGCTCCATTCACTATCACCAAGTGCACATCCATTCACAGGAACACAACGAGGTAAAGAAACCCAAATCCAACTTTTGCGCCTGGCTGGGTGTCTGCAGGGATCACCTGAGCCCGCCGTATTGTGGATATTTATGGAAAGTGCTGGAGAAGAGAATGATCACATGTGCTGAGCTGGAGGGGGATAAGGAGAAAGGCAATGACTGCTGACAAGTGGGCACATCCACCCCAGGACCCCCTGTGCCAGGTGCCCCTGCTGGATGTGGCTATAGTAAGTGCCCCTCTTACCTGGACAGAGGAGATATACACCAGTAAGCCCCAGTATATCCAAGAGAACAGAAAGTACATGGTTCCCAGTAACATCCGCAGAGGAGCCCCCGATAGTGTGCTGTAGCCGAGGACCCCCCACTCCCAGGGGTGAGTGTAAATCTTCAGAGCCGGGGAGCCGGGGTCACTCCATGAATCCACAGCCCCTGCTCTCCAAAAGACGCAGCGGTAACAGATCCAACAATGTGCACGGAGCAAAAAGTTGTAGCCAAGCAGTAAGTTTCAATCCATGATTCCTGTAATCCCGGAGCCCGGCGGCGGCTAATGCTGAACTCTACAATCCAAGCGCTCGGACCCAGCGGCGGCTTCTGTGTCACCAGAGCAAGAACAAGTGATAGACTAAAGGCTGTGCGGTACCGCCCCCGGGGAGGCGGAGCCTAAGAGAGGGACCCCGCTACATCATCGGCTGATCCGCTCCGGCTGCCAGTACTGCTCTGTGGTGGGCTCAGCATAGAGATCGGCTCTGCTCTGTGGTGGGCTCTGCATAGAGATCGGCTCTGCTCTGTGGTGGGCTCAGCATAGAGATCGGCTCTGCTCTGTGGTGGGCTCTGCATAGAGATCGGCTCTGCTCTGTGGTGGGCTCAGCATAGAGATCGGCTCTGCTCTGTGGTGGGCTCAGCATAGAGATCGGCTCTGCTCTGTGGTGGGCTCTGCATAGAGATCGGCTCTGCTCTGTGGTGGGCTCAGCATAGAGATCGGCTCTGCTCTGTGGTGGGCTCAGCATAGAGATCGGCTCTGCTCTGTGGTGGGCTCTGCATAGAGATCGGCTCTGCTCTGTGGTGGGCTCAGCATAGAGATCGGCTCTGCTCTGTGGTGGGCTCAGCATAGAGATCGGCTCTGCTCTGCATAGAGATCGGCTCTGTTCTGTGGTGGGCTCTGCATAGAGATCGGCTCTGCTCTGTGGTGGGCTCAGCATAGAGATCGGTTCTGCATAGAGATCGGTTCTGCTCTGCATAGAGATCGGCTCTGTTCTGCTCTGCATAAAGATCGGCTCTGCTCTGCGTAGAGATCGGCTCTGCATGGAGATCTGCTCTGCTCGTCCCAATATCACCATCAGTATTATTCCAGTGCTCTCCTGCAGCTACCAATTAGCTCGTATAGAGCCCCTCCGCAACCAGCCACCAGGGGGCGCCCGGAACCTCCTCATAGACGAGAGAGCCGCTCCAGACTGCACTACACAGAGGGAACCTCATACCCCTACTACCTGCAGTCCTATGTAACATCACAGATAATACAGTGATAACTCTCTGAGTACAGATAATGTATAGATGTGACCTGCAGTCCTATGTAACACCACAGATAACAGTGATAACTCTGAGTACAGATAATGTATAGATGTGACCTGCAGTCCTATGTAACACCACAGATAACAGTGATAACTCTCTGAGTACAGATAATGTATAGATGTGACCTGCAGTCCTATGTAACACCACAGATAACACAGTGATAACTCTCTGAGTACAGATAATGTATAGATGTGACCTGCAGTCCTATGTAACACCACAGATAACACAGTGATATCTCTCTGAGTACAGATAATGTATAGATGTGACCTGCAGTCCTATGTAACACCATAGATAACAGTGATAACTCTCTGAGTACAGATAATGTATAGATGTGACCTGCAGTCCTATGTAACACCACAGATAACAGTGATAACTCTCTGAGTACAGATAATATATAGATGTAACCTGCAGTCCTATGTAACACCACAGATAACACAGTGATAACTCTCTGAGTACAGATAATGTATAGATGTGACCTGCAGTCCTATGTAACACCACAGATAACACAGTGATAACTCTCTGAGTACAGATAATGTATAGATGTGACCTGCAGTCCTATGTAACACCACAGATAACACAGTGATAACTCTCTGAGTACAGATAATGTATAGATGTGACCTGCAGTCCTATGTAACACCACAGATAACACAATGATAACTCTCTGAGTACAGATAATGTATAGATGTGACCTGCAGTCCTATGTAACACCACAGATAACAGTGATATCTCTCTGAGTACAGATAATGTATAGATGTGACCTGCAGTCCTATGTAACACCACAGATAACAGTGATAACTCCCTGAGTACAGATAATGTATAGATGTGACCTGCAGTCCTATGTAACACCACAGATAACACAGTGATAACTCTCTGAGTACAGATAATGTATAGATGTGACCTGCAGTCCTATGTAACACCACAGATAACAGTGATAACTCTCTGAGTACAGATAATGTATAGATGTGACCTGCAGTCCTATGTAACACCACAGATAACAGTGATAACTCTCTGAGTACAGATAATGTATAGATGTGACCTGCAGTCCTATGTAACACCACAGATAACACAGTGATAACTGTCTGAGTACAGATAATGAATAGATGTGACCTGCAGTCCTATGTAACACCACAGATAACACAGTGATATCTCTCTGAGTACAGATAATGTATAGATGTGACCTGCAGTCCTATGTAACACCACAGATAACAGTGATAACTCTCTGAGTACAGATAATGTATAGATGTGACCTGCAGTCCTATGTAACACCACAGATAACACAGTGATAACTCTCTGAGTACAGATAATGTATAGATGTGACCTGCAGTCCTATGTAACACCACAGATAACAGTGATAACTCTCTGAGTACAGATAATGTATAGATGTGACCTGCAGTCCTATGTAACATCACAGATAACAGTGATAACTCTCTGAGTACAGATAATGTAGTAGATGTGACCTGCAGTCCTATGTAACACCACAGATAACAGTGATAACTCTGAGTACAGATAATGTATAGATGTGACCTGCAGTCCTATGTAACACCACAGATAACAGTGATAACTCTCTGAGTACAGATAATGTATAGATGTGACCTGCAGTCCTATGTAACACCACAGATAACACAGTGATAACTCTCTGAGTACAGATAATGTATAGATGTGACCTGCAGTCCTATGTAACACCACAGATAACACAGTGATAACTCTCTGAGTACAGATAATGTATAGATGTGACCTGCAGTCCTATGTAACATCACAGATAACAGTGATAACTCTCTGAGTACAGATAATGTAGTAGATGTGACCTGCAGTCCTATGTAACATCACAGATAATACAGTGATAACTCTCTGAGTACAGATAATGTATAGATGTGACCTGCAGTCCTATGTAACACCACAGATAACAGTGATAACTCTGAGTACAGATAATGTATAGATGTGACCTGCAGTCCTATGTAACACCACAGATAACAGTGATATCTCTCTGAGTACAGATAATGTATAGATGTGACCTGCAGTCCTATGTAACACCACAGATAACAGTGATAACTCTCTGAGTACAGATAATGTAGTAGATGTGACCTGCAGTCCTATGTAACACCACAGATAACACAGTGATAACTCTCTGAGTACAGATAATGTATAGATGTGACCTGCAGTCCTATGTAACACCACAGATAACAGTGATATCTCTCTGAGTACAGATAATGTAGTAGATGTGACCTGCAGTCCTATGTAACACCACAGATAACAGTGATAACTCTCTGAGTACAGATAATGTATAGATGTGACCTGCAGTCCTATGTAACACCACAGATAACAGTGATAACTCTCTGAGTACAGATAATGTATAGATGTGACCTGCAGTCCTATGTAACACCACAGATAACAGTGATATCTCTCTGAGTACAGATAATGTATAGATGTGACCTGCAGTCCTATGTAACACCACAGATAACACAGTGATAACTCTCTGAGTACAGATAATGTATAGATGTGACCTGCAGTCCTATGTAACACCACAGATAACAGTGATAACTCTCTGAGTACAGATAATGTAGTAGATGTGACCTGCAGTCCTATGTAACACCACAGATAACAGTGATAATTTTCTGAGTACAGATAATGTATAGATGTCACCTGCAGTCCTATGTAACACCACAGATAACAGTGATAACTCTCTGAGTACAGATAATGTATAGATGTGACCTGCAGTCCTATGTAACACCACAGATAACAGTGATATCTCTCTGAGTACAGATAATGTATAGATGTGACCTGCAGTCCTATGTAACACCACAGATAACACAGTGATAACTCTCTGAGTACAGATAATATATAGATGCTCCCTGCAGTCCCATGTAACACCACAGATAACACAGTGATAACTCTCTGAGTACAGATAATGTAGATGTGACCTGCAGTCCTATGTAACACCACAGATAACAGTGATAACTCTCTGAGTACAGATAATGTATAGATGCTCCCTGCAGTCCCATGTAGCAGATGACACTACCTCTGTATAATACATAATGGTATGCACATTTATGAGATAAAGGTGACTGTCTCCTGTCAGTACAGAGCAGTGGGCACGCTGTATGCCCGGGCACAGTAATACTGAGTGTTTAGCAGCTCTGTGAGGGCACCTACTGGACAATCTTTCCCTGCACACTCGGTACATTTTTGAATTTGGCGACAAGTTCCTGGAATGATAAGGAATGAATAAATTGTACACGATTCCATGGAAAAAAAGATGCACCTGAATTCCTAATACTCTATTCATTCCTGGACTCCTCACTGGACAGTTTTGAAGATACTTTGTTTAAAGGGGTACTCCGGCGCTGACATCTTATCCCCTATCTAAAGGATAGGGGATAAGATGCCTGATCGCGGGGGGCCCGCCGCTGGGGATCCCCGTGATCTTCCACGCCGCACCCCGTTAGAATCAGCCCCCGGAGCGTGCTCGCTCCAGGTCTGATTACTGTCGATCACGGGGATCGCTACCACACCCCCTCCATAGGCTTGCATTGAGAGGGTGTGACATCACAGGGGGCAGAGCCGTGACGTCACTATGCTCCGTCCCCGTGATCGCCAGTAATCAGACCTGGAGCGAGCACGCTCCGGGGGCTGATTCTAACGGGGTGCGGCGTGGAAGATCACGGGGATCCCCAGTGGCGGGACCCCCGCGATCAGGCATCTTATCCCCTATCCTTTAGATAGGGGATAAGATGTCTTAGCGCCGGAGTACCCCTTTAAGATACTTTGGTGCAAGTCAGCCGAGTGGAGATGAAGTCCTGGCACTGAGTGCAGTGATCCCTCAACTTACAAAGGCCTCAACATACAATAGTTTCAACATACAATGGTCTTTTCTGACCCATTGTAACTAGAAACCATACTCGACATACAATGCTACGGACAGTCCAGACCTGTGAAACATATCAATGGCTGGAAGAACTGATCAATCAGAAGGGGCATTTTACTTGTAAAACACTTGTATTACTGAAGTGTATGCACTGACTGGTGTCTGCTAGCGCCTCCCTACAGTACAGGATGGTACTACATGTCCAGTACTACTCTTTACCTGTGCCAGGGTTAGCTGCTTCTTTGGACATCAGGTGAGGGCGGCTCCATGTTACTTTTATAGGACAGTGTGTGTAGTGTACAGGACCCTGAAGAAGCTCCTGTCCTTTACATCAGTGTTTCCCAACCAGGGTGCCTCCAGATGTTGCAAAACTACAACTTCCAGCATGCCTGGACAGCTGTCCAGGCATGCTGGGAGTTGTAGTTTTGCAACACCTGGAGGCACCCTGGTTGGGAAACACTGCTCTACATAGACAGTGATTACAGCTCCCAGCAGATCTTTATTACTTTTATATGCAAGGATTTGCTTTATCTATATTAGTTATCTACTTATTTTTCTTTAATTCTTGCTTTTTCCTATTTTTGGATGACATTTTGGTGGCTTCAAAATCAATTACCCGGTTTCCATAGAGTTATAGTCTCAACATACAATGGTTTCAACATACAATGGTTTCAATATACAATGGTTTCAATATACAATGGTTTCAATATCAATCACTTCACAACACAAACAGGCGGCATAAGAACTGTGCATTGACTGTGAATGTACATCCTTCTATTTTTCAAAAAGTATATAAAGTCTAATTGAATCAAAGTGCAATAAAAAGGCATCACTATTCCACATACTCGCTTTAAAATAAAAGGGCTGCAATTCATGGAAAATTGCCTGATAAAAACACATGCTGCGCGGAGTATAGCTCAACCCTGTTCTATACTTGCCCTGCCAAGTCTATGTTCACACAGTGTATTTTGGGCCTCATGTCGGCTGTTTTTATGTTCACACACAGTTTAATTTTCTTTATCGTTTTTTTAGGGCCGATACCGATAATCGGTGGAGGTTAGGGCCGATAGCCGATAACTTTTACCGATATTCCGGTATAAGTTATCGGCTATTTATCCCCCCGCGACACCGCTGCAGATCATAGATTTAAAGCGGGCGCACCGCCCCGCCCCGGCCCCGTTGCCTCCCCCATCCCCGGCTTTATAATTACCTGTTCCCGGGGTCCACTCTACATCTGGCTCCGGTGGCGTCCTACTGAGCTGTCACTGTGCGCACTGACGGTGACGTCACGTCGCGTCACTTGTCATTGCGCACAGCGCAACGCAGGACACAGCAGGAGCCAGAAGTAGCGTGGACCCCGGGAACAAGTAATTATAAAACCGGGGATAGAGGAGGCAACGGGGCCAAGGCGGTGCGGTGGGGGTGGTTCTTCATGTAATACACAGTTGACAATGCAGGAGAGTTTTGTTCCTGTGTCACATAATAAGTACATTCACAACATGTTTCAACTCACTTAAAGCCAGATCTGGAAGGAGAATTCATGAAGTGATAACATAGAAGTCCAGTTCACTTTCAACAATGCACATATATCACCTACTGTATTTTTCGCCCTATAGGACGCACCAGCGTATAAGACGCACCCAATTTATAGGTGCAAAATCTAAAAAAATAAAGATTTTGAACCCAATAGTGGTCTTCAACCTGGAGACCTCCAGATGTTGCAAAACTACAACTCCCAGCATGGGGAGTTGTAGTTTTGCAACATCTGGAGGTCCGCAGATTGAAGACCACTGCATAGGAGGTAATACTCACGTGTCCCCGCCGCTCCGGACCCGTCACCGCTGCCCTGGATGTCGCTCCATCGCTGTCGCCGTGTCCCTGTCGCTCCGGAACGTCTCTGCTGCCGGCCGGGTATCCTCGCTCTCCGTCGCCGCCATCACGTCGTTACGCACGCCGACGCACGTACGCGACGACGTGATGACGAGGAAGGAGAGCGCCGGCCATATAGGGGATCCCTGAACGGAGAAGACACTGAGGAGGCAGGTAAGGTCCCTCCCGGTGTCCTGTAAGCACTAACCCGGCTATTCAGTCGGGCTGTTCGGGACAGCCGCGTCTGAAGGGTTGATCGCCGCGTCTGAAGGGTTAATACAGGGCATCACCGCGATCGGTGATGTCCTGTATTAGCCGCGGGTCCCGGCCATTGATGGCCGCAAGGACCGCCGCGATAGGGGTGTATCCGCCATATAAGACGCACCGATTTTCCCCCCCAGTTTTGGGGAAGAAAAAGTGTGTCTTATACGGCGAAAAATACGGTATATACTGGTGCAATGTTCACTCGACCAATCTAAGGGCTAAATCACAATTTGCAGTCAAGCCATTTTTTTTTTTTATTGCGCCAAAACTGCATCACCGCAACATGTGATCAGGCCCTGACACTTATTACCTCTTCAATGGACAGGTGGCAAATGTGTTTCTGAATATCTCATTCTATATAGCCCAAGGGGCTTTTCTGCTTGTGAGAGTATGATCACACTGGCCCTGATTTACTATTGTAAACCCAACATGTTTTGTCGGCTTGTGCTACAGATTCTGTCTCTTTGCGTCAGAATTCTGTCTCATTGCGCCAGAAAAGGGGCGTGGTGACAGAAAAATATCTCCGACATTTTTACAAAAACCCAACTCAGGGTTTCCACAGAAAATGTGGTGGATTTCACCCTACAGATCAGAGCATGTAATCACCTATCAAGAATAGCACCAACTATAAAATGGATTTAAAATGAGTAATCTTTATTAAATATATATGATTATTAACCCCTTAATGACAATGGACGTAAATGTACGTCATGGTGACGTGGTACTTAGCGCACCATGACATACATTTACGTGCCGACATGATCGCGAGCACCGGAGCGGTGCTCGCGTCATGCCTGGCTGATATCAGCAGCCAGGGACCTGTCGGTAATGGCGGACATCCGCGATTGCACGGATGTCCACCATTAACCCCTCCGATGCCGAGATCAATACAGTTTGCGGCATTGCGGTAGTTTGAATGGACAATCGGATCGCCCGTAGCGCTGCCGCAGGGATCCGATCATCCAGCATGGCGGCCAGAGGTCCCCTCATATGCCTCCGGCTGTCTCCCGGGGTCTTCTGCTCTGGTCTGAGATCGAGCAGACAATACAAGAAGATGACCGATAATACTGAGCAGTGCTGTGTCCTATACATAGGACTGCACACTATTAGCAATCAACTGATTGCAATGAATAGTCCCCTATGGGGACATAAAAAGTGTAAAAAAAAAAAGTAAAAAAATGTAAAATAAAAAAGTAAAAAAATGTGAAAAATCCCCTCCCCCAATAAAAAGTAAAACGTCCGTTTTCCCCATTTTACCCCCAAAAAAGCGTGAAAATTATTAATACACATATTTGGTATTGCGCGTGCGTAAAAGTATGAACTATTAAAATATATTGTTAATTATCCCGTACGGTGAACGGCGTAAACATAAAAAATTTTTAAAAAGTCCAAAATTGCTGCTTTTTTGTCACATTTTATAAAAAAAATAAAAATTTATAAAAATTGAATAAAAAGTAAAACCTAAGCAAAAGTGGTACTGATAAAAACTACAGATCATGGCGCAAAAAATGAGCCCTCATATCGCCCCATATACGGAAAAATGAGAAAGTTATAGGTGGTCAAAATAGGGCAATTTCAAGCATACTAATTTTGTTTTTTTTAAGCGGTACAATTATAGAAAAGCAAATAACATGGGGATCATTTTAATCGTATTGACCCACAGAATAAAGAAAACACGTCATTTTTACTGGAAAGTGTACAGCGTGAAAACAAAACCTTCCAAAATTTGCTAAATTGCGGTTTTCTTTTCAATTTTCCCACATAAATAATATTTGTTTGGTTGCGCCATACATTTTATAGTAAAATAAGTGATGTCATTACAAAGTAAAATTGGTGACGCAAAAAAGAAGCCCTCATATGGGTCTGTGGATGGAAATATAAGAGAGTTATGATTTTTAGAAGGCGAGGAGGAAAAAACAAAAATGCTAAAATAAAATTGGTCTGGTCCTTAAGGTCAAAATGGGCTTGGTCCTTAAGGGGTTAAAAAGGATCAATAACAGTCAGAAAAAATGTGCAGAGATCAGATACATGTTATTCTCTTGAAAAAGTGCCAGACAGTCTACCATGGTATGGTGATGACAGCTCTAATACAATATGCCAGCATCACAAAAACCAAAAACAAGGTGCACAGAGAAAGGCAAACATAATATGAAAAATACAAAAGAAGAAAAAAGTGTAGCAAACCGGATGTCTGTGATGGGATGTGGAGCTGGATTCAAGGGGATAAGGGATGTACAGAGGCAGAGTCGCTATACAGCTACTGGCACTATCACATCATGCTGTCCCCCAGCCAAATACTAACCAATGTCAGACTACCACATAACAATCAGAGTCACCCTGTAAGGCTGGGTTAACACTATGTTTTGTACTTACGGTTCCCGTATACGGCTGGGAGGAGGGGGGGCGGGGCTTAATCGCGGTGCCCGCACTCAGCCCTATACGGGAACCGTATTTAATGCATGTCGATGAGCCGACTGGAATGAACCGCAGCCTCCGGTCGGCTGCGTTTTTGGCCGTATGCGGTTTCCCGACCGTAGGCAAAAACGTGGTCAACCACGTTTTTGCCTGCGGTCGGGAAACCTCATAAGGCCGAAAACGCAGGCGACCGGAGGCTGCGGTTCATTCCAGTCGGCTCATCGACATGCATTAAATACGGTTCCCGTATAGGGCTGAGTGCAGGCGCCGCGATTAAGCCTCGCCCCCTCCTCCCAGCCGTATACGGGAACCGTAAGTACAAAACGTAGTGTGAACCCAGCCTTATACTCACTGGATCTGGTCACGCACTATCCCTAAGCCATTTCGCTACTCACTTCATCAAAACGGCATAGGGGTATGTATAGGATACTTTTTCCCACTTGCAGAAATAACGGTAACAAATATGATTTTGTCGGTATGTGTTGAGAAACTTTATGGGTAGTTTTTTTTCGACTGAAGCCTATGACAATAGGGACGGCTCCTGGAAGTGGTGGAACTGGCTGCTGGCCCTTACAGTACATTGTCCCCTCCCCCATGTGACATCAGACAACGCTGACTGTGACTGGTTGTTGCTGCAGTTAGTGTTATAGTATTTTTAGGCAGTGTTATCTGCTGTGACCTGATACTTATATGGCCCATGCCAGACCTATCTGCCTTATCTCGCCTTGTACTTTTTAATCAACTTGGAATTTATGGTGGTCGGCTTGTTATGTGTCAGCCTCACGATGGTTATCAAGGCCACAATGATTACAGATGTGAGAGGCTGAAGTATAGGAACACGGTCTGAGCCCAGAATGCCGCCCCGTCCTGTTATACACACTCAATGACAAAAAGAAAAGTAATGCACCAGATAGAAATGTCAGATTGCTACAATAATTATTATGCAGTTGCATGTAGGGCAGATATGCCATGGATACAGGAGAGGTCTGATTAGAGTCTGCATCTCACCACAAGAGGGTGTAATAGGGCTTCCCCTGCTGACCTATAAAAAAAGCTCTCAGAGGCTACATCGGGGTAGTGTACTCCATGTGAGAGATCGGTGACTGCTAGACATTACTCTACCATGCACTGGAAGGCATTTTGCTGAGCTGACAGACTGTGAGAGGAGGCCCGTCCCTGGATGAGAGAAGCAGGATGGTTTCAGCGAATTGCCTGGGCCAATGTTTGTAGGAAGGGCTAGATTACATTGGCAGATCCATGAATGATATTAGCCGTGATCAAGTAGATTTGTGCTCATTTAAGGAGCCTATTACACAACTTGATTTTCATGCAGATGAGTGACATGGATAATTGCTGGACTCTTCTTGCAGACGATGAACATTATTTTTTTAACCAGCTTAAATGATGTGATCAGCTGATGAGTGTCTGCGGATTGTTGGGCCTGTCTGGCTGATAATAGCCCTGTGTAATAGGGCTTAAAGTTCAATAATCTGCAGCCAAAACCAGGAATGGAACCTAGACAGAAAAAGGGAATGACGTGCCCCACTTCCATGTTCTGGCGTGACCGGCATCCAGCTGTACTGCTGTGCCCACAGCTTAGTGTAAAATCACCATACCCATTTTATTGTGAAATGAACAGTTCTGCAACTATTATATTTAGTTTAAATTCTTCAACATCTTCATGTACTCTGCTTGCTGGCACGTTTCCATTCAGAGGCTGAAAGCCAGTCCTAGTGATGTCCTACTCATACATGTGGTGGCTCCTTAGGGCATACAGTATGTACAAGGAAAGTGAAGCCAAAACTGTCTCCAGTAAATATCTCCTGCTGTGTGACCAGAGGCACCATGTACCCGGCACATCACTTTATCTCGGTGTGCGGCCAATCTTACATGGCAACATGAAGGTTTTTATTCATCCCATGATTTTATAAGACTTTGTAATAAGAAATGTACCACAACACTAGATATTGAGAGAGTATTAGATTTTCTCCTAAAAGAATTGCTTTTAACATTAAAAAAAATGAAAGAAATCTCAGCTTACTTTTGAAGTGGTCCTGAAACAATACATGACGAATAATAAATAAACTCATTTTTATCTGCTATAAATTTGGTTTGATTGAGGTCTGGGTGCTGAGGACCCCACCAGGCCACAGCGCACTGTACCTGATCATATGTGCTCAGTGATGGGGGCCAAGGACGCGACGGTCACGTGACTTCGTCTGCTGAACTATCACAGGACTGGAGGCAAACCAGGGGTCCAGCACAAAAACCGAGGTGTGGGTAAGTTACAGTTTGTTATTTAACCCCTTAAGGACAAGGCCAATTTTATTTTAGCATTTTAGTTTTTTCCTCCTCGCCTTCTAAAATCCATAACTTTGATATTTCCATCTACAGACCCATATAAGGGCTTGTTTTTTGTGTGACCAATTGTACTTTGTAATGACACCTTTAATTTTACCATAAAATGTACGGCGAACCCAAAAAATTATTATTTTTTGTGTGAAAATTTCGGAGGGTTTCGTTTTCACACTGTACACTTTACAGTAAAAGTGTGTTCTTTATTCTGTGGGTCAATACGATTAAAATGATTCCCATGATTATGGACTTTTCTTTTAACCCCTTAAGGACACATGACGTACTGGAACGTCATGTGTCCACTCCCGATCTATAACGCGGGGCCACGGCGTGGCCCCGCGTCATAGCGGTTCGGGCCCGGCCTCTAACAACGGCCGGGACCCGTGGCTAATAGCGCGCGGCATTGATCGCTGTGCCGCGCGCTATTAACCCTTTAGACGCGGCGATCAAAGTTGAACGCCGCGTCTAAAGTGAAACCGAAAGCATGCCGGCTAGCTCAGTGGGCTGTTCGGGATAGCCGCGGTGAAATCGCGGCATCCCGAACAGCTGACAGGACAGCGGGAGGGCCCCTACCTGCCTCCTCGCTGTCCGATCGCCGAATGACTGCTCAGTGCCTGAGATCCAGGCATGAGCAGTCATGCGGCAGAATCATCGATCACTGGTTTCTTATGAGAAACCAGTGATCAATGTAAAAGATCAGTGTGTGCAGTGTTATAGGTCCCTATGGGACCTATAACATTGCAAAAAAAAAGTGCAAAAAAAAAGTGAATAAACATCATTTAACCCCTTCCCTATTAAAAGTTTGAATCACCCCCCTTTTCCCATAAAAGAAAAAACACAGTGTAAATAAAAATAAAAATAAACATAAATGGTATCGCCGCGTGCGGAAATGTCCGAATTATAAAAATATATCGTTAATTAAACCGCTTGGTCAATGGTGTGCGCGCAAAAAAATTCCAAAGTCCAAAATAGTGCATTTTTGGTCACTTTCTATATCATGAAAAAATGAATAAAAAGCGATCAATAAGTCCTATCAATGCAAAAATGATACCGTTAAAAACTTCAGATCACGGCGCAAAAAATGAGCCCTCATACCGCCCCATACACGGAAAAATAAAAAAGTTATAGGGGTCAGAAGATGACAATTTTAAACGTATAAATTTTTCTGCATGAAGTTATGATTTTTTCCAGAAGTGCGACAAATTCAAACCTGTATAAGTAGGGGATCATTTTAATCATATGGACCTACAGAATAAAGGTAAGGTGTAATTTTTACCGAAAAATGTACTACGTAGAAACGGAAGCCCCCAAAAGTTACAAAATGGCGTTTTTTTTTTCAATTTTGTCTCACAATGATTTTTTTTCCCGTTTCACCGTAGATTTTTGGGCACAATGACTGACGTCATTACAAAGTAGAATTGGTGGTGCAAAAAATAAGCCATCATATGGATTTTTAGGTGCAAAATTGAAAGAGTTATGATTTTTTAAAGGCAAGGAGCAAAAAACGAAAATGCAAAAACGGAAAAACCCCCGGTCCTTAAGGGGTTAATGCACCGCTTAAAAAAGATCAGAACTTTTTAACCAAATTAGGATGTTTATAATCCCTCTATTTTGACAACCTATAACTGTATCATTTTTCCGTAAAGCGGCGGTATGAGGGCTAATTTTTGGCGCCGTGATCTGTACTTTTTATTGATACCACATTTTTTATGTTTATGCTGTTTACCGTATGGGATCATTAACACTATATTTTGATAGTTCGGACATTTACGCATGTGGCGATGCCAAATATGTTTATTAATTTATTTTTTACACTTATTGGGGGGAAAAAGGGACGATTTACATTTTATTGGGGGAGGGGATTTTTCACATTTACACATTTTATTTATTTTTTACATTTTTTAACATTTTCCTTACACTTTAATAGTCCCCATAGAGGACTATTTATAGCAATCATTAGATTGCTAACAATTAGAGATGAGCAAACTTACAGTAAATTTGATTCGTCACGAACTTCTCGGCTCGGTGGTCGCTGACTTTTCCTGCATAAATTAGTTCAGCTTTCAGGTGCTCCGGTGGGCTGGAAAAGGTGGATACAGTCCTAGGAGACTCTTTCCTAGGACTGTATCCACCTTTTCCAGCCCACCGGAGCACCTGAAAGCTGAACTAATTTATGCAGGAAAAGTCAGCAACCGCCAAGCCGAGAAGTTTGTGACAAATCAAATTTACTGTAAGGTCACTCATCTCTACTAACAATGTTAAGTGCTATGCATAGTGTATAGCACTGATCAGTGTTATCATCGATCTTCTGCTCTGGTCTGCTTGATCTCAGACGAGAGCAGAAGACCCCTGGAGACGGACTGAGGCAGGGGACCTCCATCTGCCATTTTAGATGATCGGATCCTCGCGGCAGCGCCGCGGGCCATCCGATCATCCATTTAAACATGCACATTGCCGCAGATGCCGTGATCTGTATTGATCATGGCATCTGAGGAGTTAATGGTGGACATCCGTGCGATTGCTGAAAGCAGTTAGGACCTGTATCACCATGAACTTTAGGCTGGTTTTACACACAAAAGTCCAGATTAATTAATCTGTCTGAAACCAAAACAGTCAGGTTCTGTCCATAACCAATCACAGCTCAGCCTTCATATCTTAAATAGACACTGTCATTAAACATGATTTTTAATATTCGATTCCTTCATACCAAATAAATAACTTTTGTAATTGGCTAGAACTCATTCCATTTGGTCAAAATCTCAGATTTTGGTCTCATGCTTGTAATGGCAGGAGACCAAACACAGGAAGTGCTTCACTGCACTGAGCTTGATTGAAAGATACACAGACTGAAAGCTGCTGCACAGAGCTTGAGCTCTTCTATTCATCACAGCGCTGCAACCATGTGAGGGCGGAAGTGGTCCCCCAGCAGGCTTCAGTGACATCAAGCCTGCTGGGAAATGCCCACTTTTTTCTGCTGGGAGATTTCACTATGAGCAAGAAGAAAGGAAAGATACACATCTTTTTAAAGCTCTGAATTTTTTTCTAAGGGTGGGAGGTGTGTTAGGAGTAGTTAGAGAACACAGCCTGAGTTTGTTTAGAAAAGTTTATTTAGTGACAGGTACTCTTTAATAAGCTCTGGTAAAAATAAAAGCTGAGCCGTGATTGGTTGCTCCCCCATGCTTCACCTTTCCTTCATGTGTCAGGAGAATTGTAATTCAAATGCCAGCATGACTAAGATCTCCAGAAGAGTTAAACAGTGACCAGTGTTGTGCTTGTCATTGTCAGCGACTTCAGGCTAGTGTTGTCCTTAGTCGCTCTTTTAACCAGTATCACACATGTGACCTTGTCTCACTGCCAGAAGCTCGAAGCAGGAATGTGGCCAACCACACGGCAGGGCTTGCCGATACTCCTTTACACCTTACGGGAGAGGTCCAGCTGGAGAGGTCCTGGACTACGCACCTTCAGGTCTGTAAACACATACAGTACATGGAAAACAAATCATGCAACTTAACCCCTTCATGGCACAGACAATATTTATTTTTGCATTTAAATTTTTTTCTTCCTTTTTAATAGCTGTTACTTTTAAATTTCCATCTACAGACCCACAAGAAGGCTTGTTTTTTGCAGGATCAATTGTACTTAAAGCTTTGCCCCAAAAACACCATTTCTAAATAGCGCTGGGGCACGGGAGGGTTATGAAGCGAGCTCAGGAGCTTAGCTCGCATCATACCCGCACGGTCCCGGCTGCTATCAGAAATCCGAAATCCAGGCTTGAGCAATCAACCGCCGATAACCCTGATCAATGCATTGCAATGCAATGGCATTGATCAGTGTATTGGATCAATATACTGCATGTTATAGTCCCCTATGGGGGCTATAACATTGCAAACAAAAAGTAAAAAAAAAAAAGTTCATAAAGAAGATTTAACCCCTTCCCTAATAAAAGTTTGAATCACTCCCCTTTTCCCCCCAAAAAAACAAAAAACTGTGTAACTAAAAATAAACTGTGTTATGTGGTATTGCAGCGTGCGTAAATGTCCGAAGTATAAAAATATATAGTTAATTAAACCGCACGGTCAATGGCGTACACGCAAAAAAATTCCAAAGTACAAATTATCGTATTTTGGTCACTTTTTATACCATATAAAAAAAGAATAAAAAGCGATCAAAAGTCAGATCAAAACAAAAATGGTACAGATAAAAACTTCAGATCATTTGTGCAATCATTTCATTGCTGATACAGATCAATGTAATACTATAGTATTTTATTATTTAACTAGCTGAGTACCCGGCGTTGCCCGATTTTTCCTTCCTAATCATTGTTGGGGAGGAAAATCAACAAAGGGAGAAGTTTTTGACTTCATATTCAGTCCTCATATATTGTTGTCATATCCCAGCGTGGCCTGAATGCCAGAGTGAGCGGTCGCATCCCGCAGGAGCTCTCGCTAACCCGGTGTATTTACCCTGCTTACAACTTACCCTGAGGTACTGGTCCAGCTGCAGTGTCCACTGCGCGCTGGGGGAGTCTGCAAGGAGGCTGCGATCTGGTCCCGTCGGTGGCTGCGGTGGCGGTCGGCTGCCGTGGCCTGTGGATCCAGTCCCTCGTGGTGAGAGGCGGTGAGCCTGCAAAGTGGCGTGGTCCAGTGTAGAGATCTTCCAGTTCCTGGGCTGCGGTGGTGTGAGCGGTGTGGCGATCCCTTCTTCTGGTGGCGCTGATATCCGGGTCCCTGGCCTTCCCTGGAGCCGGGCGCCATCTTCAGCCTTCGTAGGCAGGGCCTAGCTGCTGCTGTGGTTACTCCTATGGCGGCTGCTGTGAAGGTGCAGCGTGTCCTCTGCTCTGTGCCGCCTCCTACTGTGTACCAGTGCTGGGACGAAGAGCTTTGAACTACTGCTTTCTGCGGCTGCACGATATTAACTCTTTCTGGTCCTGCTGTCCGGCTCCTTGCTGCTGCCTGGCCTGCATTGTACACACCTGGGACTGTCTGGTGCCTCCTTCCTCCGTCCCCCTATCCAGCTGGCTTTGTGAACTGTGAGTACCCTGAGAGGGATTTGGGGGACTGTTGGGACTAGTGGTGCCTTCCCCTGTAACAGCGGGCAACTCCTCCTTTCATCAAGGGAGTGCAGTGTTTCGGGGACCTTTATACTAGTCACTTTCTACCTGCTCAGTGTACCCTATTCGCCATTGGGGCTCCCGTGGTAAACATGGTCATAGGAAATCTACACGGAATGCTGATGCCTCCAGGCCAACCTCTGATGTGGATGCCTCCTTTGATGATGGATCCCCTCACTCCTCTCGTTCCTGTGGCCCCTCTCACCGAGATTCTGGAGCTCAGACCTCGCTTGCTACTAAAGGGTCAGTGCACGCAGCGAAAGCACTGAGCCAGTTTTCCAGACCTCCGGATGGCAATGGGGGTGCCTCTCCCGTTCCACCTTTATCCTTGCTGGATGGTTCTCCAACCTCTTCACAGAGCCTATCCTCTGAAAGACCTGTTTATGAAGCTGCTGCTTTGGATCACAGGTTTTCCAAACTGTTGGTGCCTTTACTTCCTGTCAATCCATCATGGTGCCGAAAGTTGATGAATTGCAGCAAGAATTCGTTATTTTGCACCATGAGACCCAGAAGATCTGTGATTGCACTGAGGAGGTGGAACGTAGGGTGTCTGGGGTTGAGGACACTCTCCAGGCGTAACCAGACAGGGTGGATTCACTGCAGCGCCAATTCACAGGAGTTATGGGTCGATTGGATGACATGGAGAATTGTCTGCGGCGCAATAATATAAGGGAGGTATACGGTTCTCTTCCTTGAAATGTGGCTCAAAGAACTCCTTCCTGTGGACACTTTCTCTCCGTACTTCTCAGTTGAACGAGCACACAGAGTCCCGGCTAGGCATCCTCCTCATGGGGGTCCCCATGTCCTTTTTTGGCCAAGCTTCTCCATTTCAAGGATAGAGATACTATTCTGCGAGCTGTCCGAGTCAAGGTAGAGGTCATTTATGAAGGGAGCAGAGTGTCCTTCTATCCGGATTTCTCTGTGGAACTCCGCAAGCAGAGGGTGCAGTTTACCGAGGTTTGGTCGAAGTTGCATGCCAAAGGTTATCGCTATTTCATGCTCTATCCTGCTCGCCATGAGTGGTAGATGGGACTTCGACTAAGTTCTTCACCTCAGCGATGGAAGCACTTCACTGGGTGGATGCTGCACCTCCTATCAGACCTCCGGACTGAACTGCCATGGACTTTCCTGCTCATCGCTCCCTCCGCCATGTTCTTGGGTTTAGTTAGTGGAAGGGAGTCAGATTGCTAGGGACCCCTTAGGTTCTGGCTCTCCTTGAGGTGTATCGGGGTAAATCTTAGCTATCGGCCGAGTTACTGTGGGTGGGGTAGCTGGAGTGCTCTGTTCGAGTAGTCTTCCAGGTTCCTTGGTGTTTTGCGGATGCCCCGCAATAGTTGTAGTTTTGGGTATAGGGGTACACTGTGTTAGGGAATAGTGGTAGTTATGTCCCGTTTAGTGTTAGACAGGGTATTTATGGTATTGTTTTCTTTATGCTTTGTTGCCTTTGTTTCTCTGTTAATTGTTTGTGCGCCGTTTGTTTTTTGTGGTGTGGTGTGTGGTCCTGGTAGATTGAAAGTTCTTAGCTGGAATGTCCAAGGGCTTAATTCCAAATTTAAGAGGGCCTTATGCTTAGACAGAAGAGGCTCGGGCTGGTTCCTCGAAGACACTTCAAATCTCCGTGAAGAAAGAGTGTACAGAGGCAGTGACAGGATCATTCCGGTCCCAGAGCGGTGTGGCCCATGACAGGGCTTTCCCAGACAGAAGGCTGACTACGAAAGCCACCTTTGACCTTACAGTTGGAAATTGGTCCGACATCATCTCCAAATGCAGGGAACATTGTGAAAGAAAACCACGGCAAAACTTAGAGTCCCCATCAAATTTGTCCAGCAATGATAAACGGAGGCTGGATGTGGCCACTCGCTGCGGAGGAGGTGCAGGAGCTGGCGGAGGAGATGGTTGCTGAAGCTGTGGTAGAAGCTGCTGTAGCATCACGGTCAGTTGAGACAGCTGGTGGCCTTGTTGCGCTATCTGTTGCGACTGCTGGGCGACCACCGTGGTGAGGTCAGCGACAACTGGCAGCGGGACCTCAGCGAGATCCATGGCCGGATCTACTGTCACGATTCGGCTGGCTGGGGGTGGATCCTCTGTGCCAGAGAGGGATTGGCGTGGACCGTGTCGGTGGACCGGTTCTAAGTTGCTACTGGTTTTCAGCAGAGCCTGCCGCAAAGCGGGATGGTCTTGCAGCGGCGGTAGCAACCAGGTCGTATCCACCGGCAACGGCTCAACCTCTCTGACTGCTGAGATAAGCGCTGTACAAGGGAGTAGACAAGAGCAGGGTCGGACGTAGCAGAAGGTCAGGGCAGGCAGCAAGGATCGTAGTCAGGGGCAACAGCAGGAGGTCTGGAACACAGGCTAGAAACACACAAGGAAACGCTTTCACTGGCACAATGGCAACAAGATCCGGCGAGGGAGTGCAGGGGAAGTGAGGTATAAATAGGGAAGTGCACAGGTGAAGGTACTGATTAAAACCCATGCGCCAATCAGTGGCGCACCGGCCCTTTAAATCGCAAAGACGCGGCGCGCGCGCCCTAGGGAGTGGGGCCGTGCGCGCCGGGACAGCACAGACGGGGAACGAGTCTGGTAAGCGGGTCGGGATGCGCATCGCGAGCGGCCGGTCCCGCATCGCGAATCGCATCCCGGCTGGGTACATTATCGCAGCGCACTCGGTCAGCAGGTCTGACCGGGGCGCTGCGAACAGGAGAACGCTGTGAGCACTCCGGGGAGGAGCGGGGACCCGGAGCGCTCGGCGTAACAATTAGTGTAATCCACCTGTGGCTTGTTTCTAAATTCCTCCACCCTCCTCAGTTCTCTTTGTTGCCTTGTGCCCTAGTGAAAGCGTTCCTTCGTATTGCCTTGCCGTGTACCAGATCTCCTGCTTTTGTGTCTTGACCTTGCTCCTCAGCCGCCTGCCTAATGAACTCCTGCTACATCCTGACTATGCTACTGTGCCGCCTGCCCTGACCTTCTGCTATCCAGACTACGAGTTGCCTCATCCCTTCTGTGCCTCGCATCTCTTCAGCCGCCTGAGTGGTCGAGTCGTGCCAGGGGTAGCGACCTGGGTGTCGCTTGCAGCTGCAAGCCCATTGCGGCGGGCTCTGGTGAAAACCAGCGGCACCTTAAACTCTGCTCCCTGGTACGGTCCGAGTCATCTGCCACACAGGTCCAGCGGATCCACATACACCGGAGTTCCTGTCTTCAGAAACGTGACCAGAACCTTCAGACCCCAAAACAGATGCTGAAAGCCAAGGCAAGATTGATTACCGTCAGTTTACGACAGTTCGAGGAGAACAAAGCCTCTGTAGCCAACAATCTGTGATGAAACCAGTGAGAATCCAGGTGAGCTCCCCAACCCAATGCTGAGGTGTCCACTGTTAGTAATGTATGAGGTACTCTGTACAATCACCTCCCTGCTTGGAGATTGCTTAGATTGAGCCATCACAACAGAACCACCTTACCTTGGAGGACACTTACAGACTCATCGAGAGATCAAGGCCCCATGAGTGCCTGTTCCAGTAGCACAGGATATCCGATTGCAGAGGCTTGATGTGCACCCTTGCCCATGGCACAACATCAAGAAAGGATGTCATTAAGCCCTTGACACCCATGGTAGACTTGATTGGAATATCTAAAGGGGCTAAGATAAATCTGACTCCTTCGATCAGTTTGGTAATTCTCTGATCGGTCAAATGCACTATCATGGCTAACATGTTGATCTGAAAGCCCAGGAACCTGCAACTCTTGGGAAATCTGAAACTTCTCCCTGTTTACAAAAATCCTGTGCTCCTAAAGAACTTGAATGGTAAGAAGATGACGAGCCAAAATCTCCTGAAAGGGAGCCTTGATAATCCAGTTAAATATCATTTAAGCATAAGATGACAAACACCCCCTGCAGCCTAAGATGTTCTACTAGAACGATGGCAACTTTAGAAAAAGCTCGAGTAGAAGACAGGCCAATAAAAAGGCCTCTGAAATCTCTGGCGGCAGTTTATCTTCCACTGAAATAAAGGATTCGAAAAGTTGAAATAAATTATGATCGATCCTGGTCATGGTAAAGTCGGGACAGCTCCATACACATTAGATAGTTGGCTGATACTGTCAAAATGCCTGGGTTTTAACAACTTGCATGTAAATATGAGTAGGAACCATTAAACAAGATTTAGATGATCGTAGTACGACCTAATTTATGTATCCTTATTACTTCTGCATGTCCCGGCGTGACTGTAAGTCTAATGACTGAATATTAAGCTTGTATATAAGCAGCTTTAGGGTGGATTCACACACGACAGATTCTGTTGCAGACATTTCTGTGAGTATCCCATTCTTCTACTGTTTTTGAACCTATCCTTAAGCACCAGAAGCTATTTTTAGGTGCTATGGTGCTCATGGGATCAGTCCAGTCTTGCATGATAATGAATGCCCTGCCTTGTTCGTGTGATAATTAATTACTGATAATTTTCGCTATATTTAGCAATATGTAATTGAATGAAGTGATTATAAGGAACGAGGAGAGTTTGTGCTCCCGGGGCAATAAGCTCACACCACACACAGCAAGAGGTTGTCCAGCTTGGTAAAAGAGGGATTTAGTGGATGACCCATACTATTTACATGTTAAAGTATTTCATGGTTTTCTATGCCAAAAAGTCCCAGCGTCTTACAGTCCGTAGTCCGGGGGTCCAATAATGTCAGATCATCATGACTGCTTCCTTAACAAATGGCCCAATTGCAAATTTTTGTAAAAAATAAGAACAAGAAAAAAAGATGCGCTCCTAGTGCAGTATGGTCAGACTCAGGTGTCCCTCACGAAAGCGATCCCGCTTACCGGATAGTGTTGTGGTGAGGGCACCTTTGCTAGCCCGTAGATTTATTGATCACTGAGGGTCCGTAATCGAGACAGGCAGCAGCCTTAATGTCCTCCCGGAGCTTCCAAGGCAGCGGTAAGTAATGCTGAACGAAGGTCTGGAGCCAAAAGGATCCCTAAAAATGGACATAGTTCCAAAATGCCTTTTACAATAGATCTAACATATCCCATATATGTCGACAGGAACCCTTGCGGCACCCCTCAGCAGCAACCGCTGGGTTCAGCAGTCTGGAATCAGGCTTGATTAGATCCTCACTTCAATATGGGGTTCCTCCCATCCTGTCCACATGTATGGGATATGGTAGACCTATTGAAAAAGGCGCTTGGGAACTACGTCTATTTTTTGGGATCCTTTTGGCCACGGACCTTTGTTCGGCAATTGTTCATTTTGGCTCGATCTGTGCCATATCATAGTGCTGTAGAGTGTCCTGCTTCACAGTACTGGGCCTCAGGAGGGCCTGTCTGGGAATTTGGGAAACACAAAAAGTTGATGGAGCAATGTGATGAGACAATCAGGACTTCCAGTGCAGGTAGTGGACACTGACTGCACTGTAAATCCAGGCTGCCTTGTCATTCAGTGAAGGAAATGAAGTAGCAGTTTTTTTTTTCATATGTAAGCAAAAATAAGTCGGTAATTACACTAAGATACAGTGTGGGGCATCACTACAGGAAGGCGATATGTTGGGCCTATAACTGCAGAAAGGCACAGTGTGTGGGGCATATAACTACAGGTGGGCACAGTGTGGGGGCGTATAACTACAGGTGGGCACAGTGTGGGGGCGTATAACTACAGGTTAGCATAGTGTGGGCCAGGCTTAGGATGGTCTGGGAAAGGTGAACAACTCCAATAAAAGAAGATTTCACTCAGAGAAGACGCGTCCTGTGAGTCATTAGATATAACTGTATGTTATCACTCATATGGTCTGCAGGTAAACGCTCCTTTTTTTTTATAATGCCGGCACTCAGGGTGTATGGAGCAGGCTCCTGACTCGAGCCCGCTCCATACTCGGCAGCCCCTGGCTGATTTCAGTAGCCAGGGGCCGCCACTAATAGCCTGGCATGCGAAGATCGTCATATCAAAGTTGACAGCAGTGTCTAAAGGGATATTTTAACCATCCCTGGTGGTCTAGCGGGGTGGATCGTCCCACCGCAGCACGATCATGGGGCGATCCCCTGTGGAGGTAGCCAGAGGGCTTACCTCTGCATTCATGGCTGCCCCCATAGATCTGCATTTGATTGAGCCTGCCTTGAGCAGGCTCAACCAAATGAACACAGATCAATGGAGTTTATTTATTATTTATTTATTTATATAGAGCCTACAGATTCCACAGCACTTACAATTATGGGGTACAAACAAAGACAAGTATCAGACATAATATTACACAATAACTATTCAAACAAGAGGTGTGGGGATATGTTGGGGATATGTTGAGGCCAATTAGAGACTGTTATAGGCCTGTCTGAAGAGATGTGTTTTTAGGCCACGTTTGAAACTATGGATGTTGTTGTTGAGTCTGAGGGATTGAGGTATAGTATTCCAGAGAACCGGTGCAGCACGAGTGAAGTCTTGGAGACGGGAGTGAGAAGTTCGGATTATAGAAGATGTTAGTGTGAGGTCATTAGCAGATCGGAGAGAACATGTAGGATGGTAGACGGAGATGAGAGAGGAGACGTAGGGAGGTGCAGCATTATGGAGAGCTTTGTGTGTGAGACTGAGGATTTTGTACTGTATTCTGGACTGAATTGGTAACCAGTGTAGTGACTGGCACAGGGAGGAGGCGTCGGTGTAGCGGCTGGAGAGGAAGATGAGTCTGGCTGCGGCATTAAGGATGGACTGGAGAGGAGAGAGTTTGGAGAAAGGAAGGCCTATTAGTAAAGAGATACAGTAGTCGAGGCGGGAATGAATCAAAGCAATAATGAGAGTTTTAGCAGTTTCAATAGTGAGAAACGGGCGGATTCTTGAAATGTTTTTGAGATGCAGGTGACAAGAACGTGAAAGAGACTGAATATGGGGAGTGAAAGACAGATCAGAGTCAAGTATAACTCCAAGACAGCGAGCCTGCTGCCCGGGAGTTATGGTAGTACCACATACCAAGATGGAAATGTCAGGGTTAGGTACAGTATCAGTTGATGGAGAAAAGACAAGAAGTTATGTTTTTGAAAGATTTAGTTTCAGATATAAAGAGGACATGATTTCTGAGACGGCAGAGAGACAGTCACTGGTATTCTGTAGGAGTGCAGGGGTGATGTTGGCGGAGGAGGTATAGAGTTGGGTGTCATCAGCATAGAGGTGGTACTGGAAACCAAATCTACTGATTGTTTTTCCAATGGGGGATGTGTAGAGTGAAAAGAGTAGAGGACCCAGGACCGATCCCTGGGGAACCCCGACAGCAAGGGGAAGAGGAGAAGAAGTAGAGCCAGAAAACGAGACGCTAAAGAAGCGGCCAGAGAGATAGGAGGAAAACCAGGCGAGAGCAGAGTCCTTAAGACCGATGGAGCGGAGACTACTGAGGAGGAGTTGGTGATCCACAGTGTCAAAAGCCGCAGACAGGTCCAAGAGAATCAGTAAAGAGAAATTGCCATTTGATTTGGCCATCAGAAGATCGTTAGTGACTTTGGTTAGGGCCGTTTCTGTGGAGTGAAGGGAGCGGAAACCAGACTGTAAGGGGTCAAGGAGAGAGTTCTCGGAGAGATAGCGGATAAGGCGGGAGTAGACCAAGCGTTCTAGGAGTTTGGAGATAAAGGGGAGATTTGAGACTGGTCGATTAGTTGGCTGCACAGGACGGGTCCAAAGATGTTTTTTTCAATAGTGGGGTTATGATAGAGTGTTTGAAAGAGGAGGGAAAGACCCCAGAAGAGAGGGAGAGGTTAACGATTTTAGTTAGGTGACAGCTGATAGCAGGAGAGAGAGACTGGATGAGGTGTGAAGGCATGGGGTCACTAGAGCAGGTAGTGGGGCGGGCGGAGGAGAGGAACCTGGAAACCTCATCCTCCGTAACAGGCTCAAAAACTGAGAGTGATGAAGAGGAGACATGGCTGGGAATTGGACTGGGACTGGGGGAGGATTTCATCACGAATGTCATCGATTTTAGTTTTGAAGTATTTGGCCAGATCTTCAGCACAGAGATCAGTGATTGGGGTCTGTACTTTAGGCCGAAGGAGAGAGTCGAATGTGTCAAAAAGGCGTTTTGGGTTGTTAGACAGAGAGGAGATGAGGGAGGTAAAATATGTTTGTTTGGCGAGATGAAGTGCGGAGTAATAGGATTTAAGCATGAATTTATAGTCCAGATAGTCTGAAGAAGTCTTAGTTTTCCTCCACAGACGTTCAGCACACCTAGAGCATCGCCTGAGAAAGCGCGTTGTTAGCGTGTGCCAGGGTTGCTGCCGTCTGTGTCGGGAGGTTCGTGTTTTAGGGGGTGCCATTTGATCCAGGGTAGACTTTAAGGTGTCATGGTAATGTCTGGCTGCTAGATTAGGGCAGGAGAGAGAGGAGATTGGTGATAGTGAAGATTGTAGAATGTCTATAAATTGACTGGTGTTTATGGCACGCAGGTTTCTGTAAGTGTACAAGGTTGGAGTGTCCGGAAGAGGATAGGAGTTACTGAGAGAGAAAGAGAGAAGGTTGTGGTCAGAGAGGAGAAGGAGAATTAGGGAATTTAGAGACAGAGCAAAGTCTAGAGAAGATCCAGTCCAGTGTATTCCCATCCTTGTGTGTGGGAGAGTCAGTAAGCTGTGAAAGGGCAAAGGAGGAGGTTAGAGACAGAAGCCGAGAGGCAGAAGAGGAGATTGGGGTATCAATGGGGATATTAAAATCACCCATGATGAGTGTAGGTGTTTCTGAGGAAAGAAAGTGAGGGAGCCAGGTGGCAAAATGATCCAGAAACATTTGGGGAGAACCAGGAGGACGATAGATGACCGCCACTCTGAGAGACAATGGGCGGAAGAGCCTGAGGGTGTGGACCTCAAAAAAGAGGAAATTTGAGTGAGGGTAATGGGGGGATGACTTGAAAAGTGCATTGTGGGGCTAGAAGCACCCCAACTCCTCCACCATGCCTGGTGTCAGATCTATATATTGCAGTTCTATAGAACTGCAATGATCTGTATGAGGAATTTAAATGATTTTTCCTAAAAAAATTTCTTTAAAAAAAGAAGGTTTAATAAAAGTAAAAAAACACCCCTTAACCCATTGCATATTAAAAGTTTATATCACCCCCCCTTTTACATATAAAAATATGTAAACATAATAAGAATAAACATATTTGGTTTTGGCATGTGCATAATTGTCCTAACTAATAAAAAATAACATTTTATATCCTGTACGGTAAGTGGCGTTAATGTAAAAAAAAAATACCAAATCACAAAAAGTCCGATCAATACCAAAATGGTACCGATGCAAACAGCATATTATGGCCCAAAAAATTAGCCTGTGTGCAGCCCAGTATACAAAAAAATGTATATGTTATAGGAGTCAGGAATTTTTTTTAAAAATTAAAAAAAAAAAAAAATTATTATTAAAACATGACGGAAACTAAACAAGTTTGGTATTGGTGTAATCAAGTCGACCTAAAGTATAAAAATAATATGTAAGTTTGACCACAAGGTGAATAGCGAAAAAAAAAGAAAACCCCCAAATTTGCATTTTTTTCAATCTCACCTCCCAAAATTATTATTTTTTGTTTCAGAGCATAAGTTATGGAACAATGAAAGGTGTCATTACAAAGTATACTTGGCCCTACAAAAAACAAGCCTCATATGGGTCTGTAGATGGAAAAAATAAGAGTTATGGCTATTATAGGATGAGGAGGAAAAAACAAAAGTGCAGAAACTAATAAAGACCTTATTTACAGACTATTTTGGTTGAAATTATTTTATCTACCAGGACAAGTGAATTTTCTTGAGGGACAAGTGGATTGTGTTCCGCTTTAATTCCTTGGACAAGTAGTAAATTTCCACACCCCTGATAAGGCATAAACAAAAACTCTATGTTATCCTCTAATAATAGGCCATGCTGCACTATATACCGTATTTTTCGCCCTATAGGACGCACCGGCGTATAAGACGCACCCAATTTATAGGTGCAAAATCTAAAAAAATAAAGATTTTGAACCCAGCCGTTGGCTGTCCGGGCATGCTGGGAGTTGTAGTTTTGCAACATCTGGAGGTCCGCAGATTGAAGACCACTGCATAGGAGGTAATACTCACGTGTCCCCGTTGCTCTGGATGTCGCTCCATCGCTGTAGCCGTGTCCCCGTCGCTCCGGAACGTCTCTGCTGCCGGCCGGGTATCCTCACTCTCTGTCGCCGCCATCACGTCGTTACGCACGCCGACGCACGTACGCGACGACGTGATGACGAGGAAGGAGAGCGCCGGCCATACAGGGGATCCCTGAACGGAGAAGACACCGAGGAGGCAGGTAAGGTCCCTCCCGGTGTCCTGTAAGCACTAACCCAGCTATTCAGTCGGGCTGTTCGGGACCACCACGGTGAAATCGACTGAACAGCCGGGTTAATGTCACTTTCCCTTCAGACGTGGCAGTCAGCTTTGATCGCTGCGTCTGAAGGGTTAATATAGGGCATCACCGCGATCGGTGATGTCCTGTATTAGCCGCAGGTCCTGGCCGGTGATGGCCGCAGGGACCGCCGCGATAGGGGTGTATTCGCCGTATAAGACGCACCGACTTTTTCCCCCCAGTTTTGGGGAAGAAAAAGTGCGTCTTATACGGCGAAAAATACGGTAAGCGAAAAAGTGTTTGTAGACTTTTTACACAGCGAGTAAAAGATTTCTAAAAACCTCAATTGCACTGCTGTAATAAATTGTAGATTTTTTATATGCAAATCCTTGCAGAAAATCTACAGCACGTCTAAAGAAAGCCTCAGCTTAAGTTCATTTACAGTATATCTGTTGCACAAATGTTTCTGAATGTCTTGTTCATCTAAAAGGGGCATACAGAAATCCATATGCTTTCCTCAAACAATCCCAAACTACTAGATCTTATTTTGTGTTGCTGACATTTCTGCAACAAATCTGCAGCGTGTGAATAGCCCTTTACAAGCTGGTCACAGAACACAAGCCGTCGTGTTTACAGAGGAGCTGTCATTTCTTGCTTTAGTAAATAAATGAATTGAGATATAGAGAACTGAGCCGCGGGGTCCGATAAGACATTTTTGACCTTTTTTTAAATTATTTTTTCTTTCTTCTTCCTCTAGGGGGGATAGGGGGTGGGGGGGGGATGGTTGGGAGGAGGGTATTAGAATGTGTATAAAATATTGTATTCTTTTTTTTTCCTGTAATATGTGGTAATAAAAAAAAAAAAAAAAAAAATGCTTTCCGAAAAACAGAGCAATTCTGGAGCGTCTTTAAAAGAACTCCACATTGTGCTCTTGTTATTACACTGAGTCTCTGGTATCCAGTCAGGGCAAAGGTATCAGCCAAAATGCTTCAGGATAGTCATTCCATGGGGAATGCAGTCAGGAGCGGTGACAGCTCCTCTTTACTGTATGTTTACTTGTACTGGTTCTTTTTGTGGTTTTATTGATGTTTCTGCCGGAACTTACATAACTGCAGCAAGAAAAAAGGTGCAAAAACCACAAAAATTGTCCATGAAATAATACTTGTATTCCAATGAGGAAACCTGAAATCTCCACATCTGTTACATTTTACCACCACATGTAAATCAGCATGTAAAGTAACAGATATACATGTGGAATTTGCTCATCATAGAGGCTTCTCTTTGAGGTATGTTCCCACTAGTGTTGCTCGCGAATATTCGCGATGCAAATTTTATTCGCGAATATCGCATATTCGCAAATGTAGCACTAAATATTCGTAATTATGAATATAGTTGTTGTTTTTTTTCACAGTACACATCACAGTGATCATCCCTCTCTGCTTCCAGCTTGTGTGGTCTAAAGAAGGCTCTAATACTACTGTGTGAGACTGGCGTACGAATTTTCGCATATGGGAATAATGCGAATATTACGAATATGCGAATTTAGCGAATACATGACGAATATTTGTCCATATATTCGTGAAATATCACGAATTCAAATATGGCCTATGCTGCTCAACACTAGTTCCCACATGTACTGTATACGTTGCGGATTTGATGCTGTGTGGGGCTAAATAAGTCTCAGATCTGCAGTTTATGGGGGGTAGTTATCAAAGGATTTATGTGTGTTTTTTCACGTAACTTGTGCGCAATACTTTGGCGCAGTGTCTTTTTGCACCAAAGTTTGGCGCATCTTCTCTTTTTTACAACTTTCTTCTCATTTTTACAACTTTCTCAAAATCACACGGTCCTGTGTGTGATTTCAACTTTAGTCAGTAATTCATGATTTGCGCCAATCGATCTTTGGCGCAAATCCCGTTTTTTTTGGGCGCAAATCACCGCCAAGAAATTTTGCACTTGGAAAACACACTTAGCAATGTCAGAAAATGTAAAGGCGTCAAAATACATTTAAAAGGGCTGCGCAATACTATCCTTCGACATAGTTGTCTCTGAGGGACCTTCACCCTCCGTTGAGCCAGCATTGGAGATGGCCGCACAGGTTCAGGAAAGGTAAGCACTAAAGCAGTGGTCTCCAACCTGCGGACCTCCAGATGTTGCAAAACTACAACTCCAAGCATGGCCGGAAAGCCATGCTGGGAATTGTAGTTTTGCAACATCTGGAGGTCCGCAGGTTGAAGACCACTGCACTAAAGTAACAAAAAAAAATAAAAAAAATACTCAAGTTGAAAATAAAATCCATTTCACATGGCGGCTATAAACCCCACAAAAGAAAATAACTCACGTTGCTTGCTGATATACTGCAGGAGGGACTCCAAAATGGCTGCTCTACAGGGTAAAATACGCGTCCTCTGTGCTGGTAAGTTCTGTGTAAAAGGCGCTGTGAACGGCTGATTTCAACATTTGAGCCAAAATTACTAACAACTTGCACCAAATGATAAATTTGGTGCATGTCCACGGAAACCAAAGTGAAAAAAAAAGGGTAAAAAGAAACTGTCAACAGGCAAAATTGATAAATACTAGTGATCGACCAATATCGGTTTTTTAGGGCCGATACCGATAATCGGTGGAGTTAGGGCCGATAGCTGATAACTTATACCGATATTCCGGTATAAGTTATCGGCTATTTATCCCCCCACGACACCGCTGCAGATCATTGATTTAAAGCGGGCGCTTTAAATCAATGCACTGCAGTGGCTTTTGCGGTGCCATAGACCGCCACCACCCGCTTCTCTCCCCCTGCCTGTCCAGGGGTCCTGAGTCCTATCACCGCCACCGCTCCCCCCACCGCCGCACCGCTCCGCGCCCCCTACCGCACCGCCCCGGCCCCATTGCCTCCCCCATCCCCGGTTTTATAATTACCTGTTACAGGGGTCCACTCTACATCTGGCTCCGGTGGCATCCTCCTCAGCTGTCACTGTGCGCACTGACGTCACGTCGCGCACGTCACGTCACTCGTCATTGCGCACAGCGTAACGCAGGACGCAGCAGGAACCAGAAGTAGCGTGGGCCCCGGGAACAGGTAATTATAAAACCGGGGATGGGGGAGGCAATGGGGCCGGGGCGGAGGGGTGGGGGGTGCGACGCGGTGCGGTGGGTCGGAGCGGTCACGGTGCGGTGGGGGCGGTGCATTATCGGCTTATCGGCAAGGTAATTGCCGATACCAATAATGCCCAAAATCGTGATTATTGGCCGATAATATTGGCCAAACCGATAATCGGTCGATCCCTAATAAATACCCCCCTATAAGTGTAAACATAACTTTACTTTGACTGTATATTAGAGATTATGGCACAATGATCATTAACTGCTATTCACACCATCGTAGCGCAGAGCCGGGAGGGAGCACGCTACAGGCGACACGCTGCATGTAATTCCCTCTACAGCAGTGATCCCCCAACCTGGGGCTTGACTTCGACCCTCATTGTGCCCTGATGCTCAGGATGGGATTATAGTTTTGCTGGGTAGCCACAGATTGGGGAACACCGCTCTACTGACTGCCACATCTTGTATAATAGGGCCCTGCCTCCATGTTCAGATAAGGGCCCTGAAATATGGAGGTATCCCTGAATCAGCTTCCAGAATCGTCTGGGAGGGTAACTTGCCATTTGTTTTGTATTATCAGTGTGCCCCCCCCCCCAGGATGATGAATGGGCACATTGCGTGCTAGGCTTGTAGTATGTACAACACAAGTGCTGGCGTCTAGTTACGCTGCACACACTATTTGCATTCACAATCAGATTTCATTCTGGACGACATTAAAGTTCCTCCTAAACCTGATAAATAAGCTCCTGAAACCACAAAGCTTTTTTGTGTTTATTTGTTGCTCAGACGTCTTATCAGGAGAGGTAAGTGATGTATAGCTAATGGGTTCTGTGCTAAATTACCCGGGCAGAGCAATAAACAGGTACAATTACAGACATGTCTGATTATCGGGGAACGTCATGTACACGCCATGTGCACAGCTCCTTCATATTACTGCCCTGAAGTTACTAACAAGGCCTCACAAGGAACCTGCACTACACAAGTATTATGTAATACACACATTTACTAGTGGGACTGATAAACAGTAGGAAAAAAGTGTTATCGGCACATCCCTAATGACCTGAACTACACCATCGTCACATCCAAAGGAAAGAAACTTCAGCACAGTGTAAACAGTTCTTTGAAAATCCATTTATTTATCCACCATTAAAAAAGCATCCCAACACGGAACATACATAGTGGGGGAGATTTATCAAACCCTGTCCAAAGGAAAAGTTGCTGAGTTGCCCATAGCAACCAATCAGATCGCTTCTTTCATTTTTCCGAGCCCTTTTCAAAAATGAAAGAAGTGATCTGATTGGTTGCTATGGGCAACTCAGCAACGTTTCCTTTAAAGAGGTTTTGATAAATCTCCCCCACCGTGTTTGATGAATAAATTTAAAGAATAAATTCTTAATCATAGGGTATGAATATGAGATAATTCTCAAAATGAGTCAGACGCGATGTGTATATTCCACAATGGGATGCTGTTTTTAATGTTGGCTTAGGATAGGGTCAAACGTGCCGTATTTTGCTGCATATTTGCTGCTGTGTATTTTCCTAATAATTACCAGAAACCTAGTACAGGGTCTATGGTCCTACATAAACCACCAAATGATAAATCAAACATCCAGCATAATAAATTAACAAGAAGGGAGACTTGTGCTCAGGAAGTGCATAAAACATAACCTTTACTAAATAAAATTAAAGGGGTACTCAACCCCTAGACATCTTATCCCCTATCCAGAGGATAGGGGATAAGATGTCTGATCGCGGGGGTCCCACCGCTTGGGATCCCTGCAATATAGCATGCAGCACCCATCTGTATCTGCTTCCGGCAGCGCTGGAGGTTCTGGCTCCTGACCATGGGAACGGAAGATCGTGACGTCACGACTCCGCCCCCTCAATGCAAGTCTATGGGAGGGGGCGTGACAGCCGTCACGCCCCCTCCCATAGACTTGCATAGAGGGTCAGGAGCCAGCCGTCACGCCCCCTCCCATTGAGGGGGCGGGGCGTGATGTCACACGGGGGCGGGGTCTTGACATCACGATCTTCCATTCCCGTGGTCGGGAGCCAGAACCTCCAGCGCTGCTGGAAGCAGATACAGCTGGGTGCTGCGTGCTATATTGCGGGGGTCCCCAGCGGCGGGACCCCCGCGATCAGACATCTTATCCCCTATCCCTTGGATAGGGGATAAGATGCTAGGGGTGTAGTACCCCTTTAAAATACTAAATAAGACACTCGTGTTACAGTGGTTAAAATAGCTAATTGCGGTCTTATGCTGCTTTCACACTATAAAATTCATCCGTTTTAAAGATCCGTTTGATGTTCCATAATGAAAATCCTGAAAATCGGCCATTAAACATCCGTTAGAAAATCCCATACGTCCATTAGAAAATCCCATTATAGTCTATGGGATTTTTACATTATCCGCTATTAATCCGTTATAGTCCGTTATTAATAACGGCCGTTATTTTGTGACGGGAGAATGAACGGAAGAAATACTGCATGCATTATTTCTCCCGTTACTATCTTCCGTCTCAAAATAACGTCCGTTATTCATAACGAATTAAAGCTGATAATGTAAAAATCCAATAGACTATAATGGGATTTTCTAACGGACGTTTAATCGCCGATTTGCAGGGTTTTCATAACGGAACATCAAACGGATCTTTAAAACGGATGAATTTTATAGTGTGAAAGCCGCCTTACAAGATAAATGCAATGTGGCACAAACCAGGCTTTGCAGGGCCCAGCCAAGTCGTGCCTCTCAATGGATAGAGTTAGTCTATACATGCTTGAGAAAGCCCATTTGTGGCCAAAACATTGCAGATGGGGAGCCAATAAAGTCACACCCCATCAAGATTTTGAGTCTCTGGTTTTTGGTGCTGTAATCTGCTATACTCGCTGTATGTATTTCCGGACTGGCATTTCTGGCTTATTACGGGCACAGCTGTGAAGTCCAGTGCTGTCTCTTTACCTTTTGTCTATACATTCCCTTATGGTCACTGTTATCTTTCAGATACCGCTCATATTAGAATCCACAGTTCTGTAGACCGGGAGGTAAGACCTGCGTGAAGCAGGGAGCCAGGGATCACCAGCTCACTCGAGGGATGCAACGAGGCAATTTTCAATTGCGCCAATAGCTTTGATTGCATTGTTTTGTACCTCCCTGATGACGCCACCAATAAATGGTGGTAGAAACGCGTTGGTGGTACCCTTGTACATGTAATTGGTATAGACTACCTCTATCCATTGAGAGGCATGACTGGGTTGGCTGGGCCCTGCAAAGCCTGGTTTGTGCCCCATTGTATTTGTCTTGTAAGACCGCAATTAGCTATTATAACCACTGTAACATGAGTGTCTTATTTAATATTTCAATTATATTTAGTAATGGTTATGTTTTAGGCCCATCCTGAGCACAAGTCTCCTTTCTTGTTGTGTATTTTCCTACACATTTCATTTAATGGGGAGCAAAATAAGCTGCAAAAAATACGGCACGTGTGACCCTACCCTTAAAGAGTACCTCTGATGATCTTGTTAAATGTTATAATCCTCCCAGGCCACTGCCCCCATCATGATAAACCACCCCCTGCCTTTATTTTTTTGTTTTCTACCTTGATATTGTTCTGTATTTTCTGCTCAGTCAGATTCACAGACTGGGAAGGGGACGTTACCCAGCAGGCGTGACATCATCTGAAGCCGTACAGGGGAGAACTTCCTCCCTCACTCTGCTACACACAGCCCGGAGACGTTCAGTGTGTGAGATGAGCTATGATTGGCTAATGTGCTCTGGACAAGAAGGGAGACACCTAGTTGCAGCATTTTTAAATACAAATAAAACATAGAAAACTTCATTTAAAAAAAACAACAAAGTAAATTAGAATTTTGTTTTATTTACCATAAGGAGTGCAATAGCAAACATTTGTTTTAACCCCTACAGGACCCATGACGTAACGGTACGTCCCGACACCCTGGGTCTTAAGGACCAGGGACGTACATTTACGTCATGGGCAGTTCTAGTCTCCGCCGTGCGCCGGGCGGGGATCGGAGCGGGATGCCTGCTGAAATAATTCAGCAGGCATCCCGTGCAAATGCCCAGGGGGGTCATCAGACCCCCCCATGTCGGCGATCGCGGCAAATCGCAAGTGAATTCACACTTGCGATTTGCGCGATTCCGGGTCATTACGGGTCTATAGTGACCCGGTGACCCGGAATGTAAAGGGGATCGCGGGTGTCTAAGACACCCACGATCCCCCTGAAGCAATAGGAGTGAGGTGGCAGCATTGCCACCCCTCCTATCCCTGCTATTGGTGGTCTAGACACGACCACCAATAGCAAATCGGGGGCGGGGGGTTTACTTTCGTTTTCCCCGTCCTGCCCTCCCACAATAGGCGGGGCAGGACGGGGAAAGTGACGGGGACCGGCGCCGAAGATCCACTTACCGATCCGGGCGGGCGTCGGAGGCTGCAGGCGACGGAGATCGGCGGGCGGCGATGACGTGCGGCTGGATCCGACGGAAGCCGGTGAGTTGCCTAGCAACATCTGGAGGGTACAGTTTGAGACCATTATACAGTGGTCTCTAACTGTAGCCCTCCAGATGTTGCAAAACTACAACTCCCAGCATGCCCAGACAGCTGTTTGGGCATGCTGGAATATGTAGTTTTGCAACAGCTGGAGGGCTACAGTTTGAGAACACTATATAGTGGTCCCTAAACTGTAGCCCTCCAGATCTTGCAAAACTACAACTCCTAGCATGCTCAAACAACTGTTTGCTGTCAGGGCATGCTGGGAATTGTAGTTTTGCAACAGCTGGAGGTCCACAGTTTGGAGATCACTTTGCAGTGTTCTCTAAAACTGTAGCCTTCCAGATGCAAAACTGCAAATCCCAGCATGTCCAAACAGCAATCAGCTGTCTCGGCATGCTGGGAATTGTAGTTGCGTACCTCCAGCTATTGCATAACTACATCTCCCAGCATGCCCTTCGGCGATCAGTATATGCTGGGAGTTGTAGTTTTGCAACAGCTGGAGGCCGACTGGTTGGAAAATACTGTTAGGTAACAGAACCTAACTGAAGGTTTTCCAACCAGTGTGCCTCCAGCTGTTGCAAAAGTACAACTCCCAGCATGCACGGTCTGTCAGTACATGCTGGGAGTTGTAGTTTTGAAACAGCTGGAGGTTTGCCCCCCCATGTGAACGTACAGGGTACATTCACACGGGCAGGCTTACAGTAAGTTTCCTGCTTCAAGTTTGGGCTGCGGCAAATTTTTCGCGCAGCTCAAACTTCTAGCGAGAAACTCACCGTAACCCGCCAGTGTGAATGTACCCTAAAAAACACTACACTACACTAACACCTAATAAAGAGTAAAACATTACATATACACCCCTTACACTGTCCCCCCCCAATAAAAATGAAAACCGTATTGTATGGCAGTGTTTCCAAAACGGAGCCTCCAGCTGTTGCAAAACAACAACTCCCAGCATTTCCGGACAGCCACTGACTGTCCAGGCATGCTGGGAATTTAGCAACAGCTGGAGGCACCCTGTTTGGGAATCACTGGTGTAGAATACCCCTATGTCCACCCCTGTGCAATCCCTAATTTAATCCTCAAATGCGCATGGCGCTCTCTCACTTCGGAGCCATGTCGTATTTCAAGGAAACAGTTTAGGGCCACATATGGGGTATCTCCGTACTCGGGAGAAATTGCACTACAAATTTTGGGGGGCTTTTTCTCCTTTTACCCCTTATGAAAAGGAAAAGTTGGGGCTACACCGGCTTGTTAGTGTAAAAAAATAAAAAAATTTACACTAACATGCCGGTGTTGCCCTTTACTTTTTATTTTCACAAGCGTTAAAAGGAAAAAAAGACCCCCAAAATTTGTAACGCAATTTCTCCTGAGTACAGAAATACCCCAGATGTGGGCGTAAAATGCTCTGCGGGCGCACAACAAGGCTCAGGAGTGAGAGCGCACCATGTACATTTGAGGTCTAAATTGGTGATTTGCACAGGGGTGGCAGATTTTACAGCGGTTCTGACATAAACCCCCCCCCAAAAAAATACCCACATGTGACCCCATTTTGGAAACTACACCCCTCATGGAATGTAATAAGGGGTACAGTGAGCATTTACGCCCCACAGGTGTCTGACAGATTTTTGGAACAGTGGTCCGTGAAAATGAAAAATTTTATTTTTCATTTGCACAGCCCACTGTTCCAAAGATCTGTCAAACGCCAGTGGGGTGTAAATACTCACTGCACCCCTTATTAAATTCTGTGAGGGGTGTAGTTTCCAAAATAGGGTCACATGTGGGGGGGTCCACTGTTCTGGCACCACGGGGGGCTTTGTAAACGCACATGGTCCCTGACTTCCATTCCAAACAATTTTTTTCCCAAAAGCTCAATGGCGCTCCTTCTCTTCTGAGCATTGTAGTGCGCTAGCAGAGCACTTGACGTCCACACATGGGGTATTTCCATACTCAGAAGAGATGGGGTTACAAATTTTGGGGGGTCTTTTCTGCTATTAACCCTTGCAAAAGTGTGAAATTTGGGGGGAAACACACATTTTTGTGAAAATCTTTTTTTTTTTTTTTTTTTACATATGCAAAAGTCGTGAAACCCCTGTGGGGTATTAAGGCTCACTTTATTCCTTGTTACATTCCTCAAGGGGTCTAGTTTCCAAAATGGTATGGCATGTGTTTTTTTTTGCTGTTTTGGCACCATAGGGGCTTCCTAAATGCAACATGCCCCCCAAAAACCATTTCAGAAAAATGTACTCTCCAAAATCCCCTTGTCGCTCCTTCGCTTCTGAGCCCTCTACTGCGCCCGCCGAACAATTTACATAGACATATGAGGTATGTGCTTACTCGAGAGAAATTGAACTACTAATATAAGTATAAATTTTCTCATTTTACCCCTTGTAAACATAAAAAAATTGGGTCTACAAGAACATGCGAGTGTAAAAAATGAAGATTGTGAATTTTCTCCTTCACTTTGCTGCTATTCCTGTGAAACACCTAAAGGGTTAAAACGCTGACTAAATGTCATTTTGAATACTTTGGGGGGTGCAGTTTTTATAATGGGGTCATTTGTGGGGTATTTCTAATATGAAGACCCTTCAAATCCGCTTCGACCTGAACTGGTCCCTGAAAAATAGTGAGTTTGAAAATTTTGTGAAAAATTGGAAAATTGCTGCTGAACTTTGAAGCCCTCTGGTGTCTTCCAAAAATAAAAACTCATCAATTTTATGATGCAAACATAAAGTAGACATATTGTATATGTGAATCAAATTTTTTTTTATTTGGAATATCCATTTTCCTTACAAGCAGAGAGCTTCAAAGTTAGAAAAATGCAAATTTTTCATCAAATTTTGGGATTTTTCACCAAGAAAGGATGCAAGTTACCATAAAATTTTACCACTATGTTAAAGTAGAATATGTCACGAAAAAACAATCTCGGAATCAGAATGATAAGTAAAAGCATTCCAGAGTTATTAATTTTTAAAGTGACAGTGGTCAGATGTGCAAAAAACGCTCTGGTCCTGAGGTGTAAAATGGCCTGGTCCTTAAGGGGTTAATGAGAGTGCCCATTTAAGGTTCATTCCCACATATCAGATCCACTGCATTTATGCTGGTAAATTATAAAAAAAATATTATAAAATATTATATTATAAAAAAAATAGTTGAACACAGCATCAAATCTGCAGCAGTATCTGAGTACAATGTGAATGTACTTCTAATCAAGCATGTAATTAGCATCCCAATGTGGACCATACACAGCGTGACTGACACGTTTTGAAAATTACCTTATTCATGGCCTATGAAGAAGAGTTAACTCTCGAAACACGTCAAACAAGCATGTTTCGTGTTGGGAATGCTGGATTTTTAAAGGACTGTTCACACAGGAATTAGGGAACCAGAGAGGGGTTAACAGGAGGATGGGAGAATGTGGGGACCACATTGTAAAGAGTTAACAGGGGGAAAAGAGAGGGGAAAGCATCTGAAGGGTTAACAGAGGTTAAGAGAAAAGGGACAGAAACTGAAGGGTAACAGCGGGTAAGAGCGAAGGGACAGCAACTGAAGAGTTAATGGGAGGAAAGAGAGGGGACAGCACCTGAAGGGAAGGAAA
The DNA here is from genome assembly GCF_029499605.1 of Hyla sarda. NCBI lineage: Eukaryota > Metazoa > Chordata > Amphibia > Anura > Hylidae > Hyla > Hyla sarda. Next base: position 448,831,973 of record NC_079191.1, on the reverse strand, counting down.
GAGGGGGACAGCACCTGAAGGGTTAACCTATGAGCCTCGAAGTAGAGAAGAAGGAGCAGTTCACAGACCTTAGTAATGACCATCCTGCTGCACCAGGAAGATCTGTCACTGCACAGGATAGAGACAAGAGGCGGCACCGTCTTCTGAACTGCACTCCAGGCCATAGTCTTAGTGCTGGTGGTAGGCTGCAGATAGTGCAGGCCAGAGGCACCAGATGGTAAGGGGGGACAGAGGGGGACATGGAGGGGTTAAAAGGCAAGGAAAATAGTAAAAATAGTATACTATGCTACTAGACCATGCCCCCTAATGTCCAAGGCCACGCCCCTAACAACCGATTAATCAATCAAGAAAATTATCAACAATTTACATGATTGATTTTTTACCGATAATATTGATTAATCGTTAAAGCCCTAGAGTCAATGGAACTCTCTCCACATGATGTTGTGATGGAGGATTCTTTACAGTAAGAGCAGTGACACTATGGAACTCTCTCCAAATGATGTGGTTATGAAGGATTCTTTACTGTAAGAGTGGTGACACTATGGAACTCTCTCCACATGATGTTGTGATGGAAGATTCTTTACTGTAAGAGCGGTGACACTATGGAACTCTCTCCACATGATGTTGTGATGGAAGGTTCTTTACTGTAAGAGTGGTGACACTATGGAACTCTCTCCACATGATGTTGTGATGGAAGATTCTTTACTGTAAGAGTGGTGACACTATGGAACTCTCTCCAAATGATGTTGTGATGAAGGATTCTTTACTTTAAGAGTGTTGACACTATGGAACTCTCTCCAAATGATGTTGTGATGAAGGATTCTTTACTGTAAGAGTGGTGACACTATGGAACTCTCTCCACATGATGTTGTGATGGAGGATTCTTTACTGTAAGAGTGGTGACACTATGGAACTCTCTCCACATGATGTTGTGATGAAGGATTCTTTACTGTTAGAGTGGTGACACTATGGAACTCTCTCCACATGATGTTGTGATGGAGGATTCTTTAATGTAAGAGCGGTAACAATGAAACTCTCTCCACATGATGTTGTGATGGAGGATTCTTTAATGTAAGAGCGGTGACAATGAAACTCTCTCCACATGATGTTGTGATGGAGGATTCTTTACTGTAAGAGCGGTGACACTATGGAACTCTCTCCACATGATGTTGTCTCTCATGCAGACACCCCCCTGTGGCAGATGCAGGGGCCAGAGTATCGTGATGTCACGACTCCGCCCCCTCAATGAAAGTCTATAGGAGGGGGCATGACAGCTGCAAGTCAGTAGACTTGCATTGAGGGGGCGGGGCGTGATGTGAAAAGGGGCCGGAGTCATGATGTCCCGATACTCTGGCCCCGTAGTCGTGACCCTTCAGACACTGAGCTATCATCGCTCTGTGCAGCTGCCACAGGGGGGTGTCTGCATGAGAGATCAGACATCTTATCCCCTATCCTTTGGATTCTTTGGATTCCGGTCTCCGCCGTGATCCACTTTCTGGTTGCTGGTGGTCGGATGAATCATACTGGGCTCAGCCAATCACCAGCCGCAGCGCAGTCAGACTCGGCCGGCGATAGGCTGAGGAGCAATGTGAAAACGCTTCAGGACACAAAATTCTTCACTACACCGGCACCTGCGGCCAGGGCCGAAAATGTCACACTGCCGCTCAGCCTATCGTCAGCCGAGTCGGGACTTCGCTGCGGCTGGTGATTGGCTGAGCGCAATGATCCATCCGACCATCGGCAACCAGGAAGTGGATCGCGGCGGAGACCGGAGCCGGTTACCGGAGGCCCCAGGGGAGTGGAGGAAGGTATGTACATCTTTATTTTTTTTACTGCCGGCACTATGGGGGACAATTTTTATGTTCTGGAGTTCTCCTTTAACGACCACGGACGTAAATGTATGTCCTGGTTTGGCGGGACTTCCCGAACCAAGACGGACATTTACGTCCTGTGTATGACCGCGAGCATCGGAACGGTGCTCGCGTCATACACGGCAGGTTCCGTAATGGCCGACATCTGCGATCGCGCCGATGTCCACCATTAACCCCTCAGATGCCTTGATGAATACAGATCCGATCATCCAACATGGCGGCCGGAGGCCCCCTCACCTGGCTCTGGCCGTCTCCCAGGGTCTTTTGCTCTGGTCTGAGATCGAGCAGACCAGAGCAGAAGATGACCGATAATACTAATCAGTGCTGTGTCCTATACACAGCACTGAACAGTATTAGCAATCAAATGATTGCTATAGATAGTCCTCTATGAGGACATAAAAAGTGTAAAATAAAAGTTGAAAAATGTAAAAAAAAGTTAAAAAAAAGTGACAAATCCCCTCCCCAATAAAAATAAAAATTGAAAATTTTTCCCATTTTACCCCCAAAAAGCGTAATTTTTTAATAAACATATTTAATATCGCCGCGTGCGTAAATGTCCGTAGTATCAAAATATATTGTTAATTATCCAGTACTGTGAATGGCATAAACGTAAAAAAAATTTAAAAAGTCAAAAAATGATGCTTTTTTTTGTCACATTTTATTTTAAAAAAATTAATAAAAATGTTCTAAAGTTTTATATTTGCAAACAATAAAAAGTACAGGTGACGGTGCGCAAAGAATGAGCCCTCATACCGCCCTGTATACGGAAAATGAAAAAGTTATAGGTTGTCATAATAGAGTGATTTTAGATGACTGATTTTGTACAAAAAGCTTTACATTTTTTTGAAGCGGTACAAAAATATAAAAGTATCTAGCCATGGGTATCATTTTAACCCCTTCCCGCAGAATGGCATATACAAACGCCGGGTTGTGCAATGCGTTCGCGCATCCCGGCGTTTATAAATGACATGCAGTTAACCCGGCGATGCGCAGCATCGCACGGGTTAACTGGCAGAAGTCCCGCTGTTTCCAGCAGGGGACAACTTCTGCTTCACCCCCCAGGACCATCCATTGATGGTCCTGGTCAGCGATCACTGTGATTGGTCCCTGTGGACCAATCACAGTGATCTGGGGTGAAAGTTCAGATCCCCCGCACTGCCCGCCCCTGGAAGTCGGGCAGAACGGGGGACGATGGCTGCAGGGGCTCGCAGGGACCTGCGGCATAGGGGGGGGAACACGGGGGGAACACGAGGGGACCGGCAGCCTTACCTGGAGCAGCGGCAGGACCGGCCACGTGGACGAGCAGCGACGGGACCGGCAGGTAAGTATGTAGTCCTCAGAGGCAGCAGTGAAGATCTTCACTGCTGCTTCTAGAAGTCTGAAAACTACAACTCCCAGCCTACAACTCTGGGCATGCTGGGAGTTGTAGTTTTGCAACATCTGGAGGGCCCCAGTTTGGAGACCATTGTATAATGGTCTCCAATCTGTGCTCTTCCAGCTGTTGCAAAACTACAACTCCCAGCATGCACTGACTGTCCAGGCATGCTGGGAGTTTTAGTTCAGCAACATCTGGCCCTTCAGATGTTGCCGAACTACAACTCCCAGCATGCCCGTCAGCTATCTGGGCATGCTGGGAGTTGTAGTTTTGCAACAACTGGAGACACACTGGTTGGGAAACATTGTCTGTTTCTAACTCAGTGTTTCCTAACCTGTGTGCCTCCAGCTGTTGCAAAACTATAACTCCCAGCATGCACTAACAGACCATGCATGCTGGGAATTGTGGTTTTGCAACAGCTGGTGCACCCCCCCCCCCCCCCCCTGTGAATGTACAGGGTACATTCACATGGGCGAGGCTTTTACAGTGGGTTTCTTGCATCTTGAGATGCAGCAAATTTTGCGCTGGGAAACTCGCTGTAATCCCCCGCCCATGTGACGGTACCCTAAAAACACTACACTACACTAACACAAAATAAAACAAAAAGTTAACAACACTACATATACACATACCCCTACACAGCCCCTCTCCCCCAATAAGAACGTCCGGTACACCACTGTTTCCAAAGCAGAGCCTCCAGCTGTTGAAAAACAACAACTCCCAGTATTGCCGGACAGCCGTTGACTGTCCACGCATGCTGGGAGTTTTGAAACAGCTGGAGGCACCCTGTTTGGGAATCACTGTTGTAAAAATACCCCTATGTTCACCCCTATGCAAATCCCTAATTTAGGCCTCAAATGCACATGGCGCTCTCACTTTGGAGCCCTGTCGTATTTCAGGGCAACAGTTTAGGGCCACATATGGGGTATCGCTGTACTCGGGAGAAATTGTGTTACAAGGTTTGGGGGGCTTTTTCTTCTTTAATCCTTCATGAAAAGGAAAAGTTGGGGTCTACACCAGAATGTTAGTGTAAAAAAATAAATTTTTTTACACTAACATGCTGGTGTTGCCCTATACTTTACATTTTCACAAGAGGTAAAAGGGAAAAAAGCCCCCCAAAATTTGTAACGCAATTCCTCCCGACTACAGAGATACCCCATATGTGAGCGCAAAGGGCTCTGGGGGTGCACAACAAGGCCCAGAAGGGAGAGTGCACCATGTACATTTGAGGTGATTTGCACAGGGGTGGCTGATTGTTACAGCGGTTTTGACAAACGCAAAAAAACAAAACCCCACGTGACCCCATTTCGGAAACGACACCCCTCACGGAATGTAATGAGGGGTGCAGTGAGAATTTACCCCCCACAGGTGTCTGACGGATCTTTGGAACAGTGGTCCGTGAAAATGAAAACTTGTACAGCCCACTGTTCCAAAGATCTGTCAGACACCAGTGGGGGGCAAATGCTCACTGTACCCCTTGCTACGTTCCTCAAGGGGTCTAGTTTCCAAAATGGTATGCCATGTGTTTTTTTTTTTTTTGCTGTTCTGGCACCTTAGGGGCTTCCTAAATGCGACATGCCCCCCGAGCAAAATTTGCTCTCAAAAAGCCAAATATGACTCCTTCTCTTCTGAGCATTGTAGTTCGCCCATAGTGCACTTCAGGTCAACTTATGGGGTACCTCCATACTCAGAAGAGATGGGGTTACAAACTTTGGGGGTATTTTCTGCTATTAACCCTTGCAAAAATGTGAAATTTGGGGGGAAACACACATTTTAGTGGAATTTTTTTTATTTATTTTTTACATATGCAAAAGTTGTGAAACACCTGTGGGGTAATAAGGCTCACTTTATTCCTTATTACATTCCTCAAGGGTTCTAGTTTCCAAAATGGTATGCCATGTGTTTTTTTTTTTTGCTGTTCTGGCACCATAGGGGCTTCCTAAATGCAACATGCCCCTCAAAAACCATTTCAGAAAAACGTACTCTCCAAAATCCCCTTATCGCTCCTTCCCTTCTGAGCCCTCTACTGCGCCCGCCGAACACTTTACATAGACATATGAGGTATGTGCTTACTCGAGAGAAATCGGGCTACAAATATAAGTATACATTTTCTCCTTTTACCCCTTGTAAAAATTCAAAAATTGGGTCTACAAGAACATGCGAGTGTAAAAAATGAAGATTGTGAATTTTCTCCTTCACTTTGCTTCTATTCCTGTGAAACCCCTAAAGGGTTAAAATGATGACTGAATGTCATTTTGAATACTTTGTGGGGTGCAGTTTTTATAATGGGGTCATTTATGGGGTATTTCTAATATGAAGACCCTTCAAATCCACTTCAAACCTGAACTGGTCCCTGAAAAATAGTGAGTTTGAAAATTTTGTGAAAAATTGGACAATTGCTGCTGAACTTTGAAGCCTCTGGTGTCTTCCAAAAGTAAAAACTTGTCACTTTTATGATGCAAACATAAAGTAGACATATTGTAGATGTGAATAAAATTTTTTTTATTTGTAATATACATTTTCCTTACAAGCAGAGAGCTTCAAAGTTAGAAAAATGCTAAATTTTCAAATTTTTCATCAAATTTTAGGATTTTTTGTATCGTGTGAAAACAAAACCCTCCAAAATGCGCAAAATTGTGGTTTTCATTTAAATTTCCTCCCTAAAATATTTTTTTTGGGGGGTTCGCCGTACATTTTATGGTAAAATGAGAGGTTTCATTACAGAGTACAATTGGTCACACAAAAAAACAAGCCCTTATATGGGTCTGTACATGGAAATATAAAGGAGTTATGGATTTTAGAAGGCGAGGAGGAAAAAACGAAAACGCAAAAATAAAATTGGCCTGGTCCTTAAGGGGTTAAACAAGTTCAAGGGGGGCATGGATGTTATTCTGGAAAAATATTACATTACAGATTATGAAAACTAGATTTATGGGGACAGAGATCGCCGCGGCGCAGGATGGCGTATACCTTGACTGGCGGCCGCGATGATCTCTGGTCGCACACTTTGTGTCGCTGACACTTGCTGTGAAGCCTCAGGCCGGGTTCACATTATTTTTCTGTCGCTGTTTCCATTACAATACGTTTAATTTTGCTGTATACAAAAATTTAGTTAACTGCGCTATTGTGTACGTGAAATAAACGAATATATATATATATACATATATATATGCTGCAATAAGGTTTTATAATATAAGTCAATGGGAAATAGATTGTACAGTGTGGCGTACAGCGCCATTGTTTTTAGCATCCATTAACACACACTTTTTTATTATTTTCAAGTGTAGAAAACTTAAAGTTAAACTAAACAAGAACACAGTGTGAACGCGGCCTCGCTTTCCACCGTCTCATCCTCAGCTTGCTGTCACTGAATGGAAATCATTGGAGGCTGGAAACAGTCTAGACCTAAACCTGCTGTAACTGCTGAGGGTTTGTGACAATGTATTTGTATTGTATTTTAATCTTGTAACCACACAGCAAGGCGTTATATACAGAATTCTCATAGGACACTATATCAGGGCAAAAAACATGGAAGGGCAGAACTGAACCGCAATGTGTGACCAGGAACAATCACCTGACGCCATTATCTGAGAGGAGAGAGGGAGTCTGAGGGACATGGCGTCATTCCACCTCAGTACTTGGACTAACAATGATGCCTGAGGAGAATTTACCTCATAAGTCCGCAGACATACAGTCCGTCCTTCCCCGCCGGGTGGGGGCGCTCCTCGGGGCTGGGGAAGGATCCGCGACTCCACCACATGATTCCCGCCTTCTGCCCGGAGACACCGCCAACCAATAGCCGCGCGCTCCCTGAGGCCAGGCCCCGCCCCCCGCTACATCTCCGCTTTCAAATCGGCCGTGTGAGAAATAAAGGCGGGAAGGGATCATGTGACGTGAAGCTCGAGGTCCTGTCAGTCATGGTAAGAGGCGCCTCCTGTGGTCAGTGCAGGGAATACATGGCGGATTGTATAGATGTAATGTTATTCTGCTCACCATCACAGGGGAGGGGTATGACTCCAGTGTTATGGATCCTGTCAGGGGCGTCCCCTATGTCCTGTGCACTATGGCTATATAACCTACACACAGCCTTTGTACTGTGTGCAGATTGTGTCTACAGTAGTGTTTTTCTGCTTTTATCACCTCATGTTTTTGACAGCAGCCGCACACAGTCGGATAGGTGTGGTGCAGGGTTTGCTATGCCCCGCCGCCGACACGCCCACCCCTGTATGTCAGCGCTGGGACCGCTGTGTGATTGACACCCAGTTCCCAGCACATGCGCATCTTAGCTGCAGAGTGTTATCCTGGCAAGTGCCCGCTCCCGCCACCTGCCTCCTCTGTGCGCCTGCGCAGTGCTAAAGGCAGAGAGCGCGCACGCACAGCGGTCCCAGCGCTGACCTACAGGGGTGGGCTTGTCAGCGGCGGGCCATAGCAAACCTTGCGCTACGCCTATCCGACTGTGTGCGGCTGCTATCAAAAACATTTTTTGGGGTGATAAAAGCAGAAAAAAGACTGTAGACTAGGGATCGACCAATATCTATTTTTTAGGGCCGATACCGATAATCTTGGCCAATAGCCGATAACATACCGATATTCCGGCATAAGTTATCGGCTATCTATCCCCTCCCCCCCCCCCCCCGGGGCGACGCCGCTGCAGATCATTGATTTAAAGCGGGCGCTTTAAATCAATGAACTGCAGCGGCTTTTGCGGTGCCAGAGACCGCCACCCGCTTCTCTCCCCCTGCCGTTCCTTAGTCCAACCATCGCCACTTCCCCATTGCCTCCCCCATCCCTGGTTTTATAATTACCTGTTGCCGGGGTCCGCGTTACCTGTGACAGTTTTCCTTTAAGGACATAGGGTGTACAGGTACGCCCTGATGTCCTGGTACTTAAGGACATAAGGCGTACTTGTACACCCATGGAATATCTATCAGCAGGCACCCCATGCAAACCCCTGGGGGGGTTCTGACACCCCTAGATGTCGGCGATCGTCAATTCAGACCGGCAATTTGCGGCAATTCCGGGTCAATCGGGTCTCTGGTGACCCGGAAAAAAAGGATGAATGGGGCTGTCCGAGACAGCTCCATTGGCCCTTACCCAGCAGGAGTGAGGTGGCACGGATGGCACCTTATGATCACGTGATTGATCGGTCGGAAAGACCGACCATTCACGACACTGCTGGGGGGTGATCGGGGCGGCGATCATGGCAGCAAACGGGGGTCTCTTACCTCTCCATGGTCCGGTGGGGGTCCCCTCTGGTGCGGCAGCGGTGACAGGAGCAGCAGGAGTGGTGGCTGCAGCGGCGGCAGGATACAGCAGGAGGTGAGACCTGTTCACCTCCTGCTGTTGTTTAGAAACAACTCTTAGCATGCACAGCTAAAGGGCATGCTGGGAGTTATAGTTTTGCAACAGCTGGAGTTCCAAATACAACTCCCAGCATGCCCTTTGGTAGTCTGTGCATGCTGGGGGTTGTAGTTATGCAACAGCTGGAGGCACATTTTTTCTATGAAAAAGTGTGCATCCAGCTGTTGAATAACTACAACTCCCAGCATGCACAGACTACCAAAGGGCATGCTGGGAGTTGTAACAGTGTGCCTCCAACTGTTGCAAAACTACAACTCTCAGCATGCCCTTCGACTGTCAATGCATGCTGATTGTTGCAGTTTTGCAACAGAGTTTTGCAACAGCTGGAGAGCTGGTTGTGAAACAGAGTTTGTGTCCTAACTCAGTGTTTCGCAACCAGTGTGCCTCCAGCTGTTGCAAAAATACAACTCGCAGCATGCACTGAGAGACTGTACATGCTGGGAGTTCTAGTTTTGCAACAGCTGGAGGCACACAGGTTGCTTAACACTGAGTTAAGAAACAAAATCCGTGTTTCGCAACCAATGGGCCTCCAGCTGTTGCATAACTACAACTCCCACCATGTATGGTCTTTCAGTGCATGCTGGGAGTTGGTTTTGCAACAGCTGGAGGTTTTCCCCCCTGCGCCCAATGTGAATGTACAGGGCACATTCACACGGGTGGATTTACAGCGAGTTTTCTGCTGCAAGTTTGAAATGCTTCAAATTTTCCGCCGCAGCTCAAACTCCCAACGAGAAACTCACTATAAACCCGCCTGGGTGAATGTACCCTAAAAAACACTACACTACACAAAATAAAAAGTAAAACACTACATATACATATACCCCTTAACAGTCCTCCCCCCCCCCCCCCCCAATAAAAATAAAAATCGTCTTGTACGGCACTGTTTCCAAAACGGAGCCTCCAGCTGTTGAAAAACAACAACTCCCAGTATTGCTTGACAGCCAAGGCATGCTGGGAGTTTTGCAGCTGGAGACACCCTGCTTGGGAAACACTGTCGTAGGGTATTTTTGTGGCGGATGCAAATCCCCAATTTAGGCCCCAAATGCGCATGGTGCTCTCTCGCTTAGGAGCCCTGTCGTATTTCAAGGCAATAGTTTAGGGCCACAAATGGGGTATTTCCGTACTTGGGAGAAATTGTGTTAAAAATTCTGGGGGGGCTTTTTCCCCTTATGAAAAGGTAAAGTTGGGGTTTACACCAGCATGTTAGTGTAAAAAAAAACAAAAAACTTTTTTACACTTACATGCTGGTGTTGCCCCATACTTTTTCCATACTAATTTCTCCTGAGTATGGAAATACCCCATATGTGGACTGTAAGGATCCGGACTGGTAGCAGAAAGCGGTACTGGTAGTGGATCCTCTGTGTCAGTGAGGGATTGGCGTGGACCGTACCGGAGGATCGGTTCTAAGTAGTTACTGGTATTCACCAGAGCCCGCCGCAAAGCGGGATGGTTTTGCTGCGGCGGTAACTACCAGGTCGTGTCCTCCGGTAGCGGCTCAACCTCACTGACTGAGACAGGCGAAGCACAGAAGGGACAGGCAGAGGCGTAGTCAGACGTAGCAAAAGGTCAGGGCAGGCAGCACAGGTTCGGAGGCGGTAGTCGTTAGCAACGGGTTCACGAACTTGCAAGGAATACACAAAGAACGCTTTCTCTTGGGCACTAAGGCAACACAAAGATCCGGCAAGGGAAGGAAGGGGCAGGGTACATTTATAGGAGCAGAGGACATGAGATTGGGCCAGGCACCAATCAATAGTGCACTGACCCTTTAAATTTTACACAGCCGGCGCCGGGAACCACATGACAGGGGAGCCGAGGAGAGAGCCGGAGCGGGTGCCGGTAAGTAAGGATGGGACGTGGGCCACGCGCAGGGACAGCCCGCAGCACGGACTGCGTCCCTGCCGGTGACAGAAGCGGAGTGTCCTTGGTCAGAGAGTCTGACTGGGGCACTCCGCGGGGACAAACGCAGTGAGCGCTCCGGTCCAGGAGCAAAGGACGGAGCGCTCAGTGTTACATGGACATAAAATGCTCTGCGGACGCACAACAAGGCTCAGGAGTGAGAGCACACTATGTACATTTGAGGCCTAAATTGGTGATTTTCACAGGGGTGGCTGATTTTACTGGTTCTGACATAAACACAAAACAATAAATACCCACATGTGACCCCATTTTGGAAACTACACCTCTCACGGAACGTAACAAGGGGTAAAGTGAGACTTAACACCCCACAGGTGTTTAACAAATTTTCGTTAAAGTTGGATGTGAAAATGAAAAAAAAAATAAATGTCACTAAGATGCTGGTGTTACCCTACATTTTTCATTTTCACAAGGGAGAATAGGAAAAAAGCTCCCCAAATTTCATAGCCCCATATGTGGATGTAAAGTGCTCTGCGGGCGCACTACAATGCTCAGAAGAGAAGGTGTCCAAAATTGAAGGCCATGTGCATTTATAAACAGTGACCCTTTGGAACATGTGACCCCATTTTGGAAACTACACCCCTCACGTAATGTAATAAGGGATGCAGTGAGCATTTACACCCCACAGGTGTCTGACAGATTTTTGGAACAGGGGTCCCTGAAAATGTAAAATGTAATTTTTCATTTGCTCAGCCCACTGTTCCAAAGATCTGTCAAATGCTAGTAGGGTGTAAATGCTCACTGCACCACTTATTAACCCGTTCCCACTATAGGACGTATGCATACGTCCAATCATCCGACACGTTCGCGCAATTGGACGTATGCACACGTCATAGCGATCTCCGGCACTGCCGCGGGCAGCGCAGGAGATCGGCGACGGGACCCGGCTGTCAATCACAGCCGGAGTCCCTCCGCAGCTGCCGGAGCCGCGATCGGGCCGGTCCCGGCAGCATTAACCCCATAGATGCCGTGATCAATCCTGATCACGGCATCTATGGTGTTGACAAGGGGAGCGCTCTCCCCCTGTTCTCCAACAGCGGCTCGCTGTTGGTTGCTATGGCAGCAGGAGGTTAGATTATGACCTCCTGTATGTCTGCTACGGAAGCCTGTGAGATCCAGCCAGAGGCTGAATCGCACAGGCTGTAGTGTCTGCAGCTCATCAGGTTATACTGTGCTGCAGTATAAATGTATTGCAGCATAGTATAACCTGTAAAAAGTGTAAAAAATAAAATAAAAAGTTCTTCAATAAAAGTATGAAGTGTAAAAAAAAATGAAAAAATGCCCCTTTCCCAATAAAAGCCCTGTCTTATCACCAAAAAAGATCAAAAAACACAAATCATATACATAATAGGTATTGCCACATCCATAATGACGTGTACTATAAAACTATAATGTAAAATATCCCGCACGGTGAACGCCGTAAAAAAAAAATTAAAAAAAGCGCAAAATTCACCAATTTTGGTACAAATAGCGGAATAAAAAAGATCAAAGGGTAGCATGTAGCACACAAATGATACCAATAAAAAGTAGAGCTCATCCTGCAAAAAATAAGCCCTTACTCAATGGCGTCGGACGAAAAATAAAAAAGTTACGGCTGTTGGAAAATGAATGGCAGAAAAATAATTTTGCTAAGAAAAGGAAAAAGAACATAGAAAGCGATATAAAATGGGTATTGCCATAATCGTACCGACCCACAGAATAAATATAACATCACTTTTACCACACAGTGTATGTACACCATTAAAAAAAATATTAAACAAACCCCAGAAATTTTCCAGTTTTTCACAATATTTTGAAGTTTTTCACAAAAAATGCTTCATGTATCAACAAAAATGCACCAGTTATATAAAGTACAATATGTCACGAAAAAACTATCGCAGAATCGCTCTGCTCAGAAAAAGCGTTCTAAAGTTATTACCATTTAAAGAGATACATGTCAAATTTTAAAAAAAGAGCCTGATCATAGAGGTAAAAAATGGGTCGGTCCTTAAGGGGTTAAATTCTGAGAGGGGTATAGTTTCCAAAATGGGGTCACATGTTCTGGCACCACGGGGGGGGGGGGGGCTTTGTAAATGCAAAAGCCCAATGGCGCTCCTTCTCTTCTGAGCATTGTAGTTCGCCCGCAGAGCACTTGACGTCCACATATGGGGTATTTCCATACTCAGAAGAAATGGGGCTACAAATTTTGGGGGTCTTTTTCTCCTTTTACCCCTTGTGAAAATATAAAATTTGGGGTAACACCAGCATTATAGTGAAAAAAATAAAATTTTTCATTTTCATGTCCAAATTTTGTGGAAATTTGTCAAACACTTGTGAGGTGTTAAGGCTCCCTGTACCCCTTGTTACGTTCCTTGAGGAGTGTAGTTTCCAAAATAGTATGCCATGTGGTCTTTTTTTTGCTGTTCTTGCACCATAGGGGCTTCCTAAATGCGACATGCCCCCCAAAAACCATTTCAGCAAAATTTGCTTTCCAAAAGCCAAATGTGACTTCTGAGCATTGTAGTTACGCCCGCAGAGCATTTGACATCCACACATAGAGTATTTCCATTATCAGAACAGATGGGGTTACAAATTTTGAGGAGCATTTTCTCCTATTACCCCTTGTAAAAATGTAAAATTTGTGGGAAAACTAGCATTTTAGTGAATTTTTTTTATTTTTCATTTACACATCCGATTTTAACGAAAAGTTGTCAAACACCTGTGGGGTGTTAAGGCTCACTGGACCCCTTGTTATGTTGTTTGAGGGGTGTAGATTCCAAAATAGTATGCCATATTGTTTTTGGTTTGCTGTTCTGGCACCATAGGGACTTCCTAAATGTGACATGCCCCCCCAAAACCATTTCAGAAAAACTCACTCTCCAAAATCCCATTGTCGCTCCTTCCCTTCTGAGCCTTGTAGTGCACCCACAGAGCACTTTAAATACACATGTGAGTTATTTCCTTACTCGAGAGAAATTGGGTTACAAATTTTTGTGGGATTTTTCTCCTTTTACCCCTTGTACATTTTCAAAAACTGGGTCTAAAAGAACATGCGAGTGTAAAAAATGAAGATTTTGATTTCTCTCCTTCACTTTGCTGCTATTCCTGTGAAACACCTAAAGGGTTAAAGGGGTACTCCGGTGCTTAGACATCTTATCCCCTATCCAAAGGCCATTGGGGGAGATTTATCAAAACCTGTGCAGAGGAAAACTTGCCCAGTTGCCCATAGCAACCAATCAGATTGCTTCTTTCATTTTTCACAGGTCTTCATAAAAATGAAAGCAGCAAGCTGATTGGTTGCTATGGACAACTGGGCAAGTTTCCCTTTGCACAGGTTTTGATAAATCTCCCCCATTGTGTGTACATGAGGAGCAGCACTATTTCTCTCCATTATATATAGCTTGTGTATGGTATTTTTCTGAGTTCTCCGCAGGCTCCAGCTATAATTTGTAGTTCATCCAGAGATAGTGGGCAGAGCTCCCGCTATACACTTGTATTGCTTGTCTTGAGCTCCCGCTATACATTTGTATTGCTTGTCTTGTGCTCCCTCCTCCATAGACTTGTATTGCGTGTCTTGAGCTCCCCCCCTCCATAGACTTGTATTGCTTGTCTTGTGCTCCCTCCTCCCCCATAGACTTATATTGCATGTCTTGAGCTCCCTCCTCCCTTTTACATAGACTTGTATTGCTTGTCTTGTGCTCCCTCCTCCCTTTTACATAGACTTGAATTGCTTGTCTTGAGCTCCCCCCCCTCCATAGACTTGTATTGCTTGTTTTAAGCTCTCTCCTCTATACACTTGTATTGCTTGTCTTGAGCTCCCTCTATACACTTGTATTGCTTGTCTTGAGCTCCCTCTATACACTTGTATTGTGTGTCTAGTGCTCCCTTCCCCATAGACTTGTATTGCTTGTCTTGAGCTACCCCCCCTCCTTAGACTTGTATTGATTGTCTTGTGCTCCCTCCCCCATAGACTTGTATTGCGTGTCTTGAGCTCCCTCCTCCCTTTTACATAGACTTGTATTGCTTGTCTTGTGCTCCCTCCTCCATAGACTTGTATTGCTTGTATTGAGCCCCCCCCCCCCTCCATAGACTTGTATTGCTTGTCTTAAGCTCTCTCCTCTATAGACTTGTGTTGCTTGTCATAAAGAAGATGTCCAGTGCATAGAAATATATCCCCTGCCTTGTCAACAGGACAGGGGATAAATGTCTGATCGCGGGCGTCCGACCTCTGAAACCCCCCGTGATCTCCCTTACTTGGCCCTGGCTGAGCTTCTGTGTGTGACATTTCGCACACAGCACGTCATCTGGTACAAACATGTTCCCTCCATTCATCTCTATAGGAAAGGCAGAGACTGTGTCTTTGCCTCTACCATAGAGCTTAATGGAGGGGGGTGTTTCGACCAGCTAACGTGCTAGGTATGAAATGCGCTCTAGCAGCTCAGAGCCGGTGCCCTGTACAGGAGTTTGCCGGAGATCCCAGCTGTCGAACTCCCCGCGATCAGACATTTATCCCCTATCCCGCAGATAGGGGTTACATTTCTTACTACTGGACATCTTTAAGCCACCCCACCTCCATAGACATATATTGCTTGTCTTAAGCTCCCTCCTCCATCAACTTGGATTGCTTGTCTTGCAGACTCACGACAAATCTTGATAACAGGAGAAAGAAGCATTTTTGTCTAAGATATATTACAACATTTCTTATATTCACTTGTACTTTTGCTCTATGCAAAGTTTGTTCAAATGGCAGTGCCTATTCAAAGGTCTTTGCACGTCTTGTGTGGTTTTGCACTAGGTTTGTATATAAGGTGCAGAATTGTGGCTCATTCATGATATTGTCACAGTAAGTGACTGTTCAGACCCTTGTTCTGGCTCCAGATGTATGACGTTTACAGTGTATGACGTAGACGTTTACCAATTCTGATCCCACTGGTGTCATAAAGATGAAACTCTTACAGTAATGTTTTATTAAAGAATGTTAATCTTCTAACAGTACTGCTAATGCTTGTGCACCCTGTGACCTCTGTATCCAGTCGTATATTGTGTTTTTTGTGCTTTGGAAAAATACCTCATAGAATACACAGCAGAGCTCCGAGGCCTTCGGCTTTTTTATTTTTGAAGAACATGGTTGGTAATCGGGGATACGTGGCAGCTATATGAAGGGTTATTTAACGTTCACTGTTATGTGGTTTATGGTTTAAAAGACATTGCCGATATTCAAAGTCTGTTTAGTGTTGACTAAAAGCAAGTAAGAGAGAAAAGTATAACTGGGTAATCAACATTGAGCATTCATAATGGGGGTAGTAAGGGTATAAGTCCGGGTGATAAAGAAGCATCTTTCAATTCGGTGTTCTGTGATTACCAGGTAGAAGAGAAAAGGGGGGCGGGGGGGGGGGGGGGGGAATGTACTTTTACCAAATGAGTTGTATCTTGGAAGTGGATAATTTGGACATAAATGCACCCATTTTAATGTAGTTAAGTTGCACATTTCCTTCCCTACATGTTCTTCGCACAGAATATACACTAATATCGCTTACACGTGTCACAGTTTTGTAAACATTGTAAACAACGTGCTGTGCATTGCACATATTTTTTATTTTATTTTCTTGTTTTGGCACCAAAATATGGTTAAAAAATAATAATGTAGGAACCTGGCCTTATATAGTTTTCCGGCTCAGGCTCCAGTACAGACTATACCAAGGCCACACGGCTGAAAATGTGCGGAATGTCCACACAGAAAACACATGTGGACATTCCGCGCATCTGAACATTCCGGCAAGTTCTAGACATCTCATAGACGCCAATGCATTATTTTTTCTGTGGACGCCGGAATCGGCATCTGCCACAGAAATTCTGTCATGTGCACAGTGCTGCAGAATCCCATTGGAATCATTTGGACTCTGCTGCAGAATTCCTGATTGAAAATTCCACCGTGTAAACATAGCCTTAGGCAGCACAACTCTGAGACTAAGCCTCATGTGAAGCCTTCAGGGCAGTGCAGACGGCATTGAATCTCTGTGCCTTGGTGTGAGGAGCGGCTGAGGTACGATACAGACTCCATTGACTTCTGCAGAGCTCTGCAGGAGCCCTTATTCAGATAAATATTTCTGAGTCAACCAGCGCGTTCCTGAGCCGGATTGGCCTTGTTGTGATTGGAGCTTCACTTGGTTCACACTACTAGTTGCCACCATTACTTCAAGTTCTCATCACAAGATTTTTTTTCTTTTTATTCCTACTTTCTTTTGGCTTTGATGTTTGTAAATCCGGAATGTGTATTCTATGTAGGAATTACAGTGACGTTATGTGCGTTATGGCCCTCGCTGTATATACATTGGCAACCTATTTCACTTGCAAAGAAAAACATTTGTTTACACAGCAATCCACAAGCGAGCTGCCTCTGAAAATTATCGCTAAGTACATACATAAAACAATTTCTTCAGGTCACCTGGTTCGTACATGAGCGACGAGCGGAACGTGCAGACGTTATACAAGCTTCCTCCGTCGCCTATTACTGCTGTTGTACCTTTCTCTGCTTACTTCCTCTTTCGTTACAGTTTAATGGATCTCTTAATAGCTGGGAATCTCTTTGAATATGTTATTACAAGTTATAGTGTCCAGGACATGAGTTATGAGATGGTTTAATGTTTTCAGAATCTTTGCTTACTGTTGGTGAATTTTTTTATTGTTTTTGTTAGTGCTGTAAATCCTTCTTGCCCTAGTTCTGCTCACACAGCTGACGGCTTGGTACAGTATCTCGATGTAGTTATAGCCAAGAGTGAGATGAGTGCTGATACTCTGTTAGGTTAGGGCCATATAAGCATGTGGCCTCGTGTGGCATCATGATTAGGCTACCTTCTGACGTTAACAATTGCAGTCTATGCTCAAAGATACATGTGGAAGCTAGAACATTTGTGCATGGGTTCTTCCACTTGTGGCAACCTTACCTTTAAAATGTATTCTTAGCGTAGGGTCAAACACAGTGCATCCGTACCCTATTTAAAACTTTGGATGCAATGCCATCAGTCACAGAGTGAAGGCAGAGCGAGCTTCCTGCTCCTCGTAGCGGACACACAAATCTGCAGCAGGGAGCTCAATCTGGCATTGCTCTGTGACTTCCGGCAGTGCTTCCGGATGTGCTGTGTGTGACCCTACCCTTAGGGCAGTGGTTCTCAACCTGTGGTACAAGTACCCCCAGGGGTACTTACCAGTTCTCCAGGGGATACTTTAAAAAAAAAATCAGTAATGGCAGCCACAGCCACTGGTTACTGGTCTGGACCACTTTGAAAGAAATGGCAGGCTGAGGTCACTGCACCGAGAAGTGAAGCAGGAGGATAGCAAAGGGGAAGAGCGGGCACTGGGCTGCTGTGGGCAGTGACTACCATCAGCTTTGTTGCTCCACTGCCCCTGCAGACCGGGTACCTACTACTATGAGCCATAGCAATAGGTCCCCAGACCAGAGGAGCAGTGGAGCAACAAATCAGGACAGTATTGTGGCCTATAACTATATATGGGGGCAGTTTGGGGGCCTACAGCTATATTTGGGGGCACAGAGGTGGCCTAACAACTTAATGGGGATGCAAAGCGGGTACTATTATTGTGTGTGACAATAAACATGGGGAGTTTTTAAATAGGTGGGTATTGTACTGCAGAAAGGAGCATGGAGATAGGGAGAGGAACAGGGGGCCTGTTAAATTATACTATAATCATTACAAATTGTCTCTAATATGGGGTACAATTTTTGGGGAATAGACTGCCAAGGGGTACTCAGGCAAAAAAGGTTGAGAACCACTGCCTTAGGGTATGTTCACACTCAGGAATTTCCTTGCTGAATTTCTTTCGTGGAAATGGTCTGGAGTGGCGCCTTTTGACTAATGACATGTTCATTCTTCCTTCGGAATCCAATTCCTGGTTGGTAGTTTTCGCTACGGGACTTTCAACATGTGAACAGAGCAGTGGGATTCCCATTAAGATCAATGAGAGGCTGCTGCAAGCGGACTCCACACAGAATTTTCTTGTGGAAATTTTGTGCAGAATATCCGTAGTATGAAAGGAGCCTGAAGCCATGTTCACACGGCAGAATTTCTGTGTCGTGTAACTTTGCAGCAGAGTACCGTTGGATTCAATGGGATTCTGCTGCACTGTGCACACAGCAGAATTTCCGCATCCGCACAAAGAATGAACATGTTTATTCAGCACCCATATTTGCGAGCTCTCCGCAGCACTGGAGGCTCCGAGTGTGAAGCGTGACGACCACGGGGCCGGAGTATCATGATGTCACGACTCCACCCCGTGTGATGTCACGTCCCGCCCCCTCAATGCAAGTCCTTGGGGAGGGCGGGACCCCCACGATCGGACATTTTGTCCCCTATCTTTTGGATAGGGGATAAGATGTATTAAGGCCGGAGTACCCCTTTAAGTAGGAATATCAGAAGTGAATCATAAACACAAAGGGGGTATGTATCAATAATGGTGTTGCAATGTGTGATTTTATGTATGTTTTTTTGCGTCAAATGGAGCGTAGTTGTGCCAAAACAAAAAGTTACATATAGAGAAAATTGTGAAAAATCACAGTCAAAAAAACTGTGTCAAATCCTTCATACATACCCCCTAGAGTATTTAAGAAAGGTTTATATGTGATAAAGCCATGATACGTGTCTGTCCCACCTCAGCCCAATCCCCTCTCTCCATGGATGAGAGAGCTATATTGTAAAAGAGTGGATTATCCAAAACTCGTCTACAGTAAGAAAAAAAATCACAACCCAACATTCAGTCAATCCATAATTTTGTATTCTCTCATTGAATTGCTCTATGCCGGTGCTGAGTGGTTTTGCAGTTTGTGCAGCTGTACAGGACCCGACATTGTGAACTCGCTACCGAGACTTGACCACTTACTTCCTGGAGCCCCGGGTGTAACCACTGGCTGCCGATCCAATCCCGAGATGTGAGAATCACTGACATAAAGGCAATGCAAGGTGTGATGATAACTCTATGATTTATGACCGTTTCTATATCCAGACATAAAGGTTACACACTGAGGCCTCCTTTGAAGCTTGTCTGTGACTGTACAGATGGGTGACAGCCCTGCTTCTTCAATCCCTCTCTTTAAAGTTACCTGTTTTGTTGTCTACATCAACTATGAGTGAACTGGCTTTTTACCTGACCACATAATGGCTCTTATTATCTGTATTCTTTGTAGGTATCGTCCGCCTGCCCTCATACATGGGAGATTAGCATTTCAAAGCAGGTAGAGATGAAGCAGCTGCGGATGGAAGATGGAGGCTAAACCTTCCCTTGATCACATGAGGACCACGGCTCACAGTTGTGTCAGGAAAAGAAAGATGAAGTAAGGAAAGGCTCCCTATGTAGATTAACCCTGAGATGTCTGCTCACACCTACAGGAAGAATGCTTTATCATCTATAGGTGCGTACATATTCACCTGTGTGGACTCAGGTGATATATAGTATTATAAGGGCTCGCTCACACGGACAGATCCGCAGCGTAGTGTGCCTCCAGATGTGCCTGCTCAGAGTGGCAATCCGCCGCTATGAGCAGACACACTTCGATGTGTGAATCGCCACGTGCTTGAGCAGTATACTCGGACACATCGCGGCTGCTTTCGGCCTAGCTCAGGGAGCAGAGGGAGCATGTGCACGGCGACTCGCACATCACAGTGTGTCTGCTCATAGCGGCGGATTGCCACTCTGAGCAGGCACACTATAGGGTCCATTGTCGATGTAAAATACGCTGCGGATCCGTTCGTGTGAATAAGCCCTAAATCTAAGTTTGGCGCATCTTCTCCACTGTCATTTTTACAACTTTCTCAAAATCACACGGTCCTGTGTGTGATTTTAACTTTAGTCAGTAATTCATCATTGGCGCAATTTTGGCGCAAATCACGTTTTTTTGGAGCAAATCCCTGCCAAGAAATTTTGCACATGGAAAACACACTTAGCAATGTTAGAAAATGTAAAGGCATAAAAATACATATAAAAATTTTTTTTTGTGAAAGCTGCGACATCTCCAGGGCTGCGCAATACTATCCTGCGACATAGTTGTCTCTGAGGAACCTTCACCCTCCGTTGAGCCAGCATTGGAGATGGCCGCACAGGTTCAGGAAAGGTAAGCACTAAAGCAGTGGTCTCCAACCTGCGGACATCCAGATGTTGCAAAACTAAAACTCCCAGCATGGCCGGACAGCCGACGGCTGTCCGGGCATGCTGGCAATTGTAGTTTGCACTAATTGTAGATTGCACTAAAGTAACCAAAAAAAAAATAATACCCAAGTTGAAATAAAATCAATTTCACATGGTGTCTATAAACCCCACAAAAGAAAATAACTCACGTTGCTTGCTGATATACTGCAGGAGGGACTCCAAAATGGCTGCTCTACAGGGTAAAATACGCGTCCTCTGTGGCGGTAAGTTCTGTGTAAAAGGCGCTGTGAACGGCGGATTTCAACATTTGAGCCAAAATTACTAACAACTTGCACCAAATGATAAATTTGGTGCATGTCCACGGAAACCAAAGTGAAAAAAAAAGGGTAAAAAGAAACTGTCAACAGGCAAAATTGATAAATACCCCCATAGACCTTTAGGCACACAGTGTGATACCTTTGTGAGGTACCATGTTTTTCCTTGAAATTTGGGCTAAGCATGCCGATATTTTTTATTTTCACACAGAAGTGCAGTATAGACCCATAACAAGCTGCAGAAGGTCTGTGAACGTCTTTTTTTTAGCCTGTGTCAGCCATGTACCTGCAAACTTATATGGGACCCAGGAATTGAGCACAAGCATTCCTAGAGCTCTAACCCAGAAACTTACTGCAGTCATGGTCAAAAACGTTCACGTTATGTTCACACGGCAGAATGTCCATGCGGAATTCTGCATGCATCTTCCGGACGGACATTTTGCAGCAGAAGAGTCCCATTGATTTCAATGGGATTTTGCTGTTCTATGCACATGGCAGAATTTCCGCAGCAGAAACATCTGCCGTGGAAATCCTGATTCTGGCATTCGCAAAAACACTGAACATGTTTTTACAGTTTCTTCAAGGAAATACTTTGCCGCCTATCAGATGGAGCATTTCCAAACAGTCCTATCGCCAGCAGGTTCTGCCAGCGCTCCGCGGTCTGTGGAATTTTCCGTGCGGACATTCCACCATGTGAACATAACCTTACAGGCAGTGAAACATAAGGTGTTCAGGTCAGCTATATGGCAGGATAAAGTGCATCTGTCACCTCCTTCATCTACCAGATGTATGTTAGAGCAGTGTTTCACAACCAGGGTGCCTCCAGATGTTGCAAAACTACAACTCCCAGCATGCCTGGACAGCCTTTGGCTGTCCAGGCATGCTGGGAGTTGTAGTTTTGCAACATTTGGAGGCACCCTGGTTGGGAAACACTGTGTTAGAGGACTGACCATCTGGAAACATAAAGGCCTTTATTAAAGGGGTACTCCGGTGAAAACCTTTTTTCTTTTAAATCAACTGGTGGCAGAAAGTTAAACATATTTGTAATTTACTTCTATTAAAAAATCTTATTCCTTCCTGTACTTATTAGCTGCTGAATACTACAGAGGAAATTATTTTCTTTTTGGAATGCTCTCTGATGACATCACGAGCACAGTTCTCTCTGTTGACATTATAATAATGCTTTATTTATTGTTGTCCTTAGTGGGATTTGAACCCAAGTCCCCAGCACTATAAGGCAGCAGTGCTAACCACTGAGCCACCATGCTGCCCTTAGCATACATCCGCTATGCACGGTTGCTAAAATGGACAGAGATGTCAGCAGAGAGCACTGTGCTCGTGATGTCATCAGTGTTCCAAAAAGAAAGGAATTTCCTCTGTAGCATTCAGCAGCTAATAAGTACTGGAAGAATTAAGATTTTTTTTAATAGAAGTAATTTACAAATATATTTAACTTTCTGCCACCAGTTGATTTAAAAGAAAAAAGGTTTTCACCGGAGTACCCCTTTAAGTTTACGTGTAATATTCTTGACTTCTTCATTTTAGATGCCCATAAGCAATAAAAATAGTTGTGAAGAAGAATATGACAAAAACACCTAAACAAAAAAGTCCAGGTAAAGAGGGTCCCCCTTGAGATCAGTGATGTTCTAGTATCTCTGTCAGAGCAGCCTTGTAGTTAGTATTCGCACTTCTACTCCTTGCTCAATGCGTTGCGGTCAGGGATGATGTGTCGCGTCCTGCACATTTCGTGGTTCGGTGGTTAGAATTTCAGATCTTTTTGCAAGTGTGACACAAGATCTTTCTTGCAAAACCCTAACGGCCACTTTCTGCCAGTGAGAAGCAGCTCTTATTCCCGGACACAATCCTCTGCTATCAGGTAAAATTCGGAATGTGCTTTATCTATGCCAATAAAGTTTTGGGTCCTTCCTTTCAGATCAATCACAGAAAGACAAAAAGCTGACAACAGCTGATCCTCAGAAAACTGGAGAAAGTAGCAACTAAATCATCCAGTGCAATAAGAAACAGCAGGATTTCTATGTCTCGTAGATTGGAGGGTTCCCTTTTGTATACTCAGGTGCACCATTGTTTGGAAATACGTGTATGCACTTAGGTACAATGTAATTGTTTGTTATACACAGCCACATATTGCTGTATACTGAGAAAAAGACTGGTGGTATATGGGAAATGCCATAGAGCCGTTCATTACAGGCCCAGACCAGTTTTCTGCAGATAAACCTTACTCTCTGCATTGAAAAATTCTGCTAAGTATTAATGTCCGGTTCTTTTTTCCTTCTTTTACTGTCAGTGAATGAACGGCTGGGTTTACACTGCATTAAAGGGGGATTCCAGGCAAAAAAATGTTTTTATATATCAACTGGCTCCGGAAAGTTAAACAGATTTGTAAATGACTTCTATTAAAAAATCTTAATCCTTTCAATAGTTATTAGCTTCTGAAGTTTTCTGTCTAACTGCTCAATGATGATGTCACGTCCCGGGAGCTGTGCATGATGGGCGAATATCCCCATAGGAGCTGGACAGCTCCCGGGACGTGAGTCATCAGAAAGCAGTTAGACAGAAAACAGCAACTCAACTTCAGAAGCTAATAACTATTGGAAGGATTAAGATTTTTTAATAGAAGTAATTTACAAATCTGTTTAACTTTCCGGAGCCAGTTGATATATAAAAAAAAGTTTTTGCCTGGAATACTCCTTTAAGGACTTCCATCACAGGTATCCATCGGCACCCTGAGAGCAGGAGATTCCATTCATTTCAATGGCACTAATGGAGTCACTTATGAGTTCAGGCCACAAACACTATTGTAAATGGGCTGGACAACATAGCAGATCGCACTTTTAAGCCCATTTAAATTGGGTATCCGGCCCGAACATAGTCACTAGGTGACTCTGTTTGGGCCATTGAAATGAATGGATGGCATCTGCTGCTGTCTGCAATATACATTAGCAACCGGTTCTTGGCGGGGTGGCCACAGATAACTGTGGTGGACAGCTAAAACGCAGTATGAACCTAGCCTGAGAACATTTATGTTTACACGCCAATCTCTTTCCTCTCTTGAATCCCAGGCTGATTTGCTTCAATTTCTTGTGCAATGTCTGCTGCAGAAAACCTGCAGGGGATAATGTATGTGTAAATGTACCTTGATGCTGATAGATTGGTACAAACCCTCAGCTGTGTCAGCAGAACTAACTAAGGGATAGTCAAAGGTATTGAAAATAGGGAAGAACTGGAAAAAAATTATAAGAAAGTTTCAGAAACCCAAAAACAATTATATCGATTCTATACATCTAAAAGAAAAAATGTAGCAACTTCTAAAACAGTGACTGAAAAGCTCTTTCTGTTTTGTGTTTACGGCTCCTGTACAAACTACGGCCGCGTTCACACAGCAGAATTTCTGCACGGAATTTATAGCCAATACACTTCAAAAAGATTCCTCTGCAGGATTTTCATTGAAGTGAATTGGCGATTAATTCAGTGCAGAAATTCTGCCTTGTGAACGTGGCCCAATAGTGTCAGGCTAGTCAGACTACAAATCCCTGTGGGGGAGATTTATCAAAACCTGTTTAAGGCTAGGTTTCCACTTGGTTTTTTTTCTGGCAGTTTTTGGAATACTGCCACTGGAGTTTTTGAGCCAAAGTCAGAAGTGGATCCGTAAGGGAGGAGAAGTCTAAGTCCTTCCTTTATATGTCCTATTCCTTTTGAATACACTTCTGGCTTTGGCTCAAAAACTGCCAGAGAAAAAAAAACTAATGGAAAATTAGCCTAAAGGAAAAGTTGCCCATAGCAACCAATCAGATTGCTTCTTTCATTTTGCACAAGCCTTGTTAAAACTGAAAGAAGCCAGCTGATTGGTTGCTATGGGCAACTGGGCAACTTTTTGCTCTAGACAGGTTTTGATAAATTTCCCCCTGTATGTTCAAAAAAGCAAAAATTTGCTAAATAATTCCATTAAAATATGCAGTTTCCAGCTTCCATTGACTTCAGGGGGAATACAAAAAAAAAAAGGATGTTCCTTTTAAACTTCGTATTTAAAATCACTGCCGAAAATAAGAAGTGACGTCACTTTTTCAGCTAAGTTCTGCCTGGAAGCTCATAAAAATTTTTCTGAAAAGCCACGTGAGGAAAACCACATCATAGGAAGCGCTGAAATCAGAGGAGGTTTTTGAATTGGTTCTTACAGGCGAAGCTTCTTCCATTCCCCATAATCTACTGCTGGAGTCTCTATAATTTCCTGATCCCGTCTGTACTGTCTGAGGATTATCAAGAAGTAGAGATCAGATGGCAGGGAGTATGACTACAGGATCAGACTACGCAGGGTTTGTGTGTAGTCTGTTACCATGGAGACACATATCTCTGCAAAGGGACTGTAGGCACAAAATGGGAGAAAATGTTAATGAAGAATTGTAAGACAACTCTTCATTAACATCGGGGTTTGCAGATTTACCGTATTTTTCGCTCCATAGGACGCACCGGCGTATAGGACGCACCCAATTTATAGGTGCAAAATCTAAAAAAAATAAAGATTTTGAACCCAATAGTGGGCTTCAACCTGCGGACCTCCAGATGTTGCAAAACTACGACTCCGGGCATGCTGGGAGTTGTAGTTTTGCAACATCTGGAGGTCCGCAGATTGAAGACCACTGCATAGGAGGTAATACTCACGTGTCCCCGCCACTCCGGACCCGTCACCGCTGCCCTGGATGTCGCTCCGTCGCTGTCGCCGTGTCCCCGTCACTCCGGAACGTCTCTGCTGCCGGCCGGGTATCCTCGCTCTCCGTCACCGCCATCACGTCGTTACGCACGCCGACGCACGTACGCGACGACGTGATGACGAGGAAGGAGAGCGCCGGCCATACAGGGGATCCCTGAACGGAGAAGACACCGAGGAGGCAGGTAAGGTCCCTCCCGGTGTCCTGTAAGCACTAACCCGGCTATTCAGTCGGGCTGTTCGGGACGCTGCGGTGAAATCGTGGCGGTCCCGAACAGCCCGACTGAACAGCCGGGTTAGTGTCGCTTTCCCTTCAGATGCGGCGGTCAGCTTTGATCGCCGCGTCTGAAGGGTTAATACAGGGCATCACCGCGATCGGTGATGTCCTGTATTAGCCGCGGGTCCCGGCCGTTGATGGCCGCAGGGACCGCCGTGATAGGGGTGTATTCGCCGTATAAGACGCACCGACTCCCCCCCCCCCCCCAGTTGGGGAAGAAAAAGTGCGTCTTATACGGCGAAGAATACGGTAATCAGCCACACATTGTGTATTACACAGGGCGCAGTACAGTCGATGAATGTTAATTAGACATTGACTAAAACAACAGAACTTTGGATACATGTTAATTGGCTCTTCCTTCCTCCAGATATTACCATTCAATACCCCATCTCACCCTAGACGCCAAGTCCAACGTGACAGACGATGATTATTCTGCAGGACAGCACTCCTGTCTTTGATCAGCCTTCACTATTTTCTGTGCTCCAATATCCCCGCCAGCCCCTAGATCCTGAACATTTGATCACCTGTGACTTGACATGTGGGTTAAGTGACCATCAATTTTCTTTTCTTACAGAACATACAATGTTTTTAATAAACTTTGAGACCAAATGCCTCTGAAACCACCCGGAACTTGGTAAACAGCGCGTCTCATCCATTAGCAGTGGTGATTACAGTCAAACGTATGTCTTCACCTTCAGCTGGTGTGCTCTGTAAATGACACTTTCTGAAGATGGACGAGGACTTCATATAGACAAGCGGCAGCTGCCCCCAGTTTCCTAATAAACTTCCACTGGAAGTAACTTGCATTTTATAGTCATTCTGTTTCTGTAATAAACTTTCTGTTCAGCTTTGCTTATGTTAAGCAGCCAATCTGCAGGAGCAGAACTGCAATGTAAGGCCATGTTCACACAGTGTAATTCTGCGGGAATATTCCACTCGGAAATGCCTCAGCAACGGAGCCCCATTGATTTCAACAGGATTCTGCTGCACTGTGGACATGGCAAAACATCTGCTGCGGAAATCCCGATTCCGGCATCCACAGAAAGAATAGACATGTCTATTCTTTCTGGGGATTCCAATCGGAAATGTATTGCCGTCTATGAGATGGCACATTGCCAAGCAGTCTTAGCGCCCACAGGAACATTCAAATGTTTGGAATATTCACCTATGTTTTCCAGGGTGGACATTTTGCACATTTTACGCCGTGTGAACATGGCCTAAAGCATGACGGTAGGAAAGAGGAGAATTCTGAGGTTTGGATAAGACAGATTTGACTAAGACTTGGATACAAGCATTGATGTAGCAGAATGGCGCTCATTTAGTGAGTATTCTACACAGCTCAATGATAGGGCAGTCTGAGTGATTTACTTAGGGTTCATTCACACTATGGAATTTCCTTATGGACACATTCTTATCTTAAATTCCGATGCAGCAGCCTCCCATTTTTTTCAATGTGATTCTGCTGCACCATGCTACACTCCACAATTTCTATGTCCATATGGACACATTCTCCTTTGGAAATTCCAGATTCTGGGCTCTGCCTAAAGAATTGGGACTGCATTGCCATCAATGCCATCATAGCACTGATCGATTTCAGGGGTGCCCGCTACACACAGACAGGGAGATTTATCAAAACCTGTCCAGAGGAAAAGTTGCCCAGTTGCCCATAGCAACCAATCAGCTCCCTTCTTTCATTCTTAACAAGGCCTCTGAAAAATGAAAGAAGTGATCTGATTGGTTGCTATGGGCAACTGGGCAACTTTTCCTCTGGACAGGTTTTGATAAATCTTCCCCAGAGTCTCTGCCTGGAGATCTATAGTGTGAATAAGACCTTACACGTGATTGTCAGCCGAACATCCCCTCTTCTCACAGTGAGAGGAGCCGCTGACCAACCAAAGATAATCCCATTGGTCCCTCCTCAGTCAGCTGATCATTGGGTCTTTTATAGAGGGCAAAAAAAAATTGCCCTATGTAGAAGGCCCTTACCTGAGCTGACACGCCACAGGCTGGTCTTGTAAATTCTCTCCTTAGTGTTTTCGGCTCCATGGCGACTTTACTTTGCACAAAGTTCATGGTAAAATTGCAGGTTACAATAACCGTTGTGTAGATTCACTGTTTCTTCTCCCCGTGGGCAAAAAATGTATGTGACAATTAGAAGAATTCCATTATGGTCGGAAATTGTTGCAATTTTCATAAATCGCCTGCAGCCATTACACGACCAAAAGTTACGGTGGAGCCACAGCCCAATTCATCCTCCTCTTTCTATAGTACCCGGATCTCCAATACATCCATCCACACCGGTACTTTTAGTATCGCCAAGATTCTAATGCTACATTATTCTCTTCTTTTGTAGTGAATAAAATGTTGATGCAAACAGCGGGAATCACCGAGTACGGTATGTAGGCAGCACATTTATTCAGTGCACAGGACAGAACAGCAGTGAAGTGTTTTTGTAGATTTATTCAGTTCATCTGCAACTTATTACTATATACTGTGGCCCAGTTTTACAAGTTTCAAGTGTTTGCACACTTTGCTGTTTTCAGATTTATTAATCACTTAATTTATTAATGTAGCTTAATTTTCTTGGTAAATATTGTGCTTGTTGGTTTTGGACAGTGGTCCAACCTTGCTACTAGAGATGAGCGAACTTACAGAAAATTTGATTCGTCATGAACTTCTCGACAGTTGATGACTTATCCTGCATAAATTAGTTCAGCTTTCAGGTGCTCCGGTGGGCTGGAAAAGGTGGATACAGTCCTAGGAAAGAGTCTCCTAGGACTGTATCCACCTTTTCCATCCCACGGGAGCACCTGAAAGCTGAACTAATGCAGGATAAGTCATCAACTGCCGAGCGGAGAAGTTTGTGACGAATCAAATTTACTGTAAGTTCGCTCATCTCTACTTGCCACATTAAAAACCACCTAAACCCTTGGTCTCCAGATGTTGCAAAAATATGACTCTTAGCATGCTGCAAGTTGTAGTTTTGCAACATATGGAGTTGTTTTTGTATGTGACAAGGTTTGTCCGCTTCTCACTTTTTTTGCATATGTGTTGTGTATATTCACAGCTAATATTTTTGCAAGTTACAAGATAAAATGAAATGTACAATTAAGGTGCACTGAAATGTCACAAACCCAAAGATAAAACACTTCTTGATGACTTGACGAATAATTATAATTTACTCAAAAACGTATACAAAATGTATTTTAAATGTAATAAAAAAAATGGTAGTGAAAAATAGTGACAGATTTACTAACACTGCTGCTCCAAAAGTTTGTTGCCTGTTGCGCCAAGATCTGGCGCATGTTTTAATGTCAACATTTATAACCCTTTTACAACTGTACAGTTATTTCTATCTTTTTTTTTATTCTTAAAAAGGGGAATGGCACAGACAAAGTTATAATTCCTAATTCATGTACTAATCATGGAAACACGTTTTTGATGTGAATTACGATGCGAAGGGAGGTGGTGTTAGAAGCAAACATGCTAAAACAGCAGAATAAATGATTGCCAGGCAAACATCATCAAATAATGGCCCACTTTTTAACAGTGTGATATTATGGAAACAAAGACTTCGACTTAGTCAAAAAAATAAACATAATAGTAAATCCCCACAATGTGAAAACATATTAATTTCCTTTACACAAAGCAAAAAATATATTAGATAAAAAAGTTAATTTCAGCACATTGAACCATGTAGTAGTGGAATAAATAAATAAAAAGAATCACTATAACAAACCTCTTGTTATGCAAAAAATCCTTATTTTTAAACTTGTATAGAATTAGTACAGTTAGCCCTGGGTAAGTTCTTTTTTACACCAGTTTTATTTTGGTGCATTTCATTTGATAAATGGTGTAAAAATTATTTAAACCCAAGACACGCCGCCTTGTCTGAATGGCCTTGATGGCAGAATGACCATCCTGCTTCTCCCATCCTGATGTGCCTCCTCTCAAAGTATATTATCTCGGCAAAATGTCTTCCAATGCATAGTAGAGACATGTCTAAGAGTCTCTCTCACCAAGAGGTACACTACCCAAAAGAGAGCCTTTTTATAGGGCAGCAGGGGAAGCACTTTTACCCAGGCCGCCTGCACAGAACAGAGCTTTGCGCCAACTTACGATTTTGTCTACTTGTGCCCTGGTCCTAACATGACACAGGCTGTCTATTGCCGTACATCTTCTACCTTAGGTTTTTCCAGGGATAAACCAAATGAACCCACCTCATAATTTGGTTGATGGTTACAGGTGGATATCCCTGCGTATATTACATGTGTACATTGGTGATGATGCAATTGTCCTTTCCACTGGTTCACTGATGACACACACTGAATGATGTGTCCGTCTACATGACTCAGCTTCTATAGGACCTCTCAGTAAGTCTTGTACAGCAGCTCGATGGACCTGTTCACAGCATATATGCCAATATCGGGGATGGATTGCCTTTTGTTAAGTAGCACATAAATATCCCGCAAAGCTGTCCGAGATGGTTACCTGTCACACCAGTCCCTGGTGGCCTCACAATCTAACTCTCCTTACATGTTTCATAGGACGTGTTTGGAGTGAAGGCAGAAACCATAGAACCTAGAACAGAGGTTGAAACTGATTTTCACATCAACCTTTGTTGTCTTCAGAAGCCATTATAAGACTGTATGAATGTGACTTCTTAACATATTGTTAAATATGTATCACACATCAAAGTAGTTCAAACTGTTCCACCAGGGATGCTATGGTGGCCCTACATAGTACGTTAAAGGGCCAAGATGTCCTTTAGGACCAAGCTAGATATTAACCCCTTCTGTCTGAGCGGTCTACCTTGGAGAGTGGCCAGACTGCCTGGGTAGGGCTTTCAGAACCATGCAACCGCGTGTGAGTTGATAAACAGAGAAGAGTGTAGGTGCGACAGGTGTGTACGAAGATCAGAATCCAAGATGGTACCTGCTCCCTGTGCTGGTGCTGCCCCTTTTGCCAAGCGCAGGATTTGTCTAATGCATTTGAACTTAGTGGAAGCAACCAGCTCTGCAGAGGGAGAGACACAAGCACAGGGAGCAGCTACCTGAACTGGAATATGTCCAGATCTAGTGGGTGACATTTACAGATGAGTGAACTTTTCAAAAATTCGATTTGGCCGATTCGCCAAATTTTCCCGAAAAGTTTGTTTCAATCCGAATTTATTCGCAGCGAATCGATATAAAAAAAACTATTTCTAGCCTACATACAGCCTCTATAGGGGTATAGAACACTTTGCTGTGTCCTAAAACGCATATGGAGTGTGCTGGGGTAGTGAAATAATACTGTTATTCAGAATAACATGCAGATTACCGGCATCGCTCTTAGAATCACTGCCGCACAGCAGCACAATGACAGAGCCTGGTGGTGGCATCAGTGTCAGGAGACCATATAGTGACTAAATGACATAGCGTGGAGGTGTTGGCAGCATGAGGAGACCATATAGTGACTGAATGACACAGTGTGGAGGTGTTGGCAGCATGAGGAGACCATATAGTGGCTGAATGACACAGCCTGGAGGTGTTGGCAGCATGAGGAGACCATATAGTGACTGAATGACATAGCGTGGAGGTGTTGGCAGCATGAGGAGACCATATAGTGACTGAATGACACAGCGTGGAGGTGTTGGCAGCATGAGGCGACCATTTAGTGACTGAATGACACAGTGTGGAGGTGTTGGCAGCATGAGGAGACCATATAGTGGCTGAATGACATAGCGTGGAGGTGTTGGCAGCATGAGGAGACCATATAGTGACTGAATGACACAGTGTGGAGGTGTTGGCAGCATGAGGAGACCATATAGTGGCTGAATGACACAGCCTGGAGGTGTTGGCAGCATGAGGAGACCATATAGTGACTGAATGACATAGCGTGGATGTGTTGGCAGCATGAGGAGACCATATAGTGACTGAATGACATAGCGTGGAGGTGTTGGCAGCATGAGGCGACCATTTAGTCGCTGAATGGCACAGCGTGGAGTTGGCTGATGCACTAGTACACTACACACCAGGGCTTCACAATCCCCCCCCCCCCCCCCCAAAAAAAAACCAACAACACAATATATGACATTTTTGACAAAGATTTCTCATTGGTAGCACCCGCTATCCAAAAATTTGAAATTAACAGACCCAGGCCCCACCTCTGCGGCATCAGGAACCCATATATTGCCTGAAGGACACAGCCTGGAGTTGGCTGATGCACCAGTACACACCAGGGCTTTACAATCCCCCCTCCAAAATCAACACAATGAAACATTTTTGTCAAAGATTTCTCATTGGTAGCACCCGCTATCCAAAAATTTTAAATTTCCATAACCAGGCCCCACCCCTGTGGCATCAGTAACCCATATATTGCCTGCATGACACAGCCTGGAGTTGGCTGATGCAAGAGTACATACCAGGGCTTCACAATCCCCCCCCCCCCCCCCCCCAAAAAAAAAAACAACAACACAATATATGAAAGTTTTGACAAAGATTTCTCATAGGTAGCACCCGCTATCCAAAAATTAGAAATTTCCAGACCCAGGCCCCACCTCTGCGGCATCGGGAACCCATATATTGCCTGAAGGACACAGCCTGGAGTTGGCTGATGCACCAGTACACACCCGGGCTTCACAATCCCCTCCAAAAAACAACAACATTTTAGAAATTTTTTAAAGAAATACCTTTGTGTAAGAACAAGCGCATATCCAACAGTTCACAAGACTCTATAATGCAGGACGGTGGACCACCCAAAGACATTCTTCTCAAAAATAATAAACCACACAATGTTTGAAATTTTTTTACAAAAACTAATTCAATATGTGTGTAAGCGCATCTGTCTCCAAAGGAATTTTTTCACCCAAAATGATGAAGCAGAGTTAATCCCTGTCCGTATTTTTTATTTTTTTTATTTTCATTAAAAAATCACACGCAACAAGCGTTCCGTTGTGTAACGATTAGCATTCTGGAAAATTCAATTTTATTACTGCTAAAATTATCAGTAAATAAAAATAAAAAATACACTACCCAAGAGTGTTTAACCCCTTAAGGACACAGGACGTAAATGTACGTCCTGGTGCGGTGGTACTTAACGCACCAGGACGTACATTTACGTCCTGTGCATAACCGCGGGCATCGGAGCGATGCCCGTGTCATGCGCGGCTGATCCCGGCTGCTGATCGCAGCCAGGGACCCGCCGGCAATGGCCGACGCCCGCGATCTTGTGGGCGTCCGCCATTAACCCCTCAGGTGCCGGGATCAATACAGATCCCGGCATCTGCGGCAGTGCGCGATTTGAATGAATGATCGGATCGCCTGCAGCGCTGCTGCGGGGATCCGATCATTCAGAACGCCGCACGGAGGTCCCCTCACCTGCCTCCGTCCGGCTTCCGGCGTCTTCTGCTCTGGTCTGTGATCGAGCAGACCAGAGCAGAAGATCGCCGATAACACTGATCTGTTCTGTGTCCTATACATAGAACAGATCAGTATTAGCAATCATGGTATTGCTATGAATAGTCCCCTATGGGGACTATTCAAGTGTAAAAAAAAATGTAAAAAAATGTAAAAGTAAAAGTAAAAAAAAAAGTGAAAAATTCCCTCCCCCAATAAAAAAGTAAAACGTCCGTTTTTCCCTATTTTACCCCCAAAAAGCGTAAAAAATAAATTTTATAGACATATTTGGTATCGCCGCGTGCGTAAATGTCCGAACTATTAAAATAAAATGTTAATGATCCCGTATGGTGAACGGCGTGAACGAAAAAAAAAAAAAAAGTACAAAAATTGCTACTTTTTTAATACATTTTATTAAAAAAAAAATTATAAAAATGTATTATAAGTTTTGTATATGCAAATGTGGTGTCAAAAAAAAGTACAGATCATGGCGCAAAAAATGAGCCCGCATACCGCTGCTTATACGGAAAAATAAAAAAGTTAGAGGTCATCAAAATAAAGGGATTATAAACGTACTAATTTGGTTAAAAAAATTGTGATTTTTTTTAAGCGCAACAATAATAGAAAAGTATGTAATAATGGGTATCATTTTAATTGTATTGACCCTCAGAATAAAGAACACACGTCATTTTTACCATAAATTGTACGGCGTGAAAACGAAACCTTCCAAAATTAGCAAAATTGCATTTTTCTTTTTAATTTCCCCACAAAAATAGTGTTTTTTGGTTGCGCCATACATTTTGTGATATAATGAGTTATGTCATTACAAAGGACAACTGGTCGCGCAAAAAACAAGCCCTCATACTAGTCTGTGGATGAAAATATAAGAGTTATGATTTTTAGAAGGCGAGGAGGAAAAAATGAAAACGTAAAAATTAAATTGTTTGAGTCCTTAAGGCCAAAATGGGCTGAGTCCTTAAGGGGTTAATTACCCCATACATTGCACCAGGAGCAGTCAGGAGTAGGCCTCAGCAGTACCCAAGAGGCTTTAATAACCCCCAACCTTTGCACGATCAATTGCGAGATCGAGCAATACTAGGTGTGTTATGCCCTCAGATTTCCGGGGCCGCAGGCGCGCTCCACTGAACGCATTAGCGCGTCTCTATCTTTCATCGACCGGTGCTGGTAACCCGCTAACTCCCGGAAAGGTAAGCTGCCGCGAAGCAGGTGGTCTCTCCGGGGCACGCTTGGCTCCAGAATTTCCACTACTGCCACACCACGCTGACTGCCAACCGTGCTACCGCCTTGCTGACTCAAGGGCAACCTGCAACTCTCTTCTCCCGATGATGAACCCCCTTCTCCTGAGATCGAGCAATAACAGGTGTGTTATGCCCTCAGATGTCCGGGGCCGCAGGCGCGCTCCACTGAACGGATTAGGGTGTGTCCATCTTTTTTTGTAGCACCCGCAATCCAAAAATGTTAAATTCCCAGACCTAGGCCCCACCTCTGCGGCATCAGGAACCCATTTATTGCCTGAAGGACACAGCCTGGAGTTGGCTGATGCACCAGTCCACACAGGGCTTCACAATCCGCCCCAAAATCAGCAAAATTGTATAATTTTTTTTATTTATTTACAACTTTGTGTAAGCACAAGTGCATATCCAACATTTCAGAAGACTCTATAAGGCAGGACGGTGGACCACCCAAAGACTTTCTTCTCAAAAATAATGAACCACACAATTGTTGAATTTTTAAAAAAAAATTGAAATTTCTAGACCCAGGCCCCACCTCAGCAGCATCAGTAACCCATAGATTGCCTGAAAGACACAGCCTGGAGTTGGCTGATGCACGAGTACACACCCGGGCTTCTCAATCCACCCCAAAAAAACGCAATTTTTTTTGAAATTGTCTGACAAAATATCTTTTTGTTAAAACAAGCGCATATACAGCAGTTCAGAAGACTCTATAATGCAGGACGGTGGACCACCAAAATAAATTCTTCTATAATATAATAAACCACACAATATGTTAAATTTTTTAAAACTAATTGAAATTCCAAGACCAAGGCCCCACCTCTGCTGCATCAGTAACCCATATATTGCCTAATGGACACAGACTGGAGTTGACTGATGCACGAGTACACACTACACACCCGTCACCCGGGCTTCACAATCCACCCCAAAAAACCGCAAGATTTTATTGAAATTGTCTGAAAAATACCTTTTTTTTTTTTTTTAAACAAGCGCATATACAGCAGTTCAGAAGACTCTATAATGCAGGACGGTGGACCACCCAAAGACATTCTTCTCAAAAATAATAAACCACACAATATTTGAAATTTGGTTAAAAAAATTATTACATGTGTGTAAGTGCATCTGTCTCCAAAAAATCAGATGACAAAAGGATTCTAATCGCCAAAAATGATTAAGCAGAGTTAATCCCTCTCCATCTATATTTTTTTTTCATAAAAAAATCTCACGCAACAAGCGTTCCATTGTGTAACGATTAGCATTCTGCAAAATTCAATTTTATTACTGATAAAATTACCAGTAAATTTAACAATAACACTACCCAAGAGTGTTTAATTACCCCAAACATTGCACCAGGAGCAGTGAGGAGTAGGCCTCAGCAGTACCCAAGAGGCTTTAATAACCCCTTACCTTGCCCGATCAATTGCGAGATCGAGCAATAACAGGTGTGTTATGGCCTCAGATGTCCTGGGCCGCACTAGCGCTCCACTGAACGGATTAGCGTGTCTCTATCTTTCAAGGACAGGTGCGTGTTGTACGCTGAAACCAGTTCGTGATAGGGATCTGTGATTGCAATTATTTAACCTTAAAACGAGGAATTACCAGTAAGTGAGGGTCATAAGCTGGCGTTTATTAAGTCGATGTCCTTTGTACACACCGCCCGTCGCTATAAGCGATTGGATTAGTTAGTGAGTTGGTTAGTGAGGTCCTCGGATCGGCCCATGCGGGGTAGGAGAAGGCCCTGGCAGAGCGCCGAGAATTTAACGATCATTGTTGAAATTTGCATTAAGCATGTATTTAGCTACTGCTAAACATCCAAAAATTTAAGGCCCAAGGCCAGAGGCACAAGGGAGGCAAGTAGTTCCTGAAAGACACAGAATGAGTCTGGAGCATGCATTTGCAGTACCCAAGAGGTTTTCATAACCCCTTACATTTAAAGATCAATGTTTACATTTGCATTAAGCATGTATTTAGCTACTGCTAAACTTCAAAAAATTATAGGCCCAAGGCCAGAAGCAGCAGTTTTCCCCATATTAGGAGCATAGTTGTCCCCCAGATTAGGAGCATACTTGCCCCCCAGATTAGGCAGCATAGATGTCCCCCAGATTAGGCAGCATAGATGTCCCCCAGATTAGGCAGCATAGATGTCTTTCAGATTAGGAGCATACTTATCCCCCAGAGTAGGCAGCATAGATGTCACCCAGATTAGGCAGCATAGATGTCCCCCAGATTAGGAGCATACTTGTCCCCCAGAGTAGGCAGCATAGATGTCACCCAGATTAGGAGCATACTTGTCCCCCAGATTAGGCAGCATAGATGTCCTCCAGATTAGGAGCATAGTTGTCCCCCAGATTAGGCAGCATAGATGTCCCCCAGATTAGGCAGCATAGATGTCCCCCAGATTAAGAGCATACTTGTCCCCCAGAGTAGGCAGCATAGATGTCCCCCAGATTAGGAGCATACTTGTCCCCCAGATTAGGCAGCATAGATGTCCCCCAGATTAGGAGCATAGTTGTCCCCCAGATTAGGCAGCATAGATATCACCCAGATTAGGCAGCATAGATGTCCCCCAGATAAGGAGCATGGTTGTCCCCCAGAGTAGGCAGCATAGATGTCACCCAGATTAGACAGCATAGATGTCCCCCAGATTAGGAGCATACTTGTCCCCCAGATTAGGCAGCATAGATGTCACCCAGATTAGGAGCATACTTGTCCCCCAGATTAGGCAGCATAGATGTCCCCCAGATTAGGAGCATACTTGTCCCCCAGAGTAGGCAGCATAGATGTCCCCCAGAGTAGGCAGCATAGATGTCCCCCAGATTAGGCAGCATAGATGTCCCCCAGATTAGGCAGCATAGATGTCACCCAGATTAGGCAGCATAGATGTCCCCCAGATTAGGAGCATACTTGTCCCCCAGAGTAGGCAGCATAGATGTCCCCCAGATTAGGAGCATACTTGTCCCCTAGATTAGGCATCATAGATGTCCACCAGATTATGAACATAGTTGTCCCCCAGATTAGGAGCATAGTTGTCCCCCAGATTAGGAACATAGTTGTCACCCAGATTAGGCAGCATAGATGTCCCCCAGATAAGGAGCATACTTGTCCCCCAGATTAGGCAGCACAAATGTCACCCAGATTAGGCAGCATAGATATCCCCCAGATTAGGCAGCATAGATGTCCCCCAGATTAGGCAGCATAGATGTCCCCCAGATTAGGCAGCATAGATGTCCCCCAGATTAGGCAGCATATATGTCACCCAGATTAGGCAGCATAGATGTCCCCCAGATTAGGCAGCATAGATGTCCCCCAGATTAGGAGCATACTTGTCACCCAGAGTAGGCAGCATAGATGTCACCCAGATTAGGCAGCATAGATGTCCCCCAGATTAGGAGCATACTTGTCCCCCAGAGTAGGCAGCATAGATGTCACCCAGATTAGGAGCATACTTGTCCCCCAGATTAGGCAGCATAGATGTCCCCCAGATTAGGAGCATACTTGTCCCCCAGATTAGGCAGCATAGATGTCCCCCAGATTAGGAGCATACTTGTCACCCAGATTAGGCAGCATAGATGTCACCCAGATTAGGCAGCATAGATGTCCCCCAGATTAGGAGCATACTTGTCCCCCAGAGTAATCAGCATAGATGTCCCCCAGATTAGGCAGCATAGATGTCAACCAGATTAGGAGCTTAGTTGTCCCCCAGATTAGGAGCATAGTTGTCCACCAGATTAGGAGCTTAGTTGTCCCCCAGATTAGGAGCATAGTTGTCCCCCAGATTAGGCAGCATAGATGTCACCCAGATTAGGCAGCATAGATGTCCCCCAGATTAAGAGCATACTTGTCCCCCAGAGTAGGCAGCATAGATGTCCCCCAGATTAGGAGCATACTTGTCCCCCAGAGTAGGCAGCATAGATGTCCCCCAGATTAGGCAGCATAGATGTCCCTCAGATTAGGAGCATACTTGTCCCCCAGAGTAGGCAGCATAGATGTCCCCCAGATTAGGCAGCATAGATGTCCCCCAGATTAAGAGCATACTTGTCCCCCAGAGTAGGCAGCATAGATGTCCCCCAGATTAGGAGCATACTTGTCCCCCAGAGTAGGCAGCATAGATGTCCACCAGATTAGGAACTTAGTTGTGCCCCAGATTAGGAGCATAGTTGTCCACCAGATTAGGAGTTTAGTTGTCCCCCAGATTAGGAGCATAGTTGTCCCCCAGATTAGGCAGCATAGATGTCACCCAGATTAGACAGCATAGATGTCCCCCAGATTAAGAGCATACTTGTCCCCCAGAGTAGGCAGCATAGATGTCCCCCAGATTAGGAGCATACTTGTCCCCCAGATTAGGCAGCATAGATGTCCCCCAGATTAGGAGCATGGTTGTCCCCCAGATTAGGAAGCATAGATGTCACCCAGATTAGGCAGCATAGATGTCCCCCAGATTAGGAGCATACTTGTCCCCCAGAGTAGGCAGCATAGATGTCACCCAGATTAGGCAGCATAGATGTCCCCCAGATTAGGAGCATAGTTGTCCCCCAGATTAGGCAGCATAGATGTCACCCAGATTAGGCAGCATAGATGTCCCCCAGATTAGGAGCATACTTGTCCCCCAGAGTAGGCAGCATACTTGTCCCCCAGAGTAGGCAGCATAGATGTCACCCAGATTAGGCAGCATAGATGTCCCCCAGATTAGGAGCATACTTGTCCCCCAGAGTAGGCAGCATAGATGTCACCTAGATTAGGAGCATACTTGTCCCCCAGATTAGGCAGCATAGATGTCACCCAGATTAGGCAGCATAGATGTCCCCCAGATAAGGAGCATACTTGTCCCCCAGAGTAGGCAGCATAAATGTCCCCCAGATTAGGCAGCATAGATGTCCACCAGATTAGGAGCTTAGTTGTCCCCCAGATAAGAAGCATAGTTGTCCACCAGATTAGGCAGCATAGATGTCACCCAGATTAGGCAGCATAGATGTCCCCCAGATTAAGAGCATACTTGTCCCCCAGAGTAGGCAGCATAGATGTCCCCCAGATTTGGAGCATACTTGTCCCCCAGATTAGGCAGCATAGATGTCCCCCAGATTAGGAGCATAGTTGTCCCCCAGATTAGGCAGCATAGATATCACCCAGATTAGGCAGCATAGATGTCCCCCAGATTAGGAGCATGGTTGTCCCCCAAATTAGGAAGCATAGATGTCACCCAGATTAGGCAGCATAGATGTCCCCCAGATTAGGAGCATACTTGTCCCCCAGAGTAGGCAGCATAGATGTCACCCAGATTAGGCAGCATAGATGTCCCCCAGATTAGGAGCATAGTTGTCCCCCAGATTAGGAAGCATAGATGTCACCCAGATTAGGCAGCATATATGTCCCCCAGATTAGGAACATACTTGTCCCCCAGAGTAGGCAGCATAGATGTCCCTCAGATAAGGCAGCATAGATGTCCCCCAAATTAGGCAGCATAGATGTCACCCAGATTAGGCAGCATAGATGTCCCCCAGATTAGGAGCATACTTGTCCCCCAGATTAGGCATCATAGATGTCCACCAGATTAGGAACATAGTTGTCCCCCAGATTAGGAGCATAGTTGTCCCCCAGATTAGGGACATAGTTGTCACCCAGATTAGGCAGCATAGACGTCCCCCAGATAAGGAGCATACTTGTCCCCCAGATTAGGCAGCATAGATGTCACCCAGATTAGGCAGCATAGATGTCCCCCAGATTAGGCAGCATAAATGTCCCCCAGATTAGGCAGCATAGATATCCCCCAGATTAGGCAGCAAAGATGTCCCCCAGATTAGGCAGCATAGATGTCCCCCAGATTAGGCAGCATAGATGTCCCCCAGATTAGGCAGCATAGTTGTCCCCCAATCAGCGCGGGGCGGTCAGAGCACAATGCCCAGGTCTGCCCCATAGGGTTTCATAACCAACCACAATAGAGAAAATTTTGTTGCAGGAGCATGGTCAATCTACTCAGACCCATCTGTCATTGGTGGCTGGAAATCCTGGCTGATCCATCCCTGATTCATCTTGACAAACGTCAGTCTCTCCACATTTTTAGTGGACAGACGAGTTCGCCTTGGGGTGACTATGGCCCTGGCCGCACTAAACACCCGCTCTGATGGCACACTACTTGCCGGGCAGGACAGCTTTTCCAGGGCAAACTCCGCTAGTTGCAACCATACATCGAGTTAGGCTGCCCAGAAGTCCAGCGGATCTTCAACGGTTGTTGGCAGGGTCATGTTGAGGTAAGCCACCACCTGCTAGTTCAGGTCCTGCTCCATGTCCACCTGCTGCTGATGAGTTGCTTCACTATGCGGCTGAAGGAAGCTACTAATCAGTGACTGTAGACTCAGGCTGCTGCTGATTGAGGAGGTACTGCTCCTGCCACCCCTCCCCAGAAGCCGTGGCAGTGGAAGGTGAGCGCACAGGGCCCCCCGAGTCAGACCTACGAGTGGATGAACCATGTGGCCGATAGGCATCGGCCAACCGACTACGTAGAAGCTCCCTGAAGTAAGTCAGTTTGTCCTCCCTCTCAGTGGGGGTAAAAAAGGCCCCCATTCTGGGCCGGTAGCGGGGGTCTAATAAAGGTGGAGATCCAGAAGTCATCGCACTGACAAATTTTGACAATTCGGGGGTCACTACGCAAGCAACTCAGCATGCATTGTGCCATTTGTGACAGTGACTCACTGGGACTACCTGCCTCCATCTCCACTGCATACTGCCACGGTGTGTCTGGGTCCTCTGTCTCGCCTCCCTCGTAATAACCCTCCAGCTCCTCTGGCTGCTCCTCCTCTCCTGTCCAATGACCAGAAACACCGGCCATCTCATCCACCGTAAACTGTGCTCCACTCTGCCCCTCATCATCCTCCTCCAGTTCATCCCCCACAGGACTCATGTAGCCTTCTGATGTAGGCGCAACATCTCCATTGCCATGACCAGCCATGTTTTCAATAATTTTTGGAGTAAATGTAGGAGTGGAATGACGTAGTTCATGGCGTGATTCGGGGCGACTAACAAAAAATGTGGCTTCCTCAAAGGGCCTCAGCAAACGGCAGGTGTCATGTATGAGCTGCCACTCGTTCACATTGAAGTTACACAGGGGAGTACTCCTATCTGCTTGTATCATCAAAAAATCCGTGATGGCTTTTCTTTGTTCGTATAGTCTGTCCAACATATGGAGGGTGGAATTCCAACGTGTGGCAACGTCACAAATGAGACTATGTTGTGGGATAACGTTCTGACGCTGCAGCTCA
The DNA here is from genome assembly GCF_029499605.1 of Hyla sarda. Lineage (NCBI taxonomy): Eukaryota > Metazoa > Chordata > Amphibia > Anura > Hylidae > Hyla > Hyla sarda. Next base: position 448,790,122 of record NC_079191.1, on the reverse strand, counting down.
AACAAAGTGTGCTTGGCGGTGTACGAGTGGCTGAAGTGCATGCACAGTTTCCTTGCCATTGTCAGGACGTCTTGCAAATGGGGTAAAGACTTGATGAACTTCTTGACAACCAGATTCAACACGTGTGCCATACAGGGCGAATGGTTCACACTTCCTTGTCGCAGCGCGGCCACAATGTTCTTCCCAATGTCGGTCACCATGGTTCCCATTTCCAGATTTTGTCGAGTAAGCCATACTCTGATTTCTTTCCCTAATGAACTTCAGCAGTTCCTCCCCTGTGTGACTCAGTTCGCCAAGGCAAACCATGTGAAGGACGGCTTGACACCAGTGTTCCCAACACACGTGGTACGATGAAGGGCCACCGAGATTTGGACGTGCGGTGGAGGCCGAGGACACGAGGGAGGAGGAGGAGGCACAAACTGTAAAAGGACCAACTGCCTGGGAGCCAGAGCGTGGAGGTGGAAGCAGTGTGTCCTGTCCAAGTTGCTGTTGTGGCTGTGCAGGAACCACATTTACCCAGTGGGCCGTAAAAGACATGTATTGTCCCTGCTCGTAGTTACAGCTCCACACGTCGGCGCTGCTGTGCACTTTTGAACACACCGATAGGCTCAAGGACTGGCCCACCTTCTCTTGTACAAACTTATGCAGGGCTGGTACTGCCTTCTTCGCAAAGAAATGACGGCTTGGGACTCTCCACCTCGGCTCGGCACAAGCCATCAATTCCCTGAAAGCTGCAGAGTCCACCAGTTGGAAAGGGAGGGACTGCAACACCAGCAACTTGGACAGGAACACATTCAACTTCTGCGCCGTTGGATGAGTGGGCGCATACTGTTGTCTCTTGGACATGGCTTCGCCGATCGATTGTTGGCGGAATGGCTGACTACGAGCGGAAGAAGCAGGAGCGCAAGAAGGAGGGTTTGACACAATGCTCCCTTCGGCTGAGGTGGTGGAGCCTTGGCTGGATGACGGAGGGAGCGGATGGCCACTGGGTGATGTGGCAGGCTGGACCACTACCTCGGTGCCACGGTTATCCCAGGCCGCTTTATGGTGGCGAGTCATGTGTTGACGCAGGGCCGTGGTGCCGAGATTGGGACCCTGGCCACGCTTCACTTTCTGCCCACAGATTTTGCATGTGACTACACTAAGGTCCTCCAGATTCTTTATGAAGAACAACCACACCGCAGAGTAGCTGATTTTCCCACCCGCAGTTCGCAGTATTTCACTGCTATTGGCGCCGTCTCCAGGAACCCCTGTTCCACTACCTCCCTGAATGGTAGCTTGCCGCGAAGCAGGTGGTCTCCCCCTGGCACGTTTGGCACCTGAATTTCCACTACTGCCACCACCATGCTGATTGCCAACCGTGCTACTGCCTTGCTGCCTCATAGACAAAGAGCAAATCTCTTCTCCTGATGATGATGAAGCCCCAGCCTCTGCACCCAGCTCCCAATTGCGATCGGCTTCATCATCATCAAAAGATGTGTGCACGTCACTGATGTCCTCCTCGTGTTCCTCGTGTTCTGCCTCAGGACCCTGAACAATTGAAACACCGCCTCCCACGTCACTCTCCGCATCAATACTTGCCCGCCTTGCGGAGCAAGGGACGCATGTCTCCTCACATTCTTGGCTGCCCATTAGATGCTGACTGTCCTCTATTACATCGTCCTCACTAAATAGTGGAGCTGAACCCAAAGCATGAGATACTTCTTTTGGAGAGGGAACAGCATAGGACAAAGGCAATGGGATTACAGGGACTGCTCACGGGCCATGCCAACTGAGGGTTGTGCCTGAGGAACCCACCGACTCTTGACTGGGGTTGTCAGATGTCGCTTGTGAGGATGGGGATGAGTGTGCAAACCAATTGACGAAGAGAGATGGGTCGACGACAAGTCCGCTGGGTGTTAACGGGAGCTCAGGCCTATTGCTGCGACTCCTGCTGCCACTCGCCCCAAGTCTGCTGCCAACTCTGCCTGACGTATGTAGGCCTCTGCCCCTTCTCTGTGCACGTCCTGGCACTTTCCTGCCTGACATACTTAGTGCATTTATGAGGGTATAGAACAGCAGCAGGCGATTACTTACGGCTGTCCTTTCAAAGTATATAGGCCCTAGACAGAATAACAGTTACTAAATAGTACACTCCTTTGTTGTATGTAGGCCCTTTGCAATGATGAGCGCACTGGTATGCGTATTTATACGCAGAAAAAAACTCTTTTTTTGTTGTATACACCAGCCAGTGTATACTAATGTGTGGAATAGCACTGAATTTAGCACCGAGACAGAAATACAGGTACTAAATAGTACACTACTTGGTTGTATGTAGGCCCTTTGCAATGATGAGCGCACTCTTAAGCGTATTTGTACGCAAGAAAACCTTTTTTTTTCTCAATACACCGGCAGGTATAGAACGTGTGGTATAACACTGAATTTAGCAGAGAGACAGAAAAAAGGTGGTATATGGTACACAATTTTTTTTTTTTTTTTAATACTTCCATTTTTATTTCAGTTTTTCATTTATACATTAACTCTGCAAAGGCATGTTACGTTTCACAAAAATTTAAACAACAATATTCTCCCCACATTTTCTAATTTCCTAATGGAGGAAGGGTTCCATGAGGGGAAAAGAAAACAAAATAAACCTAAACAAACCAAAAACACAAAAGAAGAAAAAAAAAAAAAAAAAAATGAATAAATAAATATTATAGTTCTCTCTCTCTCTCTCTCTCCTCCCCCCATCCCATCTCTGTCAATCCATCTCCGCCATATCAACAAAAATTTATCTTCATTCCCTCTTTTAGTATATATGGCTTTTTCCCAAGCAACTATTTTTTCCATCTTTTGAAGAAAGTGCAATCTGGATGGCGGATTTGGGTTTTTCCAGCGCTGGGCTATCAGCTTGCGCGCATTATATAATAATCTGCCCACCTCTAACTTCGTGTTATCTTCTATCGGCAATTCCTCCACATAACCCAGTATACATATTTTAACCTTCCTATCAATATCAACCTCATATATTGCTCCAATATATTCTATAATTTCTTCCCAATATCTTTTAATAACCGGGCATTCCCATAACATATGGAGTAGGTCAGCACTAGAGCATATACACCAAGGACATTTTGCCACATTTCGCCACTTATATGGTACACTATTTGCTTGTATGTAGGCCCTTTGCAATGATAAGGCCACTGTTAAGCGTATTTTTTACGCAGGAAAACCTTTTTTTTCTTTAAATACACCGGCAGGTATATAACATGTGGTGTAACACTGAATTTAGCACAGAGACAGAGTAACAGGTGAAAAATGGTAAAAAGGCACTAAAGTCCACACTAATATGACTTATTTCTGAACAGCAGCAGGACCCAACAGTGCAGCACCACAAAAAAAAAAAAATCCAGGGAGTAACCCCTAAATTGTACTCTGTCACACAATCCTGAGCAGCAGAAGATTTGTGGAGCAAAAAAAAAAAACTCAATAGAGCTGAAAAATGAGGAGATAAGATGGTTGATAAAGTTGAGGCAGCTTGGAGATCTGTATGAGGCAGCTGACAGCTATCTGCCCCTCTCTGCTGCAATGCTCAATAACGTGAATAGGAGGTTTAGCAATCAATGATCCTTATTAGAGTAACAGCTCAGCACTCTGCACTCCTGCCTTTCCCTAATGCTGATGTGACTAGCAGTTGCAGTGTAACGCTGTGGTATGAGCTATTCACACACACACAGTCCCGTCCTCTCCATCTGACTGCATAGATGAAATGAAGAGAGGCAAGATGGCCGCCGATTATATAGGGGCTGTGACATCACAGGGGTCAGTGAACACTGATAGGCTGCATCTCACATGTGGTTCAGGGTCAGCCCGCCTACCTTCATTCCAGCCGCTGTTTCCCGCCCTCCCATAATCCCCTTCCCCATATACTCACATGTGGATCCGCCATCTTAGGTCTCCAATAGCCTGGAACGCTGTAAAATGGAGTTTAATAAAGCGATTCGTGCGATAGAATCACGGCGATATTCGTATTAGTTGCAAATCGAATTTATCATGAAATTCGTAACGAATTCGGGTTCGTCAACTTCGATTCGCTCATCTCTAGTGACATTATATGACCAAGAATGAGAACACAGGGTGAACATACAGACTCCACACAGGGAGGACATACAGACTTCACACAGGAAGAACATACAGACTACACACAGTAAGAACATACAGACTTCACACAGGGAGAACATACAGACTCTACACAGGGAGAACATACAGACTGGACACAGGGAGAACAGACAGACTTCACACAAGAAGAACATACAGACTGGACACAGGGAGGACATACAGACTCTACACAGGAAGAACATACAGACTGGACACAGGGAGGACATACAGACTCTACACAGGAAGAACATACAGACTGGACACAGGAAGAACATACAGACTCCACATAGGAAGAACATGCAGACTCTACACAGGGAGAACATACAGCCTCTACACTGGGAGAACATACAGACTCCACATGTGAAGAACATGCAGACTCTACACAGGGAAAACATACAGCCTCTACACAGGGAGAACATACAGACTCTACACAGGGAGAACATACATACTGGACACAGGGAGGACATACAGAGTGCACACAGGGAGAACATATAGACTCCACACAGGGAGAACATACAGACTCTACACAGAGAAAACATACAGCCTCTACACAGGGAGAACATACAGACTCTACACAGGGAGAACATACAGACTCCACACAGGAAGACCATACAGAGTGCACACAGGGAGAACATATAGACTCCACACAGGGAGAACATACAGACTCCACACGGGAAGAACATACAGACTTCACATTGGGAGAACATACAGAATGTACACAGGAAGAACATACAGACTGCACACAGGGAGGACATACAGACTCCACACAGGAAGAACATACAGACTCCACACAGGAAGAACATACAGACTCCACACAGAAAGAACATACAGACTCTACACAGGAAGAACATACAGACACCACACAGGGAGAACATACAGACTCTACACAGGAAGAACATACAGACTCCACACAGGGAGGACATACAGACTCCACACAGGGAGGACATACAGACTCCACACAGTGAGGACATACAGACTCCACACAGGGAGGACATACAGACTCCACATAGGAAGCACATACAGACTCCACAGGGAGAACATACAGACTCCACACAGGAAGAGCATACAGACTCCACACAGGGAGGACATACAGACTCCACACAGGAAGAACATACAGACTCCACACAGGGAGGACATACAGACTCCACACAGGGAGGACATGCAGACACCACATAGGAAGAACACACAGACACCACACAGGAAGAACATACAGACTCCACACAGGGAGGACATACAGACTCCACACAGAGAGAACATACAGACTCCACACAGGGAGGACATACAGACTGCACACAGGGAGGACATACAGACTCCACACAGGGAGGACATACAGACTGGACACAGGGAGAACAGACAGACTTCACACAAGAAGAACGAACAGACTGCACACAGGGAGGACATACAGACTCTACACAAGGAGGACATACAGACTCTACACAGGAAGAACATACGGACTTCGCACAGGGAGAACATACAGACACCACATAGGAAGAACACACAGACTCCACACTGGGAGGACATACAGACTCCACACAGGGAGGACATACAGACTGCACACAGGAAGAACATACAGACTGCACACAGGAAGAACATACAAACTCCACACATGGAGAACATACAGACTCCACACAGGGAGAACATACAGAATGCACACAAGGAGGACATACAGACTCCACACAGGGAGGACATACAGACACCACATAGGAAGAACACACAGACTCCACACAGGGAGGACACACAGACTCCACACAGGGAGGACATACAGACTGCACACAGGAAGAACATACAGACTGCACACAGGAAGAACATACAGACTCCACACAGGGAGAACATACAGACTCTACACAGGAAGAACATACAGACTGCACACAGGGAGGACATACAGACTCTACACAAGGAGGACATACAGACTCTACACAGGAAGAACATACGGACTCCGCACAGGGAGAACATACAGACACCACATAGGAAGAACACACAGACTCCACACTGGGAGGACATACAGACTCCACACAGGGAGGACATACAGATTGCACACAGGAAGAACATACAGACTGCACACAGGAAGAACATACAAACTCCACACATGGAGAACATACAGACTCCACACAGGGAGAACATACAGAATGCACACAAGGAGGACATACAGACTCCACACAGGGAGGACATACAGACACCACATAGGAAGAACACACAGACTCCACACAGGGAGGACATACAGACTCCACACAGGGAGGACATACAGACTCCACACAGGAAGAACATACAGACTGCACACAGGAAGAACATACAGACACCACATAGGAAGAACATACAGACTCCACACAGGGAGAACATACAGACTGCACACAGGGAGGACATACAGACACCACATAGGAAGAACACACAGACTCCACACAGGGAGGACATACAGACTCCACACAGGGAGGACATACAGACTCCACACAGGAAGAACATACAGACTCCACACAGGGAGGACATACAGACTCCACACAGGAAGAACATACAGACTGCACACAGGAAGAACATACAGACTCCACACAGGGAGGACATACAGACTCCACACAGGAAGAACATACAGACTGCACACAGGGAGAACAGACAGACTGCACACAGGAAGAACATACAGATTCCACACAGGGAGAACATACAGACTGCACACAGGAAGAACATACAGATTCCACACAGGGAGAACATACAGACTGCATATAGATGGTGTTCATGGTCTGAACTCCGGTGGACCCCGGTACAATGTGCTCCCATATGGAATCCCTGCATTTTTTGGGCATTTTTCGGCAGTGCAGTATTTACACGTACAACAAAAAAATACATATAGCAACACATCTGACTGCAAAATCTGCAATTCATGATCGCTACTTGGCCCCATTTTTATCTGATGATTTTCCTGTGCTACAATAGGCAATTTTACCTGTTCTACACTAAATCAGTCATTCCCAACCTGGGTGCCCCCAGTTTTTGCAAAACTCCAACTTCCAGCATGCCTGGACAGCCTTTAGTTGTCCGGGCATGCTGAGAGTTGTAGTCGTGCCACATCTGTAGGCACCCTGGTTGGTAAACACTGCTCTGAAGAGTGATGACTGCAGGTGTTGTTTCCCCTTTAAGGCTTCAGCTTCATCCCGGCAGCAGTAATGTGAACATTTTACAGACATTGTTATTTCTTCCTGGAATGACCTGTTCACACCTTTGTGTTTGTGTAGGTAAATATTTGTAGGTATTAGGTTCACACTGTGATTGGTAACAACCTGCAGCTGACCAGCTCCATCAGAATATATCCCAGGACAGATACTATTGTATCAACTTCTATCCCAGGACAGATACTAATATATCAACTTATATCCCAGGACAGATACTAATATATCAACTTATATCCCAGGACAGATATTAATATATCAACTTATATCCCAGGACAGATACTAATGTATCAACTTATATCCCAGCACAGATACTAATGTATCAACTTATATCCCAGGACAGATACTAATGTATCAACTTATATCCCAGGACAGATACTAATGTATCAACTTCTATCCCAGGACAGATACTAATGTATCAACTTCTATCCCAGGACAGATACTAATGTATCAACTTATATCCCAGGACAGATACTATTGTATCAACTTCTATCCCAGGACAGATACTATTGTATCAACTTCTATCCCAGGACAGATACTAATATATCAACTTATATCCCAGGACAGATACTAATATATCAACTTATATCCCAGGACATATACTAATGTATCAACTTATATCCCAGGACAGATACTAATGTATCAACTTATATACCAGGACAGATACTAATGTATCAACTTATATCCCAGGACAGATACTAATGTATCAACTTCTATCCCAGGACAGATACTAATGTATCAACTTATATCCCAGAACAGATACTAATGTATCAACTTATATCCCAGGACAAATACTATTGTATCAACTTATATCCCAGGACAGATACTAATGTATAAACTTATATCCCAGGACAGATACTAATGTATCAACTTATATCCCAGTCCAGGACAGATACTAATGTGTCAACTTATATCCCAGGACAGATACTAATGTATCAACTTATATCCCAGGACAGATACTAATGTATCAACTTATATCCCAGGACAGATACTAATGTATCAACTTATATCCCAGGACAGATACTAATGTATCAACTTATTATATCCCAGTCCAGGACAGATACTAATGTATCAACTTATATCCCAGGACAGATACTAATGTATCAACTTATTATATCCCAGGACAGATACTAATGTATCAACTTATATCCCAGGACAGATACTAATGTATCAACTTATATCCCAGGACAGATACTAATGTATCAACTTATTATATCCCAGTCCAGGACAGATATTAATGTGTCAACTTATATCCCAGGAAGATACTAATGTATCAACTTATTATATCCCAGGACAGATACTAATGTATCAACTTATTATATCCCAGGACAGATACTAATGTATCAACTTATTATATCCCAGGACAGATACTAATGTATCAACTTATTATATCCCAGGACAGATACTAATGTATCAACTTATTATATCCCAGGACAGATACTAATGTATCAACTTATTATATCCCAGGACAGATACTAATGTATCAACTTATTATATCCCAGGACAGATACTAATGTATCAGTTGATACCCTATATGCTCCCAGCTTCTACTTTTATATGTATGTATCTGTAATGTAATTAAGTGGGGCCGAGCTTAGTTATGGGGTCTCACAGTTTTAATTTCATGATATAACATATGTGATATTAATCCTTTTCACACCTTTTCCTCCTCTTTGAATTCTTCACTCTCATCCACTGCTCCCGTTCCCTGTCCGCAATTTGATTATTTGTTTTAGAACTACAAGTCTCAGCAGTAATGCCAATGAGGAATGCTGTGATGGCTCTATAGAGACTAGAATGTAATGTAATGCGCTGTATACATGTAATGTTGATGATGATGATTGGATCTGACTGATATCTAAGTGATACACAGCAGAGCTTGTTCTGTCCACCGCTGTAGAGTCACCAGCCGCCGAGCGATCCTCTTCCATGTACTGGGAGCTTTCGGCAGCCCCGACTGTCAGCACAACCTCTAGTTTTTGTACATTGATATGGAAAAGATATTGGGGGAAGGGAAACGAGAAATCTGTTTCCATGGTTTCCGACCACCTTCCCTGTCACTTCCCAACCTCATGTTCAGTAAAAATGTATTCATCAGAAAGTGGAAGAGTCTGACCCTGCACACTGCACCGTAGGGCCATGTCATGGTCATTTACATCCCAGAGTTCATGTAGAAGGTCAGAAGCTGCTCTGATAATATTATCTCACTGTTATAGTTTATTTTCTGGTCCAGAAATCCTACTGTTTCCCTTTGCACTTCTGAATGTCACTTTATGTATAGACTTCTTTATATAATCAGTGGGGTCACTGTGAACATACGTTACTTATCCTGAGTTATATCCTGTAAATCTTTTATTAGAAAAATATAAATCATAACAAACACAAAACCAGCACAACTTTGCCATAATACCTACAAATATAATTAAACAACCTACTCTAAACTGTCCCTTCACCCACACCACCCGCCCTCTTGTACATGGGTCAGAGTCCATACAGTTCATAGTCCCCAATGTCCAGTCCATAACTGACCCATGCAAGGTCCACCAAAACAAACAACCACCACCACCCACAAAAACACCCTCCCAAAACTTTTATCCCATTGTAACCATTTATTTTCTATTTTACCATATTTGGGGCGATTCTTATAATACATCTCGTGACAGTATTGAAATCCCCTCCAAAGATCACCTGTCGGCTTGTAAAAAGGGCTTAATCCTCATAAAGAGATCTTTTCGTCCCCACTTGGTTTGTGGGGCGTAGATGTGTATAAGCCGGAGCTCTTGCCCCTTCATGAGGACATCTAAGATCAGGCACCTCCCCATTTCTAACTCAATAACCCTGCATTCAACAGAAGTGGTAAAAAGGACCGCCACCCCACAATACTGTTCAGCCGCAAGAGACCAGTGGGAGGGGATGCGCCTCCACTCTTTCCTGGCTTTTACCAGGGACGCAAGATCTGACAACCTGGTCTCTTGTGAAAAGAAAATGTCGGCTTCAACACGGCTGAGAAAATCAAAGGCTGCAAAGCTAGCCATATCAGACTTTATACTGGCACAGTTAATAGAGGCCAGCGTCAATGGGGTGAGTGCCGCCATCATGGGTGATTCAGTTAGACGGCCCTAACCCCCTCATTTCTGTTTTTTCTTCACCCCCTCATTCCCAGATGAGGAGGCTTCTTTCTCTTTGGACAGTTTTTTTTTATTCTGATTGGTCCATTTTTGAATCCCCATCTCCACCTGGCTCCGGTTTGGCCCTATCCCCTGAGGAAATTGCCCCATCAGGACAAGGTCCAGTTCCCCCTGGAGGCTCCCCCACTTCAGGCACCCCATCCTCGACCCCCCCTCCAAGAAGGGGGAGGAGATGTCTTCAAGGACAGAGTACCGGTTAGACAGATCAATCAGAGGGGGAGCAGGTAAGCTTCCGCTTGGGACCTGGTCCGTATCACGGGAACTAGAGGGCTCCAACCTCTTCTTTCCCACTTTACTGTCCTTCTTTTTTGGCCTCAATGAGACACTCATTGAATACCTCAGTCAAGAGGGGAGCTAAAGACTACTTAAAGGTCCTGTACCACTCGGATGTTAAGCCATCCGGACCTGGCGACTTCTTAGGGGCAAGCCCCTCGATCGCTAGTCTCACTTCCTCTTCCCTGATTTCCTCTGCCAAAACATCAAAAGAGGGGTCTACCCCTGGCTCAGGAATGGTTTCAGCCAGGAAAGCCGACATCCTGTCTCGATCTAGATCCTTCCTTCCCAAGAGGTGCGAGTAGAAGGATTTGACGGCCTCCAAGATCCCTGATCTGGGCCGATTCAGAGATCCTGTACTATCGATCAGTCCTGAAATGACTTTACTACTCACTAACATCTTACAGTTTCTGTAAGGGTCGGACGAGCGGTACTTCCCGAAATCCCTCTCAAAAACCAAAGATGCGTGCCTATTGTACTGACACCTCATCAGCAAGGATTTCACTCTGGAGATATCCTCTCGTCTACCTCCAGTCGAAACAAGAATCTCGAGTTTCCTCCTCAGACCCTGATACAGGCGATACCTGTTCAGGGACCTGAGGCTCGAGAGCTGGTGGAAGAACCCTGCAACCCGCTTCTTGAACTTCTTCCACCACTCCCAAGTCCTGGCCTCCTCAAGCAGAAGACGCCTTTAAACGACTCAAGTCTGCCTTTTCTTCGGCTCCCGTCCTCTCCAGACCTGATCCTTCCAAACCCTTCCTATTGGAGGTTGATGCCTCCTCAGTGGGAGCTGGAGCTGTTCTTCTACAAAAGAATTCTTCCGGGCATGCTGTCACTTGTGGTTTTTTCTCTAGGACCTTCTCTCCAGCGGAGAGGAACTACTCCATCGGGGATCGAGAGCTTCTAGCCATTAAATTAGCACTTGAGGAATGGAGGCATCTGCTGGAGGGATCAAGTTCTCCTGTTATTATCTACACCGACCACAAGAACCTCTCCTACCTCCAGTCTGCCCAACGGCTGAATCCTCGCCAGGCCCGGTGGTCTCTGTTCTTTGCCCGATTTAATTTTGAGATTCACTTTCGTCCTGCCGATAAGAACATTAGGGCCGATGCTCTCTCTCGTTCCTCGGATGCCTCAGAAGTTGAACTCTCTCCGCAACACATCATTCCACCTGACTGCCTGATCTCCACTTCTCCTGCCTCCATCAGGCAGACTCCTCCAGGAAAGACCTTTGTTTCTCCTCGCCAACGCCTCGGAATCCTCAAATGGGGTCACTCCTCCCATCTCGCAGGTCATGCGGGTATCAAGAAATCTGTGCAACTCATCTCCCGCTTCTATTGGTGGCCGACTCTGGAGACGGATGTTGTGGACTTTGTGCGAGCCTGCACTATCTGTGCCCGGGATAAGACTCCTCGCCAGAAGCCCGCTGGTTTTCTTCATCCTCTGCCTGTCCCCGAACAGCCTTGGTCTCTGATTGGTATGGATTTTATTACTGATTTACCCCCTTCCCGTGGCAACACTGTTATTTGGGTGGTCGTTGATCGATTCTCCAAAATGGCACATTTCATCCCTCTTCCTGGTCTTCCTTCTGCGCCTCAGTTGGCTAAACAATTTTTTGTACACATTTTTCGTCTTCACGGGTTGCCTACGCAGATTGTCTCAGATAGAGGCGTCCAATTCGTGTCTAAATTCTGGAGGGCTCTCTGTAAACAACTCAAGATTAAATTAAATTTTTCTTCTGCATATCATCCCCAGTCCAATGGACAAGTAGAAAGAATTAACCAGATCCTGGGTGATTATTTGCGACATTTTGTTTCCTCCCGCCAGGATGACTGGGCAGATCTCCTCCCATGGGCCGAATTCTCGTATAACTTCAGGGTCTCTGAGTCTTCCTCCAAATCCCCATTTTTCGTGGTGTACGGCCGTCACCCTCTTCCCCCCCTCCCTACTCCCTTGCCCTCTGGTCTGCCCGCTGTGGATGAAATTTCTCGTGACCTTTCCATCATATGGAGAGAGACCCAAAATTCTCTCTTACAGGCTTCATCACGCATGAAGAAGTTCGCGGATAAGAAAAGAAGAGCTCCTCCCGTTTTTTCCCCTGGAGACAAGGTATGGCTCTCCGCCAAATATGTCCGCTTCCGTGTCCCTAGCTACAAGTTGGGACCACGCTATCTTGGTCCTTTCAAAATTTTGTGTCAAATTAATCCTGTCTCTTATAAACTTCTTCTTCCTCCTTCTCTTCGTATCCCTAATGCCTTTCACGTCTCTCTTCTCAAACCACTCATCCTCAACCGTTTTTCTCCCAAATCTGTTCCTCCCACTCCTGTTTCCGGCTCCTCGGACATCTTCTCGGTCAAAGAAATCTTAGCTGCCAAAAAGGTCAGAGGGAAAAATTTTTTTTTAGTGGACTGGGAGGGTTGTGGTCCTGAAGAGAGATCCTGGGAACCTGAGGACAACATCCTAGACAAAAGTCTGCTCCTCAGGTTCTCAGGCTCTAAGAAGAGGGGGAGACCCAAGGGGGGGGGTACTGTTACGCCGAGCGCTCCGGGTCCCCGCTCCTCCCCGGAGCGCTCGCTTCACTCTCCCCGCTGCAGCGCTCCGGTCACGTCCTCTGACCCGGGGCGCTGCGATTCCGCTGCCAGCCGGGATGCGATTCGCGATGCGGGTAGCGCCCGCTCGCGATGCGCACCCCGGCTCCCCTACCTGACTCGCTCTCCGTCTGTTCTGTCCCGGCGCGCGCGGCCCCGCTCCCTAGGGCGCGCGCGCGCCGGGTCTCTGCGATTTAAAGGGCCACTGCGCCGCTGATTGGCGCAGTGGTTCCAATTAGTGTGTTCACCTGTGCACTTCCCTATATCACCTCACTTCCCCTGCACTCCCTTGCCGGATCTTGTTGCCATTGTGCCAGTGAAAGCGTTCCTTGTGTGTTCCTTGCCTGTGTTTCCAGACCTTCTGCCGTTGCCCCTGACTACGATCCTTGCTGCCTGCCCCGACCTTCTGCTACGTCCGACCTTGCTTCTGCCTACTCCCTTGTACCGCGCCTATCTTCAGCAGCCAGAGAGGTGAGCCGTTGCTAGTGGATACGACCTGGTCACTACCGCCGCAGCAAGACCATCCCGCTTTGCGGCGGGCTCTGGTGAAAACCAGTAGTGGCTTAGAACCGGTCCACTAGCACGGTCCACGCCAATCCCTCTCTGGCACAGAGGATCCACTACCTGCCAGCCGGCATCGTGACAATCATACAGTGATCGGAGAACTCCACCTCAACCACGGACACTGCGGAAGAGACGGCTTCCTCCTTCAAATAAAATCTGTCTATCCTAGACCTGCAGCTACCTCAATGATAGGTGAAACCCGCGTGACCTGAGGGGCTCCGGATGTGGGCATCCTCTAGGCGAGCTTCCCTAATTATATTATTGAGAGCTATGCTATCATAAGCCAACCGATCATTGGAGCCTCTCCCATCTTGGGATCTCGTGACAGTATTGAAATCCCCCCCAAAGATCACCTGTTGGCTTAATCCTCATAAAGAGATCTTTACGGTCCCACTTGGTTTGTGGGGCGTAGATGTTAATAAGCTGGAGCTCTTGCCCCTTCATGAGGACATCTAAGATCAGGCACCTCCCCATTTATAACTCAATAACCCGTTTGCATTCAACAGGAGCGGTAAAAAGGACCGCCACCCCACTATACGGCTCAGCAGCAAGAGACCAGTGGGAAGGGCCGCGCCTCCACTCTCGCCTGGCTTTTACCAGGGAGGCTAGATCTGACAACCTGGTCTCTTGTAAAAGGAAAATGTCGGCATTAACACGGCCGAGAAAATCAAAGGCTGCGAATCTAGTCGTATCAGACTTTATGCTGGCACAGTTAATAGATGCCAGCGTCAATGGGGTGAGTGCCGCCATCATGGGTGATTGAGTTAGACGACCCTAACCCCCTTATTTCTGTTTTTTCTTCACCCCCTCATCCCCAGATGAGGAGACTTCCTTCTGTTTGGATCGTTTTTTTAATTCTGACAGGTCCATTTTTGAATCCCCATCTTCACCTGGCTCCGGTTTGGCCCCATCCCCTGAGGAAATTGCCCAATCAGGACAGGGCCCAGTTCCCCCTGGAGGCTCCCCCACTTCAGGCACCCCATCCTCGACCCCCCCTCCAAGGAGGGGGAGGAGATGTCTTCAAGGACAGAGTACCGGTTAGACAGATCAATCAGAGGGGGAGCAGGTAAGCTTCCGCTTGGGACCTGGTCCGTATCACGGGGACTAGAGGGCTCCGACCTCTTCTTTCCCCCTTTACTGCCTTTCTTTTTTGGCCTCTCTTCACCCTCCTCATCCACACTTTCACAGTGGGAGGAATCGGGAAGATTGGCCTTGCTACCTTCTTCTCTACAGATTCTCCTCATTTCATCATCCAGCACATTTTCCTCCAGGGCCACAGCAGTTTCAGGACTAACCTCTGGAGCAGGGCCAGAAGCTACCCCTGCCACATGGGAACTCTCCAGTTCCCTGCTCCTTCTCCGATTAGCCTCCTGCCTCAGCTTGGCGGGACTTTTCCTCTTCACTGACCCTGTGGCACCTTCACCCGCACTCATGCCCTCCCCAGCTGAGGCAACATTACTGCTGTCCCCAGCCAAGGTGACCGTCGCCCGGGCAAAGGCGCTAGGATAACGGCTGAAAGTGTATCCTAAGACACCACACAGATGACACCTGATCTGCCTACAGGATGCGGCAAGATGACCTACCCCACCACACAGAGCACAGACCTGCACAGTACAGACCGCGCTAAAGTGAGTGGGGCTGCCGCACCTGTGACAGACCTTGGGCTGCCCCTGGTAGAAAACTTGGATTCTGTCTCTCCCAAGAAAAGCAGCTGATGGGATGTGGGCAACAGTGCTCCCTGAACGCTTCAGTTTGAAAGAAAACGTCCAGGCCCCAGACCAGATTCCATGTTCATTATAGTTCTTTTTCGGCATGTCCGTCACATCCCCATATCGGCTGAGCTAGTGTTAGGATTCGGCTAGCTGGATGTGGATCCTCTGTGTCAGCGAAGGATTGGCGTGGACCGTGTCGGTGGACCGGTTCTAGGGTTGCTACTGGTTTTCACCAGAGCCCGCCGCAAAGCGGGATGGTCTTGCTGCGGCGGTAGCAACCAGGTCGTACCCACCGGCAACGGCTCAACCTCGCTGACTGCTGAGAAGGTGTGGGACTGAAGGACTAGGCTGAGGCAAGGTCAGACGTAGCAGAAGGTCGGGGCAGGCGGCTAGGTTCGTAGTCAAAGAGGATAGCAGGAGATCTGGAACACAGGCTTTGGACAACACTAAACGCTTTCACTGGTACAAGGCAACAAGATCCGGCAAGGAAGTGCAGGGGAAGTGAGGTAATATGGACAGGAAGCAGGTGGAAGCTAATTAGGCTGATTGGGCCAGGCACCAATCATTGGTGCACTGGCCCTTTAAATCTTAGAGAGCTGGCGCGAGCGCGCCCTAAGGAGCGGAGCCGCGCGCGCCAGGACGTGACAGCCTGGGACCGGGACGGGTGAGAGACTTGGGATGCGATTCGCTAGTGAGCGCGTCCTGCTATGCGAATCGCATCCCCGCCGGCAATGTCAGTGCAGCGCTCCCGGTCAGCGGGTCTGACCGGGGCGCTGCAGAGAGAGGAACGCCACGAGTGAGCGGGGAGGAGCAGGGACCCGGAGCGCTCAGCGTAACAGTATCCTCCCCTTAGGTCTCCCCCTTTTTTTTTCCGGTAATTGCTTCACGTGGGACGAGGACACTGGGAGTGATTGTAGGGTTTCCTCATCAAAGGCAGGCAGTTCAGAAGGAGTGGGAATGGGGAGGGAGGGCAGAGGGTGAAGCTTGGCACGGGGCAGAGTGTTACCAGGACGGGGGCTATGAGGAGGCAAAGCATAGTCCTGATAGGCCTTGGGGAGACCAGGTGTAGGAGGAGGCAGTGAGGCTTGCCTGACGGGACTGGGAGCAGACGTGAGGCATTTCTTGCGGCAAGCAGGGCCCCAATTCTTGATCTCCCCGGTGGTCCAGTCAAGGATGGGAGAATGATGCTGGAGCCATGGCAGACCGAGGAGGACTTCAGAGGTGCAGTTGGGAAGGACGAAAAATTCTATCTTTTCGTGATGGGGTCCAATGCACATTAAGAGGGGTTCTGTGCGGTAACGCACAGTACAGTCCAACTTCACTCCGTTGACCGAAGAAATGTAGAGCGGCTTGACGAGACGGGTCACCGGGATGCAGAACTTATTCACCAAAGAGTCCAGAATAAAATTTCCAGAAGCACCCGAGTCCAAGCAGGCCACGGCTGAGAAGGAGGAGTTGGCAGAAGGAGAAATCCACACGGGCACAGTGAGACGTGGAGAAGCAGACTTTGTACCAAGAGACGTCACACCCACGTGAGCTGGGTGCGTGCGTGCGTTTCCCAGACGTGGAGGACGAATAGGGCAATTCACCAATAAATGTTCGGTACTGGCGCAGTACAGACATAAATTTTTATCCCTACGGCGAGTCCTCTCTTCATGGGTCAGGCGAGACCGATCCACTTGCATAGCCTCCTCGGCGGGAGGCACAGGGGTAGATTGCAAAGGATACTGTGAGAGAGGTGCCCAGAGATCAAGGTCTTTTTCCTGGCGGAGCTCCTGGTGTCTCTCAGAAAAACGCATGTCAATGCGGGTGGCCAAATGGATAAGTTCTTGCAGGTTGGCAGGAATCTCTTGTGCGGCCAGCACATCCTTGATATTACTGGATAGGCCTTTTTTAACCCCTTAAGGACCAGGCCATTTTACACCTTAGGACCAGAGCGCTTTTTGCATATCTGACCACTGTCACTTTAAACATTAATAACTCTGGAATGCTTTTACTTATCATTCTGATTCTGAGATTGTTTTTTCGTGACATATTCTACTTTAACATGGTGGTAAATTGTTGTGGTAACTTGCATCCTTTCTTGGTGAAAAATCCCAAAATTTGATGAAAAAATTGAAAATTTAGCTTTTTTCTAACTTTGAAGCTCTCTGCTTGTAAGGAAAATGGATATTCCAAATAAAAAAAATTTTTATTCACATTTCCAATATGTCTACTTTATGTTTGCATCATAAAATTGACAAGTTTTTACTTTTGGAAGACACCAGAGGCTTCAAAGTTCAGCAGCAATTTTTCAATTTTTCACAAAATTTTCAAACTCACTATTTTTCAGGGACCAGTTCAGGTTTGAAGTGGATTTGAAGGGTCTTTATCTTAGAAATACCCCATAAATGACCCCATTATAAAAACTTCACCCCCCAAAGTATTCAAAATGACATTCAGTATGTGTGTTAACCCTTTAGGTGTTTCACAGGAATAGCAGCAAAGTGAAGGAGAAAATTCACAATCTTCATTTTTTACACTTGCATGTTCTTGTAGACCCAATTTTTGAATTTTTACAAGCGGTAAAAGGAGAAAATTTATACTTGTATTTGTAGCCCATTTTCTCTTGAGTAAGCACATACCTCATATGTCTATGTAAATTGTTCGGCGGGCGCAGTAGAGGGCTCAGAAGGGAAGGAGTGACAAGGGGATTTTGGAGAGTACATTTTTCTGAAATGGTTTTTGGGGGGCATGTTGCAATTAGGAAGCCCCTATGGTGCCAGAACAGCAAAAAAAAAAAAAACACATGGCATACCATTTTGGAAACTAGACCCCTTGAGGAACATAACAAGGAATAAAGTGAGCCTTAATACCCCACAGGGGTTTCACGACTTTTGCATATGTAAAAAAAAAATTTTTTTTCACTAAATGTGTGTTTCCCACCAAATTTCACATTTTTGCAAGGGTTAATAGCAGAAAATACCCCCCAAAATTTGTAACCCCATCTCTTCTGAGTATGGAGGTACCCCATAAGTTGACCTGAAGTGCACTACTGGCGAGCTACAATGCTCAGAAGAGAAGGAGTCATATTTGGCTTTTTGAGAGCAAGTTTTGCTCGGGGGGCATGTCGCATTTAGGAAGCCCCTATGGTGCCAGAACAGCAAAAAAAAAAACACATGGCATACCATTTTGGAAACTAGACCCCTTGAGGAACGTAACAAGGAATAAAGTGAGCCTTAATACCCCACAGGGGTTTCACGACTTTTGCATATGTAAAAAAAAATTATTATTTTTTTCACTAAAATGTGTGTTTCCCCCCAAATTTCACATTTTTGCAAGGGTTAATAGCAGAAAATACCCCCCAAAATTTGTAACCCCATCTCTTCTGAGTATGGAGGTACCCCATAAGTTGACCTGAAGTGCACTACGGGCGAGCTACAATGCTCAGAAGAGAAGGAGTCATATTTGGCTTTTTGAGAGCAAATTTTGCTCGGGGGGCATGTCGCATTTAGGAAGCCCCTATGGTGCCAGAACAGCAAAAAAAAAATAAAAAAAATACATGGCATACCATTTTGGAAACTAGACCCCTTGAGGAACGTAACAAGGAATAAAGTGAGCCTTAATACCCCACAGGGGTTTCACAACTTTTGCATATGTAAAAAAAATATATATATTTTTTCACTAAAATGTGTGTTTCCCACCAAATTTCACATTTTTGCAAGGGTTAATAGCAGAAAATACCCCCCAAAATTTGTAACCCCATCTCTTCTGAGTATGGAGGTACCCCATAAATTGACCTGAAGTGCACTACGGGCGAGCTACAATGCTCAGAAGAGAAGGAGTCATATTTGGCTTTTTGAGAGCAAATTTTGCTCGGGGGGCATGTCGCATTTAGGAAGCCCCTATGGTGCCAGAACAACAAAAAAAAAAACTCATGGCATACCATTATGGAAACTAGAACTCTTGAGGAAAGTAACAAGGAATAAAGTGAGCCTTAATACCCCACAGGGGTTTCACAACTTTTGCATATGTAAAAAAAAAATATTATTTTTTCACTAAAATGTGTGTTTCCCCCCCAAATTTCACATTTTTGCAAGGGTTAATAGCAGAAAATCCCCCCCCAAAATTTGTAACCCCATCTCTTCTGAGTATGGAGGTACCCCATAAGTTGACCTGAAGTGCACTACGGGCGAGCTACAATGCTCAGAAGAGAATGAGTCATATTTGGCTTTTTGAGAGCAAATTTTGCTCGGGGGGCACGTCGCATTTAGGAAGCCCCTATGGTGCCAGAACAGCAAAAAAAAAAAAAACACATGGCATACCATTTTGGAAACTAGACCCCTTGAGGAACGTAACAAGGAATAAAGTGAGCCTTAATACCCCACAGGGGTTTCACAACTTTTGCATATGTAAAAAAAAATTATTATTTTTTCACTAAAATGTGTGTTTCCCCCCCAAATTTCACATTTTTGCAAGGGTTAATAGCAGAAAATACCCCCCAAAATTTGTAACCCCATCTCTTCTGAGTATGGAGGTACCCCATAAGTTGACCTGAAGTGCACTACGGGCGAGCTACAATGCTCAGAAGAGAAGGAGTCATATTTGGCTTTTTGAGAGCAAATTTTGCTCGGGGGGCATGTCACATTTAGGAAGCCCCTATGGTGCCAGGACAGCAAAAAAAAAAAAAAAAACACCTGCCATACCATTTCGGAAACTACATCCCTCAAGGAATATAACAAGGGGTACAGTGAGTCTTCACACCCCACAGGTGTTTGATAAATATTCATGAAGTGGGATGTGAAAATGAAAAATTTTATTTTTTTACACTAAAATGCTGGGGTTACACCAAATTTTTCATTTTCACAAGTGGTAAAAGGAGAAAATGTCACCGTAAGTTTGTAAATACATTTCTTTGGAGTAAGGACATACCTCAAGTCTGGGCGTAAGCAGCTTGCACACTGGTCTGAGAGGAGCAGGTTGCATTCAGGGGCCCTGAGCTTCTGCGTTGCGGTCTATGGAGCCAGAACAGTGGGACCCCCCCTCAAGGGGCATTACATGGGGTAAATAACTGGGGTACACTAAATAACTAAAATGGGGTACAATGGGACATAAAATTATAAAACAGGTTATGGTCCCAGAATGATGACCCAGAGCATAGCCAAAACTAAAAAATATGCCCACCCCAAACCCTATGCTCTGAATCATCATTCTGGGAATGTGACGTGTGTGGCCGTCCCTAACCTGTTGCCTCAAATGCACACCCCGCTCAGGTGGAGAGAGAGCGCTGCGCATTTGAGGCAACAAAAAAAGTCCCCGATGATAGTGACTCAGTAACCCATGACCCAGGGAAAAATACCCCCAGAGGTCTCATCAGTTTTTTTTTTTTTTTAGATGAGTTTTTTTGGGCAATTTAGTGGTTTTATGGTGTTAAAATTTGGAATGTACTCTGGACATGGTACATTGGGGTCAAATTATGGAAAATTTAAATGAAAAGGGAAAATTTAGTACTGCATGGAAGTGTGATACTCCCTGAAGCAGTTTTTAATGCAGAGGCCCGGATGATCTGGGCAAGTGTCACACTGAGTGGTGGTGTCCTTCTGAATCCCCCTCCTGTTACACACTCTGCATTTTTTCTGGGATCGTCCCTTCTTTCCAGTATGGGGGACTTAACCTGGAAAGTGTTGGCCTGGGACGATCCTGGCACCTATAACTTGGGAAGTCCAGCCTGCTCTTACCCGGTCGCCAAAGATCAGGACCTTTAGGACTTCTTCTTGGAACTGGAGGAATGTCCCTGTGTTGCCAGCGTACTGGGACAGTACAAAAGCATTGTACATGGCAACCTGTACCAAGTAGACCGCAACTTTTTTGTACCATACCCGTGTTTTCCGCATGGCCATGTATGGCTTGAGGACTTGATCAGAAAGATCAACTCCCCCCATATACTGATTGTAGTCCAGAATACAATCGGGCTTGAGGACCGGTGTTGTGGTACCTCGCACAGGGACAGGTGAGCTGCCGTTACCATGAATAGTGGTCAGCATAAGGACATCCCTCTTATCCTTATACCTGACCAACAACAGGTTTTCATGGGTAAGGGCACGGGACTCACCCTTGGGCATAGGTGTCTGCAGAAAATTTAGAGGGAGGCCTCTCTGGTTTTTCCGCACGGTCCCACAAGCGGACGTGGATCTGGCGGCAAGGGATGTGAAGAGAGGGATGCTGGTATAAAAGTTGTCCACGTACACGTGGTAACCCTTATCCAGCAAAGGGTGCACAAGCTCCCAAACGATTTTCCCGCTCCCGGTGGCGGGTGTGTGTGTGTGGGGGGGGTGAGTATGTAGTGTGTGTGATTGGTGTAACTAACTGTATGGGGGGGAAAAAAGCGCTGCAGCCAAAAAAAAAAAAATTGCCAAATGCAGCACCCTGAATCCCTAATAGGGCCCGGGTCACACTAAAAAAATTGTTTCGGACCCTTTAGGTCCTATTAGGGGGTCGGGGGGGGGAGAAAATTTTTACTTTTTTTTTACACTTTTTTTTTACTTTACTTTTTACTTTTTTTTACTGGTTAACCCTACCTGTCCCTGGGGCTGTACTCTCTCCCTGCTCTAAGGGGGGTCTTCCTCTGTGAGGGGCTCCGATCTTCACAGAGGGGGGTCCCTGGCTCCTTCTCGCAGCTCTGGCCGCTGAATGAACTCAGGGAGCAAGCAGAGCCGCGAGAAGGGGCCGTTAACCCCTCCCCTGCCACTGCTCCAGCGATCCTGGGGGGGTGACGACATCGCCACCTCCCCATAGATACAGAGGGTTATAGGGGGTGTATCATACACCCCCGATCACCTTGTATCTCCAGGTCAGCGGGTCTCACGTGACCCGCATCACCGGAATCGCCGGAAATCACAAGTGTGAATTCACTTGCGATTTTCGGCGATCGCCTACATGGGGCGGTCTGATGACCCCCCTGGGCATTGGCGCGGGGTGCCTGCTGATCGATATCAGCAGTCACCCCGGTCCGGTCCCCGCCCGGTGCGCGGCAGGGACCGAAATTCCCACGGGCGTACAGGTACGCCCTTGGTCCTTAAGTACCAGGGAGCAAAGGCGTACCTGTACGCCCTTGGTCCTTAAGGGGTTAAAGGTCGCGCAGAGTGCCTCGTTATTCCTAGATAATTCTGAAGCGAGAGTACGAAATTGGATGGCGTACTCGCCTACTGAAGAATTACCCTGGACCAGGTTCAGCAGGGCAGTCTCGGCAGAAGAAGCTCGGGCTGGTTCCTCGAAGACACTACGGACTTCAGCGAAGAAGGACTGGACTGTGGCAGGATCATTGCGGTCCCAGAGAGGTGTGGCCCAAGACAAGGCCTTTCCAGACAGAAGACTCACTACGAACGCCACCTTAGACCGTTCTGTAGGAAATTGGTCCGACAACATTTTCATATGTAGGGAACATTGAGACAAGAAGCCACGGCAGAGTCTAGAGTCCCCATCAAATTTGTCCGGCAGGGACAAGCGGAGGCTAGGAGCGGCCACTCGCTGCGGAGGAGGTGCAGGAGCTGGCGGAGGAGATGGTTGCTGCTGTAGCAGTGGCAGAAGTTGCTGTAACGTGGCGGTCAACTGTGACAGCTGCTGTCCTTGTTGGACAATTTGCTGCGATTGCTGGGTGACCACCGTGGGTAGGTCAGCGAGACTTGGCAGCGGCACCTCAGCGGGATCCATGGGCGGATCTACTGTTAGGATTGGGCTGGCTGGATGTGGATCCTCTGTGTCAGCAAAGGATTGGCGTGGACCGTGTCGATGGACCCGTTCTAGGGTTGCTACTGGTTTTCACCAGAGCCTGCCGCAAAGCGGGATGGTCTTGCTGCGGCGGTAGCAACCAGGTCGTATCCACCGGCAACGGCTCAACCTCGCTGACTGCTGAGAAGGCGTGGGACAGAAGGACTAGGCAGAGGCAAGGTCAGACGTAGCAGAAGGTCGGGGCAGGCGGCAAGGTTCGTAGTCAAAGAGGATAGCAGGAGATCTGGAACACAGGCTTTGGACAACACTAAACGCTTTCACTGGCACAAGGCAACAAGATCTGGCAAGGAAGTGCAGGGGAAGTGAGGTAATATGGACAGGGAGCAGGTGGAAGCTAATTAGGCTGATTGGGCCAGGCACCAATCATTGGTGCACTGGCCCTTTAAATCTTAGAGAGCTGGCGCGCGCGCGCCCTAAGGAGCGGAGCCGCGCGCGCCAGGACGTGACAGCCGGGGACCGGGACAGGTGAGAGACTTGGGACGCGATTCGCGAGCGGGCGCGTTCCGCTATGCGAATCGCATCCCCGCCGGCAATGTCAGTGCAGCGCTCCTGGTCAGCGGGTCTGACCGGGGCGCTGCAGAGAGAGGAATGCCGCGAGCGCTCCGGGGAGGAGCAGGGACCCGGAGCGCTCGGCGTAACAGCTAGGTCATAATGTCATAGCAAGATAGTGACTCGTTATGCGTCAAAACGGTCACTTTCTAGGCCAAATTCTGAAAGGATATCGCCTTTACAGCGAAATCCCACCAGCCGGGCTCGCTTTTCACCACCTCATAGTTCGACAAGAAAAATTTTAAACCCTCCGGCCGAGCGAAGCTGATGTCAAACTCGGAAGTACCGTAGGGGTGGATCAGGGCAAAGATGTTACTTGCCCTGAATTCCATCTGGAGGAGGAGCTCAACCACCTTACCCTGAGGCGGACACGCATCTTCGCCCCTCCACACTAAACGGACCACATTCCTACGGCCACTTTCCTGCCCGGATGTCGGGAGAGACCAGACCACCTCCCCGTTTTGTTCTCGGAAGGCGGCTAAGCCATGTCTTTCTATCCAAAAAGACAGGTCAACCTCACCCCTCCCGTCTACCTGGATTGACCTGTCTCCCCTACGTAGAGCCTCCAGGAGGCGCTGTTGCAAGTGACCCCCAGAGCCAGATGGAGATGGGGATCCCCCTGATCCCCCTGCAGTGACGCTGTCATAGCTTCTGGGAGAAGCAACCACTACCGGGGGGGCAGTTGAACCAGAAACTGACCCAGACTACAAACCAGGACCCTTGCTCTTACCAGAATCATCAGCCATAACGCCTCTCTCTGCCATTCCACTACCACTCCTCACCTGCATTTCACTAGCACCCCTCTCTTGCACTCCACTTGCACCCTACTTGCACCCCACTTGCACCCCTCTCTTGGACCTCACTTGCACCCCTCTCTTGCACTCCACTTTTTTGCACTCCACTTGCACCCCTCTCTTGCACTCCACAAGCTCCCCCCTCATCCACACTGCTACCACAAATCCTCCCATGCGCACTACCATAACTCACATTCTGCACATTACCATTTTTATTCACATTTTTGCTCTCACTTTCACTCTTGCCTACACTCTCCCTTGGTGTGTTACAGACTGGGCTGGCTGGGTTTTTTGCATGTTTAAGTGTTGCCAGTTTCAGAATTGGCGCTGCATAGTTCTTTCTTCCTATCTCTTGGGGTGCAGACACAGGTTCCGCCTCTGACAGGTGACCACGCCCCCTCGCAAAATGACTGTCCCTCCTGACTCACTCCCGCTACAGCCGACGCGCAGGGTACCTCCCCCTTTACAGCGGAGTGCCCCCTGGCACCAGAATCGGTACCAACCATGTCATCTTGGGGACCGCCCCCTGAACCAACAAGGTCCGGCGCCCGGACACTCCCCCCTCCCCCTCACAGGAGAGTGCCCTGCAGTGCCAGGACCTGTACCGCTCACTTCAACCGGGGTACCGCCCCCTGAACGGGTGAATCTGCCGGGATTTTCTGGTGCCTGGACACCCTCCCCCCTCACAGGAGGGTACCATTTTTTTTCCATAGCACCTGCGGCCATTTTGGGTGCACTACTGTATCCCCCATGCTGGCACCGCTCCTCTACGGAAATGGGGTCTGGCAGATTGGGGGACCCAGCACCCTGAGCCGACTTCTCAGCAGACCCAGGTTGCTGGAAAGAAGGAAAGACAAATTTAACTTGTCCTTGCGCTTTCTTCCTCTTCTTGCCTTTCGATTTTTTATTCTTCCGCTTCCCCTCTGGGCCTAAATCATCACCGAAGGAAAAGTTTTCCAGACAGGTGGGGGACTCCTGCATAACAATCGCCGGCAGGAGACCCCGTCTGCCAAGCCGCTGCCATCAGTGCAGTCACTGCCATCATCATCCTCGCTGGAGGGAGGTAAGGCCACCCAAGCCGGGTTCACATAGTCCGCACTCAGTGTAAGTGGGGGGTCAGGGGTAACAGTGGCGGCACACACAGAACTTGTATCCATATCCCCCTCACTCACATCACCCTCCTCACCTCCTTCACCTTCCTCCATCTCCTCCTCCTCACTCTGGCAATCATCATCTCTGAAGACCGACATATCAGAGAAACGATCACCGTTGACAAGTTTCTCGGAAAATGCCGGCACCTTCCACAATGTCAGACCTCATCCGTACAATCTCCTCCACTTTTTTCTTTAATGTTTTTACCTTAGCGGAAAATGCTGCCTTCTTGGCCCTGGATAAATGATCCACTTGGTAGTGTGCAAATTTTAAATCCGCTCTTAAGCCTCTTAGCTGTTTGCCGAGCTCCTCATATTGAGCCATCTTGGCCTGGATTCTGGATCCGAATATTGCTAGGAATTCCCTTGGTCCCTTTACCCCCCATTGCTGGGGTTCTGAGGAACCAGAGACAGCTGCCTTCCTCCACTCCTCTGCCTGGAAGAACTTCTTGGCCTGGATGAGCTTTTGCTGGAAGCTTTGCACCTTCCAGCTGGGCATGGGGGAGGGGGCCCCTCATTGCTGTGGGCCCTTGTGGATCTCCTCACCCCATCCTGGCTACTGGCCGTTGCATGTTCCTTCACACTCCCCGCCGGCCGAGAACGGGGAGTGCAAGATGAAGTCCTGGATTCCCGGGGCTCCATAGCAGAGAACCCTACCCAGGAGCCTGCCACACCTCTGGGGAGGGACTGATGGAAAGTCTGCTTCTCTGGAAGTTTGCTGGAAGTCACAGGAGCACAGACACACCCAACCTCACTCCGGAGCTGTACGCACTATTCTGCTGGTGAGGTCACTGTGTACATACATTACATTACTTATCCTGTACTGATCCTGAGTTATATCCTGTATTATACTTCAGAGCTGTACTCACTATTCTGCTGGTGAGGTCACTGTGTACATATATTACATTACTTATCCTGTACTGATCCTGAGTTATATCCAGTATTATACTCCAGAGCTGTACTCACTATTCTGCTGGTGAGGTCACTGTGTACATACATTACATTACTTATCCTGTACTGATCCTGAGTTATATCCTGTAGATCTTTTATAAAAATTTCAAACATAACAATAAAAAAAATTACAAAACATAAACTTATCATATCCGACAGAACATATCAATATAATGATGATAAAACCAACACCATAGCATAAAATACAACACCGGTCCACCCCACACTCATTCCTGCACACAAACAAATATATACAATATTTACAAAAGACAGATTCCTATAATACCCATTATACCCATACCATACTAATAAACTATATACACTAATATACACTAATACTAAATGTGAATTTCCTGGCCCAGTTGCAATACCAAAAACCCAATACCAGTAATATACCAAAAAGAATAACAACAACAATAATAATATATACAAAATAATAAAAACCCACACAAACAAAATAACACCACTTTTTTTTTTTTTTTTTTTTTGGCCCTGAGCTGGTCCCGCATCCCATGCCCCCAGTACATGTTACCAGACGTCCATGAACCAGTCCAGGATTTTCTGTATATATAAAAGTCCCATACAAACCCTCCCCCCTTTTTAACCCACCACCCAACCTAAACTAAACCCAAACCCCAGGTGGCATCACAATATATACAATATATACATTACATAAAATATACACAGACTAACAATATATACAATACATAAGTATACAAATAGACTACAACAATAAATACAATAACAAATACATATAACACTATAAGCCAAACAACAAACCCTTAAAGCTCAAGTTCAGTGCCTGCAAGCCCCATATTACCATAAACCAACAGCTCAAAACAAAAAGACTAATGTGCCAGCATCAGCCCACCACCAGGGGGAGACAACAGGCTAAGGCACTTTAAAGGCAGAGCCCCTCCATAGACGAGAGGCCCTGCCAGCACCCAGCCTCTCGTACTCCAGAGAACGCACCTTCACCAGGTCACCGAGAATGTTCCTAACCACCACATCCACAGGGAGGATTTTACGCTGCGTCGACACTAAACACCGTGCGTTCCACTTGTAGTACCTAACCACTGAGCTGACTAGGAATAAAGTGCACCGGTCCCAGCCTCCAAGGTTTCTGAATGCCCCATAGGCCCATTCCGCATAGGAGAGACTGGCCAGCCGAGGCCAACCAATGGAAGCGCCCACCCTGGTGTAAACCTCTGTGTTAAAGGCACAATGAAGCAGAAAATGCTCCATGCTTTCCAGCATGCCTCCACACTCTTCGCGGGGACATCCCCGGTCATCAGAGCTCCTGCACTTCAGATTGTCCCTCACACACAGTTTCCCATGGAAGCAGCGCCAAGTCAAGTCAAGTGGTGTGCGAAGATCCTTCACTTGCCCTCCTGTCTCCCATTCCTGGAAGAAAGGCTGAAACCATCCCCTACAGGAGGATACCCACGGAGGAGCCCTCTCTGACCAGAGGTTTGCTATATTGGTCTTAAGAAAGGTATTCACTAGGAATACCACGGGGTTGACCATACACAACCCCCCTAGTCTCCTTGTACGGTAAGTAACCTCCCTCTTCACTAGGTTCAGTCTGTTCCCCCATAACATCTGGAAGAACACACTGTAGACCCGGGTCCAAAGAGGTTCTGGCAACATGCATACACTGCACAGGTATATCAGTAAAGGGAGCAGGAATGTTTTGATCAGGTTAACCCTTTCCCGGAGGGTCAAAGACCAACCCTTCCACTGATCCACCTTCTGAGCGGCGATCTTAAGCCTGCTGTCCCAGTTTTGTTTGGGGTAATCCCCTTGGCCAAATTCGATGCCGAGAACTTTTGCAGATTCCTGGAGCTCTGGAAGGGCGTCCGGGAGATCAAAACTAGGATCTCCCCCTCCCATCCAGAGACTCTCGCACTTATCCCGGTTGATCTTGGACCCGGATGCCTCCGAGTAGCGGTCCACCTCTGACATCACCCATTGGCCTTCCTCTTGTGAGGAGACAAACACAGTGACATCATCAGCATACGCTACCGCCCTCAGAGCCAAATCCGGCACCGCCAGGTCCATTCTCACCCCCGCCAACGGTCCACAATCAATCCTCCTAAGGAAAGGATCAATTGCAAACACGTACAGTAACGGGCTCAAAGGACAACCCTGACGGACGCCTGACCCAACCTCAAAAGAGCGGCCAATCCAACCATTCACAAGCGGGAAACTCTCTGCCCCTGCGTACAAGGTCTTAAGCCAATCAACAAACCCCCCTGGCAGGCCATATCTCAGAAGAACAGACCAGAGGTACTCATGGTTAACCCGATCAAACGCTTTTGCCTGATCCAAGGACAGCAAGTACCCCTTCCAGTGGCCAGCCCTACCCTGCTCCACAGCCTCTCGGACACTGAGCACAGCACTAAATGTACTGCGGCCCGGAACAGAGCAATGCTGAGCCCCCGAAAGGAGCCGGGGTGCAAACTCCACCAGCCGGTTAAACAGCACTTTTGCCACAATCTTTCGGTCCACATTGAGAAGCGCTATGGGACGCCAATTCTCAATGTGGAACGGGTCTTTACCCTTTGACAGGATGATCAGCGCTGACCTCCTCATTGACTTTGGCAGAGTGCCCGAGGATAGACACTCATTAAAAACCGCAGTCTAGAGGGGAACCAAAGTGTCCTTAAAGGTCTTATAGAACTCAGATGTTAAGCCATCCGGACCGGGTGACTTCTTGAGGGCAAGCCCATCAATAGCCATCCTGACTTCCTCTTCCCGGATCATCTCTGTCAAAACGTCAAGGGAGGGGTCTACTCCTGGTTCAGGGACAGTTTCAGCCAAGAAAGCTGATACCTTATCTCGATCTAGATCCTTCCCAAGAGGTGCGAGTAGAAGGATCTGACGACCTCCAGGATCCCTGATCTGGACCTTTTCAAGGATCCCGTACTATCAATCAGTCCTGAGACTATTTTACTATTCACTGACATCTTGCAGTTTCTGTAAGGGTCAGGCGAGCGGTACTTCCCGTAATCCCTCTCAAAAACCAAAGATGCGTGTCTGTCGTACTGGCACTTCATCAACAAGGACTTCACTCTGGAGATATCGTCACGACTACCTCCAGTCGAGACAAGGTGCTCAAGTTTCTTCCTCAGGCCCTGGTACAAACGGTACCTGTTTAGGCTTCTGAGGCCCGAGAGCTGGCGGAAGAATCTCGCAACCCTTTCCTTGAAGATCTCCCACCACTCTGACTTACTGCTACAAAGGCCCAGCAATGGTACCTGGCTCTGAAGAAAATCCTCAAAGGACTGTCTTATCTCCGCTTCTTCCAAGAGAGACGAATTCAGCTTCCAATAGCCTCTGCCCATCCTGGGGGTCTCTGTGACATTCAGAGAAAACAAAATTAAACAGTGATCGGAGAACTCCACCTCAACAACAGACACTGCTGAAGAGACGGCCTCCTCCTTTAAATAAAACCTGTCTATCCTAGACCTACAACTACCCCTATGATAGGTGAATCCCGCGTGGCCTGGGGTGTGCCGGATGTGGACATCCACCAGGCGAGCCTCACTCGCTATGCTATTAAGGGCGACGCTATCATAAGTCAGCTTGTCTCTGGCACCTCCCCTGTCTTGGGGCCTCGTGACAGCATTAAAGTCCCCTCCAAAGACCACCTGCCGACTTGTAAAAAGATAGGGCTTGATCCTCATAAAGAGACACTTCCGGTCCCACTTAGACTGTGGGCCGTAGATGTTAATAAGGCAAAGTTCTTGTCCCTTCATGAGGACATCTAAGATCAGGCACCTCCCCATTTCTAACTTGATAACCCGTCGGCATTCTACCGCTGCGGTAAAAAGGACCGCCACTCCGCTATACGGCTCAGCCCCAAGAGACCAGTAGGAGGGCCCATTCCTCCACTCTCTTTTAGCCTTGTAGATAGATGACATATCTGTTAGCCTGGTCTCCTGCAAAAATAAAATATCAGCATTAATATGGGCAAAAAAGTCATAGGCCGCAAATCGAGCCGTATCTGACTTTATGCTGGCAACATTAATGGATGCCAGAGTCAACGGAGAGGGTGCCGCCATCAAGGGTGATTGAGTTAGACAGCTTTCTTTTTCCCACCATCCTTCCCATCCACCCTACCACCCTCCTCATCAGATGATGGTTTACCCCTTTTAAGTGAAATAGATGTGTCCATTTTCCCTTTATATACATTTTCCTCGTCCCCTGACTCTGGGCCAGTCTCCCCCCCTGAAGACATAGATTCCCCAGGGAGAGAGGACTCAGCGTCTCCTGTGAGCCCCACCGCAACATCCGGAACCTCACCCCCAGCCCCCCCTCCTCCGAAGAGGAAATGTCGCGGAGGGCTCGGAACCGGTTGGAGAGACCAATCAGAGGGAGATCAGTTGTACCTTCCTTTGGCATCTGGCGGTGGGAGAAGATCTTACATCTCTCCTTTTCTTATTCTTCCGAGTACCCCGCTTTGTTTCTGCCCATCCCCCACTGTCCTCATCCACGCTCCCACCATGGGAGGACAGTGAGGAGACGGCATCCCCCTCTTTGTGGATCCTTCCAGTCTCCTCATCCAGTTCACTATCCCCCAGGGCCTCAGCAGTAAGACTGGCCGCAGGGACAGGATCAGGAGTCACCCCAGTTGGTTGATGCTCCTGTGAGTCCTGAATCTCCCTGTCCCTTTGACGCTTCTCGAGACGCCTCAGTTGGGCAGGCGTCTTCTGCTTACTTTTCTTCCCTGGTCCCTGCACCCCTTCATCCCCGACAGCCATCCCCCCAGCAGAATCCACCTCACGGCTTACTCCCACCGGGGCAACAACCGCGTTGACAAAGGAACGAGGGCAGCGACTGAATGGGTGACCTAAGTCACCACACAGGTGACACCTAATCTCTGCACAACATGTAGCGAGATGGCCTATTTCCCCACACAGAGTGCACTTCTGCACAGTGCAATTGGCACTAAAATGTGTGGGGTCACCACATCTGTGACAGAGCTTCGGCTGACCCTGGTAGAAGATCTGGATACGATCCCTTCCGAGGATGGTCGCAGATGGTATATGGGTAACGGTGTTTCCTGAACGCCTAAGCTTGACCATAAACGTCCAGGCCCCTGACCAGATGCCATATTCATCCCTGTTCTTTTTTGGGACCTCCACCACCTCACCATACCGACCTAGCCACGTCATGATGTCAATACAAGAAAGCGATTCGTTTCGGGTTAAAACGGTCACCTTCTTGACATTATTTTGTCGAGACACTGCCTGAATGGCAAAGTCTCGCCAGCCGGGCTCATTCTTTACCAACTCATAATTCGACCAGAAGAGCTCAAGCCCCTCTGGCCGAACAAAGCTGATATCGAACTCAGGGGTACCATAAGGATGTATTAAGGCATAGATGTCAGCTGCCTTAAAGCCCAACTTCAGCAGAAGCTCAACAACTTTAGATCTTGGAGGACATGTATCACTGCCTCTCCACCTCAGCCGGACCACATTCCTACGGAGACCACCTGGCCCGGCTGTAGGGAGGGACCACACATTATCCCCCCCTCTTTCCTCTCGGAAGGCTGAAAGACCATGTCTCTCTATCCAGAAGGATAGATCAACCTCCCTACCCTCTACATTGATCGATCTCTCCCCTCTCCTTAAGGCCCCCAGGAGACGCTGCTGCAAACTGCTCTCCCCAGAGCCAGAGGACGAGGAAGCTGCCCCCCTTCCCCCAGCGGTGACATTTGCGTAGCTGCGGACGGGTGCTGCCACCGCTGGGGGTGCAACTGGACCAGGCCCTACATTCCCACCACTAATCTGTGCCCCTTCACCACCCTCCTCCACATAATCCATACCCAAACCATTGACCCCTATTTTAGCTGATGTGCCCCCCATACCTCCACCCGTGCTACAGCCCAAACCACTATTCAAAGCCCCAGACAGATTTTTAGTAACAGATGAATTATTCCCCTCATTCACACCCTCAGTCACTCCAACATTAACCTCCACATTCATACTGGCTGGACCGGTGCGTTCTGGCGCAGATTTTGTACTGTCAGCATCACTGGGTACCAGGGCTGGAGCCATCACCACAGGACAGGTCACCGGTCCCTTATATAAGGACCGGGAAGCCTGCCTAGCCTGTTTATTAGCGGCCCCAGCCCTGTTTTTACCGGTACCCTCCGCCTCATTCGTACTAGAATGTCCAGCTCCTGGGCGCCGCTGATCTGGATCAGCGGCGCCAATGCAAAACAAAAGTTTTTTTCTACTTTTGGGAGAATCTATTTTTCCCTTAGCCACCACGACTACCTCCGGCACTGAGTCACCCCCCTCTCCCACAGGGGAGCGAACTACAGCACCGGAGTCTGCCTCTATGCCCACCGCTGGGCCGCCCTCACTGTACGGCCTTTCGGCCGATGCCTTCTCTGCTCCATCCCTGCTACTGCAAACAGGCATGGAGCTCTGCGCCCTTTTAGTATCTGTACTCTCCCCGCACCTTTGCACCGAGTCCACCACAGAACACGGGCTGGGCTGGGTAACGGGGCTTGCACAATGAGCTGACCCTGCGGCCGACTCAGGGTTTACAGGGAGGGGGGTGTAGATGTAACTCACCACTTCTTGCTGCTTTGGCTTGGTCTTTTTCTTCTTACCCCCAGGTGCCTCATTTGGGAGCTCCTCTCCAAACACCAGATTCTGAGGACACACTGGGGATTCCAGCATGCGGATCTGGGCCATTAGCGCCCCTCCCTGGTAGCTGCTGTCACTGTCCTCTCCTGAGTCGGCAGGTGATAATGGTTGCTGTGCATAGGGCCCACTGTACGGGGCCTGCTGCTGTTGCCGCAGGCCACCAGGTGGATCTGGCTGTTGTTCTTCCTCCATCTCCTCCGCATCATCCACCTGGCTCTCAGGTTGCAGCCCCATCAACCTTTTATTTTCCTTTTCCTCCATTACCTTGAATCTTTCTCCATTTTCCAATTTTTCTTTAAATGGCCCACTCTTTGCCAGTAATTCTGCTCTCCTCTCCTCCAAAGCTTGTATTTCAGCCATAAGTCTTTTTATCTCTGCCTGGATCTCTGCCTTTTTCCTCTTAGGAGTTACCTTAGCCCTGGCACGGGCACAGCGCAGTTCCTCTCCGAGCCTCCTGATGGCCTTACAGGCGTCTTCATACTCACGGAGGTGACTTTTTACCCGGGACGTATAGGTGGAAATAGACTCCCGGGTCCTCAGCACTCCCCAGCCTTCCTCGCTGAGGTCGGCTTCACCTCTGTGAGTACTCTGCCTTCTTCCTGATGAACCCAGCTTTCCGCTGGAAACACCCAGCTTTCCCGAGGTGGATCCAGCCTTGGAGCTTCTCACCTCTGTGGGGGGAGTTGGAGCAGCATTGCTGCGACTCCTGGTGGATCGCCTCACCCCCAAATCCTCCGATGTTCCGGCCGCTTGCTGGCTTCTACTGCTCCCCTGCGGCCTATTCCGAGGAGCAGAAGCCTGGGCCTCGCCTCCCTCACTCATGCCTGGAAACCCACTCCCTCCCTGGGGAGGAGGAAGCAGGCCCCAGGTGGAACAGATGGAAATCCCTGGAGCTCAGGAGACACAGCAGACACACACAGCACAGCTGAAGCACGACCACACCCGCAACTAATTGGTCAGCACTCCAGAGCTGTACTCACTATTCTGCTGGTGAGATCACTGTGTACATACATTACATTACTTATCCTGTACTGATCCTGAGTTATATCCTGTATTATACTCCAGAGCTGTACTCACTATTCTGCTGGTGAGATCACTGTGTACATACATTACATTACTTATCCTGTACTGATCCTGAGTTATATCCTGTATTATACTCCAGAGCTGTACTCACTATTCTGCTGGTGAGGTCACTGTGTACACACATTACATTACTTATCCTGTACTGATCCTGAGTTATATCCTGTGTTATACTCCAGAGCTGTACTCACTATTCTGCTGGTGAGATCACTGTGTACATACATTACATTACTTATCCTGTACTGATCCTGAGTTATATCCTGTATTATACTCCAGAGCTGTACTCACTATTCTGCTGGTGAGGTCACTGTGTACATACATTACATTACTTATCTTGTACTGATCCTGAGTTATATCCTGTATTATACTCCAGAGCTGTACTCACTATTCTGCTGGTGAGGTCACTGTGTACATACATTACATTACTTATCCTGTACTGATCCTGAGTTATATCCTGTATTATAATCCAGAGCTGTACTCACTATTCTGCTGGTGAGGTCACTGTGTACATACATTACATTACTTATCCTGTACTGATCCTGAGTTATATCCTGTATTATACCCCAGAGCTGTACTCACTATTCTGCTGGTGAGATCACTGTGTACATACATTACATTACTTATCCTGTACTGATCCTGAGTTATATCCTGTATTATACTCCAGAGCTGCACTCACTATTCTGCTGGTGAGGTCACTGTGTGCATACATTACATTACTTATCCCGTACTGATCCTGAGTTATATCCTGTATTATACCCCAGAGCTGTACTCACTATTCTGCTGGTGAGATCACTGTGTACATACATTACATTACTTATCCTGTACTGATCCTGAGTTATATCCTGTATTATACTCCAGAGCTGTACTCACTATTCTGCTGGTGAGATCACTGTGTACATACATTACATTACTTATCCTGTACTGATCCTGAGTTATATCCTGTATTATACTCCAGAGCTGTACTCACTATTCTGCTGGTGAGATCACTGTGTACATACATTACATTACTTATCCTGTACTGATCCTGAGTTATATCCTGTATTATACTCCAGAGCTGTACTCACTCACTATTCTGCTGGTGCTATTCTTTGTATGATAATCCTGAATACTTTGTATATAATAGTATTTTTTATATTGGTACTAAAGTATGTTCGTTGTATTTCCTACTACATGCAGATTATGTCAGAACATCCCGTCTAGCTCTTTTAACTCCTTGTGGTCCTTACAGTCATCTGCAGTCAGTCACATTGCATACACTGATCAGGACTTCAGTTTGTGGCAGCTGCCTCCCTTCTCTTTTTTGGGTGACCTCTGGCACCAATAACTCCCATCATCTGGCCCCTGCAGGAAGTTTGTCTATGGACTAACTAGACTTTCACCTAGAAATGTGACTTGTGAAGTTGCGGTTTCCTGCCCTAAAGACATAAGTCATCGCTGACAGGCACAAGCTGATTGTATCCTTCCTTACTGGGCCAGTGAACCTGAAGACATCATATAAACTGCTATAAAGTGACGACATGTCTCATAGTAAAAGCATCAGCTAAGGACTAATCCTCATCACTTGTTCAGCCACATATCTTACTATACGTTGGCAGCTGTTTTAAGGGGATTCTGACATATAACCCATTGTGTTGCTGGTGAACCCGGTGATTTTAATGAAATAAACCAGGTATAAGGGTCTGTTTACACTACACAAATTCAGAAAAGAATTTCCTTCTTGAATTAACACAGTGGATCTGCGGCCTTGTAAATCATCTGGAATCAGCGTTAATGTCCACAGCAGATTCTGCCAGAAGATTAAATATGTTTTACAATGGTACTTCCGATTGTGTGAACTCCCACTAAAATAAATGAGACGCTGCTGCAAATGGAATCCACATAAATTTTCTTAGTGTGAACGGGGCTACATTAGGTCCATTACATGAAATGACTACATTTGGTCTATTTCTTGAGCGTATACCTTATCTCTGTGGGACTCAAAAACATGTTCTGCCACTTTGTATTCTCATGGATATAGGACACGTGTGGAAAATAAACTGAAGAAGTCACTGTTAGGCTTGGTTCCCATTACGTTTTCCCCCATACGGGAGCGCATACGGCATGGGAGAGCTAAAATCTTGTGCTCCCGTATGCCTTTCTATGCGCTCCCGTATGTAATTCATTTCAATGAGCCGACTGCAGTGAAACGTTCTGTCCGGTCAGCTCATTTTTGCCCATTTTTGCGCTTTTACAACCGGACCTAAAACCGTGGTCGACCCCGGTTTTAGGTGCGGGGAAAAAGCAGATACGGGGCAAAAATGAGCTGACCGGACCAAACGTTTCACTGCAGTCGGCTCATTGAAATGAATTACATACGGGAGCGCATAGAAAGGCATACGGGAGCACAAGTTTTTAGCTCTCCCCTGCCGTATGCGCTCCCGTATGGGGGAAAACGTAATGGGAACCCAGCCTCAGACTATAACCAGCCCATTAATGTCACCGGGCCCGACAGCTACACATATGTCGGTTATATGTTGGCATCCCCCTTGATGACAGGTCACAAACATATAGTAAGAAGTGTGGCTGAAAATGTGATGTGAATGGGGCCTTAGTTTATATTATCGGGGCCCACAAGCAATACACCGAGCTGTTCATCAAAATGACTTTGTTCACTGACACATTAATTGGAGCCTAAACTGAAGGACTGATTATATTTTTTGGGTAGATACATACATTTACTGTTGTTTAATATTTTGGAGATTTTGCCAGATGCCATATATTATGGTTGCTCAGAATAGAAGTGGTACAATAACTCTAACATATATGTATATTACAATGTGGGATATACTCCGTATCTGTGAGGTATATAATTTAGGGAGGATAGTATAAACTATAAACCAGAGGTTGGGACAGCTGCACTGCACACAATATGGGGGAATAGTCTAAGGCTTAGGTAAAGTCTGCAAAGTAAATTTAAAAGAACACAACAAGTAAAAAAAAAAAAGTTATTTAACCCCTTAAGGACCAAGCATTTTTCTGTTTTTACACTTTCGTTTTTTTCCACCTCACCTTTTAAAAATCATAACCCTTTCAATTTTGCACCTGAAAATCCATATGAGGGCTTATTTTTTGCGCCACCAATTCTACTTTGAAATGACATGAGTCATTTTACACAAACATTTATGGCGAAACGGAAAAAAAAATCATTGTGCGACAAAATTGAAGAAAAAACACCATTTTGTAAATTTTGGGGGCTTCTGTTTCTAGGCAGTAAATTTTTCGGTAAAAATGACACTTTATCTTTATTCTGTAGGTCCATACGATTAAAATGATCCCCTACTTATATAGGTTTGATGTCTTCGTACTTCTGGAAAAAATCATAACTACATGCAGGAAAATTTATACATTTAAAATTGTCCTTTTCTGACTCCTATAACTTTTTTATTTTTCCATGTACAGGGTGGTTTGAGGGCTCATTTTTTGCGCCGTGATCTGAAGTTTTAATCGATACCACTTTTATTTTGATTGGACTTCTTGATCGCTTTTTATTCCTTTTTTTATAGTATGAAAAGTGACCAAAATACGCTTTTTTGGACTTTGGAATTTTTTTGCGTGTACGCCATTGACCGTGCGGTTTAATTAATGATATATTGTTATAGTTCAGACATTTACGCACGCGGCGATACCACATATGTTTATTTTTATTATGGTTACATATTTTTAATATGGAATTTGGGAAAAGGGGGGTGATTTAAACTTTTAATAAAGAAGGGGTTAATGTGTGTGTTTTTAAACTTTTTTTAAACTTTTTTTTTTTACACTTTTAGTCCCCTTAGGGGACTTTTAGGAGGAATCATTTGATTCCTCATACAGATGAATGGGATTACATACAATCCCATTCATCTGTGTGCTCTGCGCTCGATTGATAAAGCCTGGTCCTGCCAGGTTGTATCATTCAGAGAGCCGGAGCCGACACAGGAGGAGAGATAAGCCCTCAGGCTACCTCAGCAGTGGATCGCTCCCCCGCGATCGCGCTGCGGGGGAGCGATCCACCCCACTGGACGACCAGGGACTGTATACAGGCACCTTTAGACGCCGCAGTCAACTTTGACAGCGGCGATCTAAAGGGTTAATAGCCGGCCGCGGCGATCGCCGCATGTTGGCTATTAACGCCGGCCCCCAGCTACAGGAATCAGCTGGGGGCTGGCCGGTATGACGCGGGCTCGAGTCAGGAGCCCGCGTCATACCCCGGTAACGGCCATTGGACGAGTATAGACGTCCATGGTCATTATCAGGTTAAAAAAACAACAACTCCCCACAGCCCTCGTTAACAATTTTATTAATAAGAGAAAAAAAAACACTGATCATCAGACGTAAATGCATTTATGTACAGTATCTAAAACTAGAACAAAAAAGGGTTAGTATTCATAAAGTGCATAAAGCAGTGTGTTAGCAAACAGTGAGCCTCCAGCTGTTGCTAAACTACAACCCCCAGCATAATCATACAGCCACAGATGGAGGCTTCCTGTTTGGAAAGACACGGCCAGAAAGGGTCTGTTCATGTTATAAATTTTTAACACTCATTTTTATAAACAAATAGACATGCTAAAAACGTACCATGTGATCAGAGCCACACTTGTTCCTGGCTGTAGCTCTGCCTCTAGTGATGTCATCCATTTATTTTTATTAAGATACTCCAGAATTGCATCCCTTAGAAAACCCCAAACAATCTACATACAGCGGAGGTTAAACTAACAGGTCTATAATTCCCGGGGTCACCTTTTGAGTTCATTTCCCCTGCTCTGCCCACCGATCCAAGTCGGGGCAGAGCGGGGGGGGGGGACATGGGCGGCGAGGTGAGGTGTATGGCCGGCTTACCAGACCGGCAGAGGCGGCATCCTTGAGGAGCGGCAGCATCGAGTGCGGCAGGAGGAGTGCGGCTGGAAAGTGCGGCGTGGAGAAGGCTGCAGTGAAGATCGCGGTAAGTGATCTTCACTGTGGCCTTCTAAAAGCTGCAAAACTACAACTCCCAGCATGCCCACACAGCCAAAGGCTGTCTGGAAATGCTGGGAGTTGTAGTTTTGCAACATCTGGAGGGTCACAGTTTGGAGACCACTGTGTAGTGATCTCTAAACTGTGGTCCTCCAGATGTTGCAAAACTACAACTTTCAGCATGCACTGACTGGGCATCCTGGGAGTTGTAGTTTTGCAACATCTGAAGTGGCACAGTTTGGAGACCACTATATGGTGGTCTCCAAACTGTAGCCCTCCAGATCTTGCAAAACTATAATTCCCAGCATGGCCAGACAGTCAGGGATGCTGGGCGTGTAGTTTTGCAACATCTGGAGGGCTACAGTTTGGAGACCACTACTTAGCGGTCTCCAAACTGTTCTTCCCCAGTTGTTGCATAGCTACAACTCCTAGCATGCCCAGACTGTCCAGACATGCTGGGAGTTGTAGTTCTGCAACATCTGAAGGGCCATATATTGCAGAACTACACGCCCAGCATCCCTGACTGTCTGGGCATGCTGGGAATTGTAGTTTTGCAACAGCTGTAGGCACACTGATTGGGAAACACTGAGCTAGAGTCTGTTTCCTAACTCAGTGATTCCAACCCGTGTGCCTCAAGCTGTTGCAAAACTACAACTCCCAGAATGCACTGACAGACCGTACATGCTGGGAGTTGTAGTTTTGCAACAGCTGGAGGCACACTGGTTGGAATCACTGAGCTAGATAGAGTCTGTTTTCTAGCTCAGTTGTTCCCCACCAGTGTGCCTACAGCTGTTGTAAATCTACAACTCCCAGCATGTACGGTCTGTCAGTGCATTCTGGAAGTTGTCATTGTGCCACAGCTGAAGGTTTGTGGCGCCCTCACACGGGCGGGTTTACAGGGTTTTCCTTCTACAAGTTCGAGCTGCTGCAAATTTTCCGCTGCAGCTCAAACCCCCAGCTGAAAACTTACTGTGAACCCCCGCCTGTGTGAATATACCCTAAAAATACTACACTACACTAACAAATAATAAAAAGTAAAACACTACATATACACCCCCTTACACGCCCCCCCCCCCCCCCCCAATAAAAATTAAAAACGTCTCATTTGGCAGTTTTTCCTAAACAGAGCCTCCAGCTGTTGCAAAACCACAACTCCCAGTATTGCCAGACAGCCATAGGCTGGGAGTCTTGCAACTGCTGGAGGCACCCTGTTTGGGAAACACTGCTGTAGGGTTTTGGTGGAGACAAGCCCTATCCTTGTAACCGGGTTCGCCTCTATTGCAAATTCCTGATTTAGGCCTCAAATGCGCATGGAGCTCTCTCACTTCAGAGCCCTGTCGTATTTCAAGGGAACACTTTAGGGCCACATATGAGGTATTTCCGTACTCAGGAGAAATTGTTTACAAATTTTGGGGCGATTTTTCTCCTTTTACCCCTTATGAAAAGGTAAAGTTGGGGACTACACCAGCATGTTAGTGTAAAAAATATATAAATTTTTACACAACATGCTGGCGTTGCCCCATAATTTCTAAAGGAAAATTTCTAACGCAATTTCTCCTGAGTACGGAAATTCCCCATATGTGGGCGTAAAATGCTCTGCGGACAAACTACATGGCTCAGGAATGAGAGAGTGCCATGTACATTTGAGGCCTAAATTGGTGATTTGCACAGGGGTGGCTGATCGTTACAGCGGTTCTGACATGAACGCAAAAAAAAAAAATGGGACCCCATTTTGGAAACTACACCCCTCACGGAACGTAACAAGAGGTATAGTGAGCTTTAACAACCCACAGATCTTTGACAAATTTTCGTTAAAGTTGGACATGAAAATTAAAATTTTGTTTTTTTTTCTCCTGAAATGCTGGTGTTACCCCAAATTTTTCATTTTCACAAGTGGTAATAGGAAAAAAGCCCCCCAAAATTTGTAACCCCATTTCTTCTGAGTACATAAATACCCCATATGTGGATGTAAACTGCTCTGCGGGCGAACTACAATGCTCAGAAGAGAAGGAGCGGCATTGGGCCTTTTGAGAGAGAATTAGGCTGAAATTGAAGGCTGTTTACAAAGCCCCCATGGTGCCAGAACAGTGGACCCCCCCACATGTGACCCCATTTTAGAAACTACACCCCTCACGGAATGTAACAAGGGGTGCAGTGAGCATTTACACCCCACAGGTGTCTGACAGATTTTTTGAACAGTCGTCCGTAAAAATGAAAAAATGTAATTTTTCATTTGCACAGCCCACTGTTCCAAAGATCTGTCAAATGCCAGTGGGGTGTAAATGCTCACTTCACCCCTTATTAAATTCTGTGAGGGGTGTAGTTTCCAAAATGGAGTCACATGTGGAGGGGGTCCACTATTCTGGAACCACGGGGGCTTTGTAAACGCACATGGCCCCCGACTTCCATTCCAACCAAATTCTCTCACCAAAAGCCCAATGGCGCTCCTTCTCTTCTGAGCATTGTAGTTTGCCCGCAGAGCACTTTAAATCCACATATGGGGTATTTCCAAATGGGGTTAAAAAATTTGGTTGCTTTGTCTCCTATTACAACTTGTGATAATGAAAAATTTGGGGTAACACCAGGATTTTATTGAAAAAAAAATATTTTTTTATTTTTACGTCCCAATTTTACGAAAGTTCATCTATCACCTGTGAGGTGTTAAGGCTCACTGTACCTCTTGTTATGTTCCTTAAGGGGTGTAGTTTCCAAAATGGTATGCTATGTGTTTTTTTTGCTGTTCTGCCACCATAGGGGCTTCCTAAATGCGACATGCCCCCCAAAAACCATTTCAGCAAGATTTGCTTTCCAAAAGCCAAATGTGACTCCTTCTCTTCTGAGCATTGTAGTTCGCCCGCAGAGCATTTTACATCCTAACATGGGATATTTCCATACTCAAAAGAGATGGGGTTACAAATTTTGGGGGGCATTTTCTTCCATTACTCTTTGCAAAAATTGAAAATCTGGGGGGGAAAACTGCACTTAAAATTTTTTTTTTCATTTACACATCCGACTTTAACGAAAAGTCGTCAAACACCTGTGGGGTGTTAATGCTCACTGGACCCCTTGTTACGTGCCTTGAGGGGTGTAGTTTCCAAAATAGTATGCCATGTGTTTTTTTTTTTGTTTTTTTTTTGCTGTTCTGGCACCCTAGGGGCTTCCTAAATGTGACATGCCCCTCAAAAACCATTTCAGAAAAACTCACTCTCCAAAATCCCATTGTCGCTCCTTCCCTTCTGAGCCCTCTACTGCGCCCGCCGAACACTTGACATACACATATGAGGTATTTCCTTACTCGAGAGAAATTGGGTTACAAATTTTGGAAGGATTTTTCTCCTATTACCCCTTGTAAAAATTCAAAAACTGGGTCTACAAGAACATGCGAGTGTAAAAAAATGAAGATTTTGAATTTTCTCCTTCACATTGCTGCTATTCCTGTGAAACACCTAAAGGGATAACACACTTACTGAATGTCATTTTGAATACTTTGGGGGGTGCAGTTTTTATAATTGGGTCATTTATGGGGTATTTCTAATATGAAGGCCCTTCAAATCCACTTCAAACTGAACCTGAAAAATTCTGATTTTGAAAATTTTGTGAAAAATGTGAAAATTGCTGCTGAACTTTGAAGCCTCTGATGTCTTCCAAAGGTAAAAACATGTCAACTTTATGATGCAAACATAAAGGAGACATATTGTATATGTGAATCAATATATAATTTATTTAGAATGTCTATTTTCCTTAGGGTATTTTCACACTACGGAGTGTGAACGGAATCTCCGCTGGCAGAATTCCGCGAGCGGAGATTCAGCCTGGCAGCCGACGGCGGCGGTAGGATTGCGCAGCACTGCGCCATCACCATTGACGGCTATGCAGTACTCGCGGACTTCCGCGCAAAGAATGAACATGTTCTTTCTTTGCGCAGAACTATTTCACCAGCGGAATTGTCCGCCGCTGAAATTCCGCAGTGTGATCGGGTCTCGCGGAGACCCATTCACACTAATGTTAAGTTAAAATTCCGTAGTGTGAACATACCCTAACAAGCAGAGAGCTTCAAAATTTG
Source organism: Hyla sarda (assembly GCF_029499605.1). Lineage (NCBI taxonomy): Eukaryota > Metazoa > Chordata > Amphibia > Anura > Hylidae > Hyla > Hyla sarda. Next base: position 448,746,517 of record NC_079191.1, on the reverse strand, counting down.
AAAAATGCTAAATTTAAAAATTTTTCATCAAATTTTTTAATTTTTCACCAAGAAATGATGCAAGTATCGACAACAAATTACCACTAACATAAACTAGAATATGTCACGAAAAAACAATCTCGGAATCAGAATGAAAAGTAAAACCATCAGAGTTATTAGTGTTTAAATTGACAGTGGTCAGAATTGCAAAAAATGCTCCCGACCTTAGGGTTATAATCAGCTCCGTCACCAAAGGGTTAAAGGGCCCACACTTTCATTTTTGATCTTTTTGCTATTTATATAGTTAAAGAACATTTTGGGGTTAGTTTTACTCTATTTGACAATGAGTCTTTCTGTCTTGTTTTTTGTGGTTTTTGTTACATATTTTACATTTTTCTCTATAGCTTTTTATTGCTTCTTCACTGATGTCCTGTTTTAGTAGTGTAAATGCTTTATTTTTGTCATTTATTGCCCCCTTAACATTTTTGTTCATCCATATTAGTTTTCTTTTATTTCTGACCCTTTTATTCCCATAAGGTTTATACATCTTACAGTGAGAATTTAAGATATTTTTCAAAGTCTCCCATTTAGTGTCAGTATTCTTGTTTTTGAGGACATTATCCAATTTTATATTGTTATAGGGGTAGTCCAGTAGGGATAAGTTTGAGATCGCGGGGGGTCCGACCGCTGGGGCCCCCTGCGATCTCTCTGTACGGGGGCCAGGCTCTCCGGCCAGATAGCGGGTGTCGACCTCCGCACGAAGTGGCGGCTGACACGCCCCCTCAATTCATCTCTATGGCAGAGCCAGAGATTGCCGAAGGCAGCGCTTCGGCTCTGCAATAGAGTTGTATTGAGGGGGCGTGTCGGTCGCCGCTTCGTGCGGAGGTCGACACGCCCCCTTCCCGCGGGCTGTTGGGGCTCCGTACAGGAGATCGCAGGGGGCCCCAGTGGTCGGACCCCCGCGATCTCAAACTTATCCCCTATCCTTAGGATAGGGGATAAGTTGTTCACCACTGGGTCACCACTGGACTACTCCTTTAAGGGGTTCTCTGAGTTGATCAATCTTTGCCTTCCTAAAGTTCATTGTTTTTGTGGCCCCTCGAGAGATTCCCTTATTGAAGAACAAGTTATAATGTATTTTATTATGATCACTATTTACTAGGTATCCTTCTACCTGCACATTAGTTACTCTGTCAGGTCTGTTGGTTAATATTAAGTCCAGTAGGGACAGATAATTGCCTTTAGCTATAGTCAGAAACCTGTTTCCTTTATGAGATTCACAGGACTCAGTCTCCCAATTTATATCAGGATAGTTAAAGTCCCCCATTATTATCACCTCATTATGATTTGCTGCATTGTTTATTTGCCTCATTAATTGATCTTCTACCTCTTCTATTATGTTTGGTGGCTTATAGCTAACCCCTATCAGGATTTTTAACATTTTTATCTCCATTTGTTTCTTCCCATAATGACTCCACATTATCGTTTCCCTCCTATATATCCTCCCGAGTGTATGGGGCCCATTACCTGCTGTAAGGCCAGGTTCACATTACAGAATTTCTGACCAGAATTCTGCTTAGGAATTTTGTGGTACAGTTACAGGAATAGTATGTAATGTAGATTACCAGGATATGTGACTGTTAGAGAGTGTGTGTGACGCTAGGAGTGTTAACCTACTACAGTCCAAGGAAAGCGGTCGCCGGTCACCAAGCATCGGGAAAATAATTCCTCAAATTCTGGGTTGCAGGTTACCACTTGAAACTTTACTTGAGATGGTTGCAAGATAATTAGGTAGACAGTACGATCCACAGATTGAATATAGAGTCACTTTTTGTAGCATGGGATAAGAAAGAAACCACAGTTTCATTTATGGGCTTGCTATGACTTGTAGTTGTAAAAAAGCTTGATGTGGATCCTCTAATCTGTGTGGCTGATGTCACGGACCATATCGGGGAGCAGAGTCTAAGGTGCTGCTGGTTTTCACCAGAGCCCGCCACGAGACAGGATGGTCTTGCTGCGGCAGGCAACACCCAGGTCGCTAGCCCCCGACACGGCTCGACAACACAGGTAGCTTGGCTAGGCGAGGTACTGAAGGACAAGGCAGTAGCATAGTCAAACTTAGCAGAAGGTCAAGGAAGGCATCAAAGGTTTGAAGTCTAATAACATAGCGGAAGGTCTGGATACACGGGTAAGGCTAACAGGCTATGGGGAACACTTAATCTCAGGCTAGGAGCACTGAAGATCCGACAGGGAAGTGTGGGAGATGCGGGGACTTTATAAGGTAGTGTCAGGTGCGAACAGTAATTATGGGTGTACTGGCCCTTTAAATTTCAGAGCTCCGGCGGCGCCCACGCCCTAGGAGACGGGGACGCGTGCGCCAGAGCTCAGACACAGAAGAGGAGGCGGCAGTTGTACATGGTGGGTGACGGGCCGGGATTCGCATGCGGGCACGTCCCGTGATGCGAATCCCGGCCCCGCCGACAGACGGGTACACAGAGACTCTGCACTCACAGCCGGTGCTTGCGGCCAGAGCGCAGAGCGTCACAGTACCCCCCCTGGTCTCCCCCTCCTTTTGCGGTTAAGGAATTTCCTGAGAAGGTCCTGGTCCAGAATGTTGTCCCGCGGCTCCCAAGACCTCTCCTCTGGACCGAATCCTTCCCAATCTACCAGAAAAAAATGCTTTCCTCTGACAAATTTGGAGTCCAAGATCTCCTTAACAACAAAAACATCAGAGGTGCCAGAGATGGGAGAAGGTGAGATGTCCCTTTGAGAAAAAACGGTTGTAGATGACTGGTTTCAAGAGGGAAACATGGAAGGAATTCGGGATCCGAAGGTAGGAGGGCAGATGGAGGGAATAGGCCACTAGATTAAGTCTCTTCTTGACTTTATAGGGACCCAAATAGCAAATACCCAGTTTATAACTGGGTATCCTGAACCAGATATATTTAGTAAATAACCAGACTATCACCTGGAGAAAATTCAGGAGGAGGACGTCTTCTCTTGTCTGCTTGGAATTTCATGGGAGAAGTAGCATGTAGAAGAGAGCGATGTGTCTTCTGCCAGATGGAAGAAAAATTCTGCAGATGTTCATCTACAGCAGGAACTCCAGAGGAAGAAGATAAGGGGTGAGGAGTACGAGGGTGAAGTCCATAAATCACATAGAAGGAAGAAGTACCAGTGGAATCGAAATCCCTGTGATTGTAGGAGAACTCAGCCCAGGGAAGCAGATCAACCCAGTCGTCTTGAGGCGCAGAAATGAAATGACGCAGATAGTCTCCCAAGATTTGATTCACCCTCTCAACCTGCCCATTAGATTGGGGATGGTAGGCCGAGGAAAAATCCAGCTTAACTTGTTGGAGTGAGCAGAGGGCTCGCCAGAACTTAGACACAAATTGGACACCATGGTCAGATACTATATGGGTAAGAAGTCCGTGTAAGCGAAAAATATGCTAAATATGCATATGCTGAAGAGAAAGCTTAGCAAGCTGTGGTGCTGAAGGGAAGTCCGGGTAACCGTACAAAATGAGCCATTTTCGAAAATCGATCCACTACCACCCATATGACTGTATTGCCATGGGAAGATTTTCAAGACTCGGAGCTTCATACGGGGAGCTAAGTAAGTCTTTCCGGGAGGCAGATGCTAAAGACTTGCAGGAGCTATAGAGATGAGACGTTCAGGAGAAATAATGTGTTGCGGAGGAGATTCATGGTCATGCTCTTCAGTAGACCTGGAAAGAGCGTCCGCACATAAATTCTTTTACACAAGACGGAAATGGATATAGAAGTCAAATCTGGAGAAAAATAGAGACCACCGGGCCTGCCGTGGGTTGAGTTGATGGACAGTCTGAAGATAGAGCAAGTTTTTGTGGTCTGAATAAATAGTAACATGATGTACAGAGTCCTCAAAGAGGTGATGCCATTCCTCCAACGCCAACTTAATGGCCAAAAGCTCACGATCTCCAATGGTATAGTTTTTTTCAGCAGGGGAGAATCTTTTAGAGAAAAATCTGCAGGTTAAAGATTTCCCCTTAGTAGACTTTTGGGTTGACACTGCACCTGCTCCAAGTGAAGAAGCCTCCACTTCCAACATAAATGGCTTGTTAGAATCGGGTAAGATAGAACAGAAGCAGATGCGAAGGCGGTCTTTAACTGTTTGAACGCTTCTTCAGCCTCCGGAGTCCAGATACTTGGATTACCAGTCTTCTTGGTGAGTGCAACGATGGGGGCTACCGGAGTGGAGTAGTAGGGTATGAATTGCCGATAGTAATTGGCAAAGCCGAGGAAGCGCTGAATCGCTTTCAGACCAGTAGGTTGGGGCCAGTCCAGAACTGCAGATAACTTGTTGGGATCCATTTGAAGACCTTGACTGGTAACAATGTAGCCCAGAAAAGGGAGGCAGGTCTTTTCAAAAGTACACTTCTCCAGTTTTGTGTAGAGATGTTTTTCACAGAGACGCTGTAACACTTAGCGGAAGTGAGAGCAATGAAAGTGGACGTTAGGCGAGTAAATGAATATGTCATCCAAATAGACAACAACACAGGAGTTCAGGAGGTCACGGAAAATATCATTGACGAATTCCTGGAAAACTGCTGGAGCATTACATAGTCCGAATGGCATCATTAGATATTCAAAATGTCCGTCACGAGTTTAAAGGCAGTCTTCCATTCGTCCTTTACATATACAAATCAGATTATAGGCCCCACGAAGGTCTAGTTTAGAGAAAATCTTGGTTCTCGCAGACTATCAAAAAACTCAGAGATTAACCCCTTAAGGACCAAGGACGTACCGGTACGTCCTTGGTCCTGCTCTCCTGATATAAGGCGGGGTTACACAGTAACCCCGCGTCATATCACGGCGGGCCCGGCGTCATAGGGAAGCAAGGACCCGCCTCTAATAGCGCGCAGCGCCGATCGCGGCGCCGCGCGCTATTAACCCTTTAGCCGCACGCTTAGAGCTGAGCCGCGTGGCTAAAAGCGAAACCAAAAGTGGCCGGCTAGCTCAGTCGGGCTGTTCGGGATAGCCGTGGCTAATCGCGGCATCCCGAACAGCTGACAGGACAGCGGGAGGGCCCCTACCTGCCTCCTCGCTGTCCGATCGCCGAATGACTGCTCAGTGCCTGAGATCCAGGCATGAGCAGTCATGCGGCAGAATCGTTGATCACTGGTTTCTTGTGAGAAACCAGTGATCAATGATGAAGATCAGTGTGTGCAGTGTTATAGGTCCCTATGGGACCTATAACACTGCAAAAAAAAAGTGGAAAAAAAAAGTGAATAAAGATCATTTAACTCCTCCCCTATTAAAAGTTTGAATCACCCCCTTTTCCAATAAAAAAAAACACAGTGTAAATAAAAATAAACATAAACATATGTGGTATCACCGCACGCGGAAATGTCCGAATTATAAAAATATATCATTAATTAAACCGCTCGGTCAATGCGCGCATAAAAATTCCAAAGTCCAAAATAGTGCATTTTTGGTCACTTTTTATATAATTTAAAAATGAATAAAAAGCGATCAATAAGTCCTATCAATGCAAAAATGGTACCGTTAAAAACTTCAGATCACGGCGCAAAAAATGAACCCTCATACTGCCCCATACACGGAAAAATAAAAAAGTTATAGGGGTCAGAAGATGACAATTTTAAACGTATTAATTTTCCTGCATGTAGTTATGATTTTTTCCAGAAGTCCGACAAAATCAAACCTATATAAGTAGGGTATCATTTTAATCGTATAGATCTACAGAATAAAAATAAGGTGTCATTTTTACCGAAAAATGTACTACGTAGAAACGGAAGCCCCCAAAAGTTACAAAACGGCATTTTTTTTTTCAATCTTGTCGCACAATGATTTTTTTTTTCCGTTTCACCGTAGATTTTTGGGCAAAATGACTGACGTCATTACAAAGTAGAATTACAAAAAATAAGCCATCATATGGATTTTTAGGTGCAAAATTTAAAGAGTTATGATTTTTTAAAGGCAAGGAGCAAAAAACGAAAATGCAAAAACGGAAAAAAAAACGGTCCTTAAGGGGTTAAAGGAAATGGTGGGTAACGTTCTTTACTGCAATTTTATTCAAACCTCGGTAGTCAATGCATGGTCGCAAGGAGCCGTCTTTTTTCTCCACGAAGAAGAAACCGGCTCTGGCAGGGGAAGAGGACTTCTTGATAAACCCCTTCTGAAGGTTCTCCCTGATGTAATTAGACATGACCAAAGTTTCAGGAACCGACAAAGGGTAGATTCTGCCCCTGGGAGGTGTGGTGCCGGGTAGTAATTCAATTGGACAATCGTAAGGATGATGCGGTGGTAACACTTCAGCATGCTTTTCACTGAAGACATCACCATAGTCCTGGAGAAAGGAAGGCAAACCGGGCATAGGACGAGAAGATGGTCACAGTTTTGTTTCTCGTACGTGGATACCGTGGTTGTTGCAATGCGGACCCCAGCGAAGAACTTCTCCAGTCTTCCAATCCGGCTGCGGGGCATGGATTTGCAACCACGGTAGGCCAAGGAAGAGAGGAGAAGTACAATGTGGAAGAACATAGAAGGATAAGTTCTCCCTATGCGAGACTCCGACCTGCATAGACAACGGTTCTGTGTGATATAGCACAGTACAGTCTTTCACCATTCACCATAGAGATGTACAGAAACTTTAACAGGCGGGACATCGGCAGACGATGCCTATGTACTAGGGAAGCATCAATAAAATTTCCCATGGAGCCAGAGTCCAAAAAGGCAAGAACGGAGATGATCTCTCTGGAAGGTAGGAAAAGCTGGACCTTCATATTTCAGTGTGGATGTAACACTCACGTTTCTGAAGACAGGAACTCCGGTGTATGTGGAGCCGCTGGACCTGTGTGGCAGATGACTCGGACCATACCAGGGAGCGGAGTCTAAGGTGCCGCTGGTTTTCACCAGAGCCCGCCGCGAAGCGGGATGGGCTTGCAGCTTCAGGCGACACCCAGGTCGCTGCCCCTGGCACGGCTCAACCACACAGGCGGCTGAGCAGATACGAGGCACAGGAGGGATGGGGCAACTCATAGTCTGGATAGCAGTAGGTCAGGGCAGGCGGCACAGTAGCATAGTCAGGACATAGCAGGAGTTCAGTAGGCAGGTGGCAGAGGAGCAATGTTAAGTCACAAGAGCAGGAGATCTGGTACATGGCAGGGCTATACAATGGAACGCTTTCTCTAGAGCACAAGGCAACAAAGATCAGGCAGAGAACTGAGGAGGGTGGAGGAATTTATAAATAAGCCTCAGGTGGATTACACTAATGAGCGTACTGGCCCTTTAAATCTTAAAGCTCCGGTGCTCGCACACCCTAAGGGACGGGGACACGCGCGCCGGAGCAGAGAGGCGGAGTCAGAGGCAGGAGAAACACCCAGAGAGTGACGGACTGGGGCTCGCATGCGGGCGCATCCCACAATGCGAGTACCAGCCCCATCGGCAGCAGAAGATAAGGGGACCATGTGCTCACGGCCAGCGTGTGGGGCCGGAGCGCATAGCGTAACAGTGGAGAGGTGGTATTCACACCTATGGAGGCCTCTCCCACAAACCCTAGGTGCAAGCGTTTCCTTGTGACTGAGGATGCAGAGGACAGTCTTTTAGGAAGTGATCCGCACTGGCGCAGTATAGGCAGATATTCTCAGTTCGTCGGTGAGTCCTTTCCTGCAGGGTCAGGCGAGACCGATCCATCTGCATAGCCTCCACTGCGGGAGGCAAGGGAGAAGGTTGCGGTAGTTGCTGGAAGACAGGTGCCAGACGAGGAGAGCGCCGAGGTCGTGCAGACTCCCTTTCTTGGCGTAGTTCCTCACGTCACTCTGAAAAACGGATATCAATCCAGGAGGCCAGCTGTATAAGGTCATTCAGATTAGATGGCAATTCCTGGGCTGCGAGGACATCCTTGATTTGACTAGACAATCCTCTCTTGAAGGTGGCGCAGAGAGCTTCATCATTCCATGTTAACTCCGATGCCAGGGTAAGAAACCGAATAGCATACTCGCCCACAGAGGAGTTGCCCTGAGTAAGACTCAGCAATGCCGTCTCAGCGAAGGAAGCTCGAGCAGGTTCACCCCGACACCCTGAAATTCCATCAGGAATGCCTGGAGATTGGTAGTGAGAGCATCACCGCGATCCCAAAGTGGAGTTGCCCATGCCAAAGCCCTTCCAGTTAAAAGACTGAGGATGAAGGCCACCTTTGTTCGTTCCGTAGGGAACTGATCCGCCATGAGTTCAATGTTCATGGAAACCACGAAACCACAACAGAACTTGGGATCCCCCTAATTTTTCTTGGGAAGAGACAGGCAGAGTCTTGATCCGGAGATGACTGCAGGAGCGGGAGGTACCACCGGAGCAGGAAAAGGCGGTGGCTGTGGCGGTTGCTGCTGTGCAGATAGCAACTGCTGCATCATGGCGGATAATTGGCTCAACTGCTGGGACTGGAGCGCCATGAGGGAAGCGAGATCCGGACGATCAGGCAGAGGAACCCCAGAGGGTTCCATGGCTGGATCTTGCTGTAACGAAGCTGGATGTGGATCCCCTAACTTGTGTGGCTGATGACACGGACCGTATCGGGGAGCGGAGTCTAAGGTGCCACTGGTTTTCACCAGACCCCGCCACAAGGCAGGATGTGCTTGCTGCGGCAGGCGACACCCAGGTCGCTAACCCCCGACACGGCTCGACCACACAGGTAGCTTGGCAAGGCGAGGTACCGAAGAACAAGGCAGTAGCATAGTCAACCGTAGCAGAAGGTCAAGGCAGGCGGCAAAGGTTCGGAGTCTAATAACGTAGCGAAAGGCCTGGATACACGGGTAAGGCTAACAGGCTATAGAGAATGCTTAATCTCAGGCTAGGGGCACTGAAGATCCGGCAGGTAAGTGTGGGAGGTGCAGGGACTTAGGTGAGGTGCGAACAGTAGTTATGGGCGTACTGGCCCTTTAAATTTCAGAACTCCGGCGCGTGCGCCCTAGGAGACGGGGACGCATGCGCTGGAGCTCAGACACAGGAGAGGAGGCGACAGCTGTACATGGTGGGTGACGGGCCGGGATTCGCATGCGGGCACGTCCCGCGATGCAAATCCTGGCCCCGTCGGCAGACAGGGACACAGAGACTCTGCGCTCACGGCCGGTGCTTGAGGCCGAAGCGCAGAGCGTCACAGTAGTTTTGACCAACTCTGACTTGGCTAGAACTTGACTTATTATTTTTGTTTTTTTTGTTTTTCCTCCTCGCATTATAAAACCCATAACTCTTTTATATTTCCATCCACAGACCCATATAAGGGCTTGCTTTTCGTGAAACCATTTGTACTTTGTAATGACACCTCTCATTTTACCATAAATTGCACAGCGGACCCCAAAAAATGATTATTTGTGTGAGGAAATTTTTATGACAAAACGCAATTTTGCTAATTTTGGATTGTTTCCTTTTCACGCTGTACACTGTACAGTAAAAATTACTTTTTTCTTAATTCTGTGGGTCAGTACAATTAAAATGATACCCATGAATATTTTCTATTATTGTGCCACTTTAAAAAAATCTCAAACTTTTTTTTCCCCAAAATCAGTATGTTTATCAACGCCCTATTTTGACCACCTTAAATTTTTTCGTATACGGGTCTGTGTGAAGGCTAATTTTTTGCGCCATGACCTGTAGCTATTTTTAGTACCACTTTTGTGAATATGTAACAATTTGATCACTTTTTATAATTTTTTTTTGTGGATGTGACCAAAAAGCAGCAATTTTGGACTTTTTATTATTTCATTCATGCCGTTCGCCGTATGGGGTCATTAACATTATATTTTGATAGATCAGACATTAACGCATGTGGCGAAACCAAATATGTTCAATATTTTTTTATTTTTTTTTATGCTTTTTCAGTAAAATGGGGGAAAAAGGGTGATTTTAATTTTGCTAGAGTCTTCAATAGAAAGAAAAGCACGGAGCACTGACCGGTATGTAGCATCAGGTTTCTTTATTCATGTCCATCAGGAATCCATGTAGAAGGGGAGAGCGGACTCTGAGCAGGACTTCGGGCAACGGACCGTGTCACGCGTTTGCGCTTCTTCAGGCCCTACATCAACACGTCCGTGGGTGTGCTTTTAAAATACCAACCTGGTGGTCATGGAAACCAACCTGGCTGGGGGAAACAGGTGAGAGGGGAATACAGGATCACCGTGGGGGAGGAGACACAGTGAATACTGACAAGATACGTAAGAAATCTTAAAAGCAAGCTCACTATAGTGAGTCCATACAAGATGCACACATATATTCATGTATAACATAATATATCTGTTAGATAAATACACTCATTTCATTTTGGTCGTTCAGACCTAAAGGACCAATGGCGTTTGTGCGCAGGATTCAGTGCGATTCCTTCACTAATAGACTTTTGTGTCTATCATTTCTCTCTGGTGAAGGTTCTATGGCTGAGAACTTCATAGTTTTTGGATCACCATTGTGGACACTGATCGTGTGGGTTATAAACCTACTTTGTTTGGCTTGTGCATTGTGGGAACAAAATGAACAAGACCCACACGAATAATTGCCTATTGGTCTACTCTCAGTGATCCAATCTTTCTTTTCTTGTTTAATTTTCTTGTTTTGTTCTCTTGTCACCATATCTGAAATAGTGTGATTCTTTTTATATGTAATTATGGGTTTGTTCTCTGTTATTGTTTTAAGATCTCCGTCCCTTTGTAACACATACCAGTTTTTATTTATGGCAGTTTTGATGTGTTCATTCATCGGTGTATTTTTCAATGAAAAGAAACATCTATTCTGTTGTTGTTTCCTACCCTTATTTGTTAGGAGTGATTGCCCGGTTTTACTCTCAATGCGTTTCCGTGCAGCATCTATTACATTTTTAGGATACCTTCTGTTCAGGAATCGTTGGCTAAGCTCATCTAGTTGTATTTGTAGCAAATTGGGGTCATTGTTGATGCGTTATGTAATCACTGTATTATGTTGTATTTTAATCATTACATCCAAAAATTCAAGGGAGTGTCCCCCATAGTTAGATGTAAAAAAAACATGTAAAAAACATGTTGACTATTAATGTCGTTCAGATAATTAATAAACTGTGTGAATTCATTCCGAGTGCCACCCCACACTACAAATATGTCATCCACATATCTCATTAGGAGTTTAATGTATTTAATGAAGGGATTTTGTGCGTAAAAAACAAAATTGCGCTCAAATATGGCTAGGAAAATATTTGCGTACACGCATGAGATGGGCATGCCCATCACTGTGCCATTTACTTGTCTATCACAATTGTGTATTGAATTGGAAAATGTTATTAGTCTGGACTAGTTGTAGGGAATCTGTGACAAAATCAATGAATATGGACAACCGATCAGTAGTGTCTAGAAATTCCCTGAGAGCCTGTACACCCGCATCGTGAGGGATGTGGGTGTACAGGCTCTCTATATCTGTAGAACAAAGTGAGTACCCGTCCATCATAACAAAATGATCCATAATTTTTATGAGATCACCTGTATCTCGTAGGTATGTAGGAATGTGTTTAAGGAGTGGAGAGAGCAACCAATCCAGATAACTGGATAGGTGCTCTGTAGGTGCGCCTATGCCCGCCACAATCGAGCGACCGGGCGGCGGGATCAAGTTCTTGTGAACTTTGGGGACAAGGTACCACTTAGGATGCCTAGGGGTTAAAGTGATTAAAATTTTTATTAGGGGAGGAGATTTATTGGGGGAGGAGATTTCTCAAATTATTTTTTACTTTTTTTTAAACTTTATTTTACTTTTCTTTTTTTTAACCTATTATGTCCCCATAGGGGACTATCATTAGCAATCATTAGATTGCTAATACTGTTTATTGCTATGCATAGGCATAGCACTGATCAGTATTATCGGCGATCTTCTGCTCTGGTCTGCTGGAACGCAGATCAGTACAGAGGACCCTGGGAGAGAAGCGGAGGCAGGTGAGGGGACCTCTGGCCGCCATCTTAACTGATCTGATCCCCGCATCCGTGGCGGCAGACGATCAGATCAGCCATTACAATAACCGCACTGCCGCAGATGTCGTGATCTGTATTGATCAGGGCATCTAAGGGGTTAATGGCAGACATCAGTGCGATCACTGATGTCTGCCATTATCGGCGGGTCCCCGGCATGCCGTGCATGTTAGTCAGCTCCTATAAAGTCTAGTCTAGTCAAGTCTAACCCCTTAACGACCAAGGACAGTAATGTATGTCCTTGTCTGCTGGTACTTAGCGCACCAGGACATATATTTACATCCTGAGCATGACTGTGAGCACCGGAACGGTGCTCGCGATCATGTACAGGATGTAAATGTACATCATGGTGCGCTAAGTACCAGTAGACGAGGATGTGCATTTACGTCCTTGGTCGTTAAGGGGTAAGACTTGACTAGACTTTATAGGAACTGGCTAACACTGACTTGTGCTGCTTCACAACAGGAATTCCCATTTTGTTGTTTACTACCAGGGTGATCTATAACAGACAGATGTGGCCTTAGGATCTTTACACCTTTATCCCTTGGCGCTATGGAGCCCGTCAGAAACTTTTATTGTCCTCAAAGCTTAACTGGAATGACAACCTTGTCTGTGGGATCCATGTAAGGAGTGTATAGTCACCCTGGAACTGATGTTTAGCAAATGGTCTGTTCCCTTGAGGTATGGGACAGGTGACACAGGAAAGGTCTTGTCTATAACCTGACTAACACCTAACTACTCTGTAATGCCAGGACTAACTCTTTTCTGTCTGGTCAGACCAGTGTGGAGGAAGGGCTGGAGGGTGCTAATTGGATGGACTGCTCATGTGGTTTCTTTACTCATCCTTACAAAGAAATATAGATAACTCTTCACATGTCACATTAAGTGCACTAGAATCAGAAAATGACAAACACAGTTAAAGCATTCTGAGCATGGAATACATTAATGTGCTAAGTTGGGGTGGCAGAAACGGGCATCAGAAATAACATCCACCTGACAGTGCAGGTAGACAAGGGTGTTCTGCTTTGGGACAGAAAAATTTCAGTGAAAAATTTTGGTGTAGTAGAATCTCATTGCTGTCATTGGGATTCTGCTGCACAGTGCACACTACTGAATTTCAGTGGCGGATATTTTGCCAATGAAATTCTGCCACTAACAGAAAGAACTTGTTCATTCTTCAGGCGGAATCCACTCTGCAGATATTGCTGTCTATTGGGACTTATTCAGTCGGCACTGGCCGCACTTGGAAGCTCCAGACGGAATTTTTCCGTCCTCAGCTTCGTAAGTGTGAATCTGGCCTAAGGGTTTCTCCATTGCCTTGTTATCCCGCCTTTGAAGCAGTATAGAAAATTTGAAGCATGACCAGCCAAATGTTTTGTTTAAGTCTAAGGCAACGTTCACTCTACAGATATTTTGCGTGGGATGTCCACATTGAAATTCTGTGTAGTAGTTTACAGTGGAACTTCCGGCAAGAAATTGGATTCTGACGGAAGATTGAACATTTTTTAATGAGATGGTGCTTATGTCTGCTGCATACCAGGCGGATTTCAGAGCATTGTGTAAGGCGTAAATCTATTCTCGAAATTTAGCAAGGAAATTCTGAAATGTGAATGGACCATAAGTGAAATATGAAATCCCCACTCAGGTGTCCTGTTCATCCGCTATCTGGTTTATATATCTAGCTGGGACATTTCATTGCAGAGCACCCTGTGCTAGAGCCCTGCACGGGACTGTTGTAACTAAAATGCTGGTGTTACCCTAAATTTTTCATTTTCACAAGGGTAAGTAGGAAAAAAAAGGGTGAGTAAGAACATACCCCATATGTGGATTTAAAGTTCTCTGCGGGAGAACTACAATGCTCAGAAGAGAAGGAGCGCCATTGGGCTTTTGGAGAGAAAATTTTTCCGGCATTGAAGGCCATGTGTGTTTACAAAGCCCCCATGGTGCCAGAACAATGCACCCCCCCCCCCCACATGTGACCCCATTTTGGAAACTACACCCATCACGTAATGTAATAAGGGGCACAGTTAGCATTTACACTCCACAGGTGTCTCACAGATTTTTGGAACAGTGGTCAATGGAAAAAGAAAAAAAATTTCATTTGCACAGCCCACTGTTAAAAAGATCTGTCAAAGGCCAGTGGGGTGTAAATGCTCTCTGCACCCCTTATTAAATTCTGTGAGGGGTGTAGTTTACAAAATGGGGTCACATGTGGGGGGGTGCCCACTGTTGTGGCACCATTGGGGGGCTTTGTAAACACGCACATGGCCCCCGACTTCCATTCCAAACAAATTCTCTCTCCAAAAACTCAATGGCGCTCCTTCTCTTTTTAGCATTGTAGTTCGCCCACATAGCACTTAACGTGGTATTTCCATACTCAGAAGAAATGGGGTTAAAAATTTCGGGGGGCATTTTCTCCTATTACCCCTTGTAAAAATTGAAAATTTGGGGAAAAAACTGCATTTTAGAAAGAAAAATGTCATTTACACATCCGACTTTAACGAAATGTTGTCAAACACTCGTGGGTGTTAAGGCTCACTGTACCCCTTGTAACGTTCCTTGAGGGGTGTAGTTTCCAAAATAGTATGTTTATTTTTTTTTATTTTTTTGCTGTTCTGGCACCATAGGGGCTTCCTAAATGCGACATGCCCCCCAAAAACCATTTCAGCAAAATTTGCTTTCCAAAAGCCAAATGTGACTCCTTCTCTTCTGAGCATTGTAGTTCCCTCGCAGTAAGGTATTTCCTTACTCAAGAGAAATTGGGTTACAAATTTTGGGGGCTTTTTCTCCTATTACCCTTGGAAAAATTCAAAAACTGGGCTTACAAGAACATGCGAGTGCAAAAAATAAAGATTTAGAATTTTCTCCTTCACTTTGCTGCTATTCCTGTGAAACGCCTAAAGGGTAAACAAACGTTCTGAATGTTATTTTGAATACTTTGAGGGGTGCAGTTTCTATAATGGGGCCATTTATGGGTATTTCTAATATGAAGGCCCTTCAAATCCACTCTCTGAAAAATTCCAATTTTGAAATTTTTTTAAAAATTTAGAAAATTACTGCTGAACTTTAAAGCCCTCTGATGTATTCCAAAAGTAAAAACATATCAACTTTATGATGCCAACATAAAGTAGACATATTGGGTTTTATTTACTAACGTGATCCCGACTCTTTTTTCTTGGGTTTTGCACCCAAATTTTGTCACACGTTCCATGTGACACAATTTGCGACCAAATTAACCAAAACCCTCCATTTTACAAGAAAAACCCGAAAAGGGGGCGTGGCCACGGGAGAAAGTCGGCGGGGTCGCGACAAAATGGGCGTTTCCCCGGCAGTTTTGAAAAATCCCAACATATTTACTAAGGTTTCAACAGAAAATGTGGTGGATTTGAGCCAGGAAAGACCCGACAGATCAGAACAGTTGTAAAAAAAAAGCAAAACGTAGGGAAAAGTGCAAAATGTAGGGAAACCATTGTAAATATGGTACCTTGGGAAAAGGAAATCAAGACCCACAAAGAAAACTACACAACACTCTTAGCAAATAAACCTAATTGTATAAGTAAATCAATATATAATTTATTTGGAATGTTTATTTTCCTTACAAGTAGAGAGCTTGAAAGTTAGAAAAATGCAACATTTTCAAATTTTTTTATGAAATTTTGGAATTTTTCACCAAGAAATGATGCAAGTATCGACGAAAATTTACCACTATGTTAAAGTAGAATATGTCACAAAACAACTATCTCGGAATCAAATTCATAAGTAAAAGCGTCCCAGAGTTATTAATGCTTAAAGGGACAGTGGTCAGATGTGCAAAAAATGTTCGGGTCCTTAAATAGGCACTGTCAGATACAAAAACTTTTGATATGTTGTATATCTTGTGTAACCAATAGGTTTTGCGATTGCTTTCATTAGAAAATTTTCAGTATTTCTTACTGAAAAAGCCAGTCAAACAACTGCCCCCCCCTGCTTGGACACATACTAGTCCTGCTGTGTCCATGCGTCATCACCTATGTCATGGACACACTTCCTTGATTGACAGCTGTAAGCGCAGGGCTCCTCCCACTGTCAGCTTGTGTCCCGCTACTGTCAGTGAGGACAGTAGTTTTGTTAATGCTAGGGGAGATGTGAGACCCTCACATTTAGGACACACACCCTCCCTTTGAGAGGAATTCAGACTAGTGAGCTAAATTAAAAGGGTAATAAAAAAAATAAATAAAGGTGCTAGACAAATTAGATGTACATGGTCAGGAGTAGATACTGAGTAATATAAATATAAAAAATTTTTTGTTGGATCTGATGGGTACACTTTAAGGGGAAATTGGGCTTGGTCCTTAAGGGGTTAAATATAATGGGATTCTGCTGTCCCATTCACACAGCGGAATTTCCACCGCAGACATTCTGCCACCAAAATTCTGCATTTCACTAAAGACCGGTTTTAAATTTCTCAGAATTGCGGGCAGAATCCCATTTAACTCAATTGGGGTTGAATTTCGGTAGAATTCTGTGTTTAGAGAACACAGAAATTCCGCCAAAATTCCCCCACAATTCCATCCCAATTCGAGTGGAACCCAGTCGCAATTGCATTCAGCAAAGCTTGCTGAACGGAATTTGTGCGCTGTGTGAACATAGCCTAACTCAGAAAACCTGAAAAGGGGTGTGGCCACAAGGAAAGGGGTGCGTGTCGCCGAAAAAAAAGGGGCATTTTTTTTAAGCTACAAATTTTCTCATGCTCACACATAAAATGTGGCCGATTTCAGTTCTGTAAAAACTGACAGCTCTGAGCATGTATTAAAAAAAAAAAAAGATAGGGAAATCTCCAAATTTGTAAATACCATGGAAAAATACCTGCAGTGAGAAAACATCTACAAAGAAAACTCCACTCCTAATAAATGAGGCCAAATGTAAATGTAATTGCCGTTCCTGTAACATTTCCAGATTTTGAAGTTACTTTGGAGGCCCCCGTATGGTGTTAGGCCGTGTGTTGCCTCGTGGACCTGTGCTATCATACTAACCATGTACGTGGTATGTTCTGCTGATGAAAGAGGAATGGTCTGTTAGTGTGAAGCTCCAATAGATGTTTATGGAGGGAGAAGTGTGTTTATACACAAATCCATGCAGCAGATGTGGGCACCGAACTCCTCTTTGATGTTCTCCTCCCAGAATAAACAGAGCTGTGCAGAACATGACAAACGACATTACATACACAGCTCCACCACACGCTGCCTGTTACCTAACACACAGGAACAGAGCTCTCCTGTACAGTCATGGCCGTAAATGTTGGCACCCCTGAAATTTGTCAAGAAAATAAGTATTTCTCACAGGAAAGGATTGCAGTAACACATGTTTTGCTATACACATGTTTATTTCCTGTGTGTGTATTGGAAGTAAACCAAAAAAGGAGGAAAAAAAGCTAATTGGACATAATTTCACACCAAACTCCAAAAATGGGCTGGACAATATTATTGGCACCCTTTCAAAATTGTGGAAAAATAAGATTGTTTCAAGCATGTGATGTTCCTTTAAACTCACCTGGGACAAGTAATAGGTGTGGGCAATATAAAAATCACACCTGAAAGAGGATAAGCAGCCCCAAACAAGTTCCAAAGATATTCAAGCTGTCCTGCAGGTGCAGGAAGGATCAGTGTCAGCACAAACTATCTGTCTACATTTAAATGAAATGAAACACTATGGCAGGAGACCAAGGAGGACCCCACTATGGAGGAGACCCAGGAGGACCCCACTGCTGACACAGACATAAAAAAGCAAGACTACATTTTTCCAAAATGAACTTGAGTAACCAAAATCCTTCTGGGAAAGCGTCTTATGGACAGATGAGACCAAGATAGAGCCTTTTGGTAAAGCAAATCATTCTACTGTGTACCAAAAATGGAATGAGGCCTACAAAGAAAAGAACACAGTACCTACAGTGACAAATGGTGGAGGTCAGTGATGTTTTGGGTTGTTTTACTGCCTCTGGCACTGGGGGCCTTGAATGTGTAAAAGACATCATGAAATCTTAGGATTACCAATGGATTTTGGGTCGCACTGTACAGCACAGTGTCAGAAAGCTGGGTTTGTGTCCTAGATCTTGGGTCTTCCAGCAGGACAATGACCCCAAACATAAGTCAAAAAGCCCCAGAAATGGCTGACAACAAAGCGCTGGAGAGTTCTGAAGTGTCAGCAATGAGTCCAGATCTAAATCCCATTGATCACCTGTGAAGAGATCTTAAAGGGTAACTCTCATTAAAACTAAATTTTTCTATTCCGCTCCTTATGGTAAATAAAAAATATTTTTAATATACTTTGTTTAAAAAAAATTAAGTTTTCTATGTCTTATTTGTGCTTAACCCCTTAAGGACCGGGGTTTTTTCCGTTTTTGCATTTTTGTTTTTTGCTCCTTGCCTTTAAACAATCATAACTCTTTCAATTTTGCACCTAAAAATCCATATGATGGCTTATTTTTTGCGCCACCAATTTTACTTTGTAATGACGTCAGTCATTTTGCCCAAAAATCTACGGTGAAACGGGAAAAATAATCATTGTGCGACAAAATTGAAAAAAAAAAAAACGCAGTTTTGTAACTTTTGGGGGCTTCCGTTTCTACGTAGTACATTTTTCGGTAAAAATGACACCTTATCTTTATTCTGAAGGTCCATACGGTTACAATGATTCCCTACTTATATAGGTTTTATTTTGTCATACTTCTGGAAAAAATCCTAACTACATGCAGGAAAATTAATACGTTTAAATTTGTCATCTTCTGACCTCTATAACTTTTTAATTTTTCCGTGTATGGGGCGGTATGAGGGCTCATTTTTTGCACCGTGATCTGAAGTTTTTAACGGTACAATTTTTGCATTGATAGGACTTACTGATTGCTTTTTATTCATTTTTAAATGATATAAAAAGTGACCAAAAGTGCACTATTTTGGACTTTGGAATTTTTTTGCGCGTACGCCATTGACGGTTTAATTAACAATATATTTTTATAATTTAGACATTTCCGCACGCGGTGATACCATATATGTTTATTTTTGTTTTTATTTACACTGTGTTTTTTTTTTATGGGAAAAGGGGGGTGATTCAAACTTTTAATAGGGAAGAGGTTAAATGATCTTTATTCATAGGAACCTATAACACTGCACACTGCGATCGGAAGGCGAGGAGGCAGGTAGAGGCCCTCCCGCTGTCCTTTAAGCTGTTCGGGAAGCCGCGATTTCGCCGCGGCTATCCCGAACAGCCCACTGAGCTAACTGGCAGTTTTTACTTCCACTTTTAGCCGCGTGGCTCAGCTCTGGGCGCGCGGCTAAAGGGTTAATAGCATGCGGCGCCGCGATCGACGCTGCACGCTATTAGCGTCGGGTCCCGGCTTCACTATGACGCCGGGCCCGCCGTGATATGATGCGGGGTTACCGTGTAACCCCGCGTTGTATCACGGGAGCATAACCAAGGACGTACCGGTATGTCCTTGGTCCTTAAGGGGTTAAAAAGCTCAAGAGCACATTTTCCCCATCTCATACACAGACTTTGGACCAAAGTCCAAACACGGAAAGTGCAGCCTGGAGTGCTGAGGGGGGGGGGGGGGGGGTCCAGCCTCATCCAATCATAGCTCCTCTCACACTTAACTGCCATATGCTGTTGGTTGGACACACACCCTCAGCACTCCAGACTGCACTTCCTGTGTTTGGGCTTCTGTCTGTGTCTGTGTATAGGATGGGGGAAAATATGCTCTTGAGCTTTTTTAACCCCTTAAGGACTCAGGGTTTTTCCATTTTTGCACTTTCGTTTTTTCCTCCTCATAACCCTTTCAACTTTCCACCTAAAAATCCATATTATGGCTTATTTTTTGCGTAGCCAATTCTACTTTGCAGTGACATTAGTCATTTTACCCAAAAATGCACGACGAAACGGAAAAAAAATTCATTGTGCGACAAAATCGAAAAAAAAAAAAACATTTTGTAAATTTTGGGGGCTTCCGTTTCTATGCAGTGCATATTTCGGTAAAAATTACACCTTATCATTATTCTGTAGGTCCATACGGTTAACCCCTTCCCGACCTATGACATACCTGTACGTCATGGGTGGCAAGGTGTTCCCGACCCATGACATACAGGTACGTCATGAACATTTTTGCCGCTACTCGCGGCATCCCGCAGCGCCCGGAAAGATGGTGGCTATCACTGATAGCCAGCCATCTTACCGTGCGACCACGGGGGGTTTCGTCCCCCTCCCCCCCCCCAGCGATCGCTGCTATCAGCTGGTCAAATCTGACTAGCTGATAGCAGCGTTTCGCTATCAGAATACTTAGCAGCGCGGTGTGTGAGTCCGGATCACGGGGATCGGGACACACACCGCTCTGCTAAGTGTCCCTTACCCGTCCCCCGGCGTCACTTACCCGTCGGAGCGGTGTCCCGAGCGGTCCCGGCGTCCTCCGTGCGGTCCCGGCTGCGCTGCGTCCCGGAGGTGAGTTTCCGGCAGCAGTGCGGCATCTTCATTGGCAGCAGTGAGATCGCCGTAAAGCGATCTCACTGCTGCCTCTGAGAGTTTCAAAACTGCAACTCCCAGCATGCCCAGACAGCCTTTGGCTTTCTGGGCATGCTGGGAGTTGTAGTTTTGCAACATCTGGAGGTCCACAGTTTGGAGACCACTGTATAATGGTCTCCAATCTGTGCTCTTCCAGATGTTGCAAAACTACAAATCTAAGCATGCTCAGTCTGTCCAGGCATGCTGGGAGTTGTAGTTCTCTAACATCTGGAAGAGCACAGATTGGAGACCATTATACAGTGGTCTCCAAACTGTGGACCTCCAGATGTTGCAAAACTACAACTCCCAGCATGCCCAGACTGCCCAAGCATGCTGGAAGTTGTAGTTCGGCAACATCTGATCCTTCAGATATTGCCGAACTACAACTTCCAGCATGCCTTGGCAGTCTGGGCATGCTGGGAGTTGTAGTTTTGCAACAACTGGAGGCACACTAGTTGGGAAACATTGTCCGTTTCCTACCTCAGTGCCTCCAGCTGTTGCAATTGTTGCAAAACTATAACTCCCAGCATGCACTGACAGACCATGCATGCTGGGAGTTGTAGTTTTGCAACAGCTGGAGGCACACTGGTTTGGAAACACTAAGTTTGGTTGCAAAACACTTGAAAGTTTATTACTTAACTTAGTGTTTCCAAACCAGTGTTCCTCCAGCTGTTGCAAAACTACAACTCCCAGCATGCACGGACAGCCAAAGGGCATGCTCGGAGTTTGCAACAGCTGGATGTTTGCCCCCTCCCCCCAATGTGAATGTACAGGGTACACTCACATGGGCGGAGGTTTACAGTGAGTGCTGCAAGTTTGAGATGGCGCAAATTTTGCGCTGCAGCTCAAACTTCCAGCGGCAAACTTGCTGTGAACCTCTGCCCATGTGACTGTACCCTAAAAACACTACACTACACTGACACTAACCTAAAATAAAAAGTAAAAAACACTACATATTCACATAGCCCTACACAGCCCCCCTCCCCCCAAAAAATGAAAAACGTCTGGTACGCTACTGTTTCCAAAACAGAGCCTCCAGCTGTTGCAAAATAATAACTCCCAGTATTGCCGGACAGCCATTGCCTGTCCAGGCATGCTGGGAGTTTTGCAACAGCTGGAGGCACCCTGTTTGGGAATCACTGGCGTAGAATACCCCTATGTCCACCCCTATGCAAATCCCTAATTCAGGCCTAAAATGCGCATGGCGCTCTCACTTTGGAGCCCTGTCGTATTTCAGGGCAACAGTTTTGGGACACATATGGGGTATCGCCGTACTCGGGAGAAATAGCCTTACAAATTTTGGGGGGCTTTTTCTTCTTTAACCCCTTATGAAAAGGTGAAGTTGGGGTCTACACCAGCATGTTAGTGTAAAAGAATTAATTTTTTACACTGACATGCTGGTGTTGCCCCATACTTTTCATTTTCACAAGAGGTAAAAGGGAAAAAAGACCCTCTAAATTTGTAACGCAATTTCTCCTGAGTACGGAGATACCCCATATGTGGGCGCAAAGTGCTCTGGGGGCGCACAACAAGGCCCAGAAGGGAGAGTGCACCATGTACATTTGAGGCGATTTGCACAGGGGTGGCTGATTGTTACAGCAGTTCTGACAAACGCAAAACAATAAATATCCACATATGACCCCATTTTGGAAACTACACCCCTCACGGAATGTAATAAGGGGTGCAGTGAGAATTTACACCCCACTGGTGTATGACAGAGTTTTGGAACAGTGGTCTGTGAAAATGAAAAATAAAATTTTTGATTTGCACAGTCCACTGTTTCAAATATCTGTCAAACGCCAGTGAGGTGTAAATGCTCACTGCACCCCTTATTAAATTCCATGAGGGGTATAATTTCCAAAATGGGGTCACATGTGGGGGGGGGTCCACTGTTCTGGCACCATAGGGGCTTCCTAAATGGGACATGCCCCCCAAAAACCCTTTCAGAAAAACTCACTCTCCAAAATCCCATTGTCGCTCCTTCCCTTCTGAGCCCTCTACTGCGCCCGCCGAACACTTTACATACGCATATGAGGTATTTCCTTACTCAAGAGAAATTGGGTTACCAATTTTAGGGTGATTTCTCTCCTTTTACCCCTTGTAAAAATTAAAAAATTGGGTCTACAAGAAAATGCGAGTGTAAAAAATGAAGATTTAGAATTTTCTCCTTCACTTTGCTGCTATTCCTGTGAAACACCTAAAGGGTTAAAACACTTACTGAATGTCATTTTGAATACTTTGGGGGGTGCAGTTTTTATAATGGGGTCATTTATGGGGTATTTCTAATATGAAGATCCTTAAAATCCACTTCCAACCTGAACTGGGCCCTGAAAAATTAAGATTTTGAAAATCTTGAGAAAAATTGGAAAATTGCTGCGGAACTTTGAAGCCCTCTGGTGTCTCCAAAAGTAAAAACTTGTCAATTTTTTAATGCAAACACAAAGTAGACATATTGTATATGTGAATCAATATGTAATTTATTTGGAATATCCATTTTCCTTTCAAGCAGAGACTTTCAAAGTTAGAAAAATGCTAAATTTTCAAAATTTTCATGAAATTTTTAGATTTTTTACCAAGAAAGGATACAAATATCAGTGAAATTTTACCGATAACATAAAGTAGAATATGTCATGAAAAAACAATCTCGGAACCAGAATGATAAGTAAAAGCATTCCAGAGATATTAATGTTTAAAGTGACAGTGGTCAGATTTTCAAAAAATGCCCAGGTCATGAAGGTGAAAATGGGCTGGGTCATGAAGGGGTTAAAATGATCCCCTACTTATATAGGTTGGATTTTGTCGCACTTCTGGAAAAAATCATAACTACATGCAGGAAAATTTATACGTTTAAAAATGTCATCTTCTGACCCCTATAACTTTTTTATTTTTCCACGTACAGGGCGATATGAGGGCTAATTTTTTGCGCCGTGATCTGAAGTTTTTATCGGTATGATTTTTGTTTTGATCTGACTTTTTGATCACTTTTTGATTTCACCGCGGCGGTCCCGAACAGCCCGACTGAGCAGCCGGGTCACTTTCACTTTCACTTTAGAAGCGGCGGTCAGCTTTGACCGCCGCTTCTAAAGGGTTAATACCGCACATCGCCGGTAATCGGCGATGTGTGGTATTAGCCGCGGGTCCCGGCCGTTGATGAGCGCCGGGACCGACGCGTTATGATGCGGGATCGTGGCGCGTAAATATACGTCCTGCGTCGTTAAGGGGTTAAGCAAAGTATGGTAAATAAAAAATATTTCTAATATTCTTTTTTAAACAAAGGATATTATAAATATTTGTTATTAACCATAAGGAGTGCAATAGCAAAAATTAGTTTTAATGAGAGTACTCATTTGAAATTGCTGTTGGGAAAAGGCGCCCTGAGAGAGACCTGAAGCAGTTTGCAAAGGAAGAGAGGTCCAACATCCCGGCTGAGAGGTGTAAGAAGCTTATTGATGGTTATAGGAAGAGTGGTCCAACATTCCGACTGAGAGGTGTAAGAAGCTTATTGATGCTTATAGGAAGAGTGGTCCAACATTCCGGCTGAGAGGTGTAAGAAGCTTATTGATTGTTATAGAAAGACATTGATTTCAGTAATTTTTTTCCAAAGGGTGTGCAGCAGAATGTTAAGATAAGGGGCCAATAATTTTGTCCGGCCCATTTTTGGAGTTTGGTGACATTATGTCCAATTTGCTTTTTTTCCTCCTTTTTTGGTTTAGTTCCAATACACACAAAGGGAATAAACATGTGTATAGCAAAACCTGTGTTACTGCAATCCTTTCCTGTGAGGAATACTTCATTTTATAGAGAAATTTCAGAGGTGCCAACATTTACGGCCATGACTGTAAATATACCCCCCAAGTGTCCCCTTATATATTTGTTAGTTTCTGCCACCACAGTATAATACTATACAAAGAGAACCAGAGAAATCATAGAACACAAGTGATATTTTTTTTTTGCAGTTTGATAAATCAGTTTTCAGTGGTCCCCAACCCAGTCCCCTCAGCCACCAACGTTCGGGGGTTTTTCAGTTACTCCAAAAATTCAAACCCTGGACTGTTGGTGGAGCCCTGAAGATCGGGACCTCTGAGTTAAAGAGGTACTCCACTGGAAAACATTTATTTTTTAATCAACTGGTACCGCAAACAGATTTGTAAATTACTTCTATTAAAAAATCTTAATCCTTCCAGTACTTATGAGCTGCTGTATGATCCACAGGAAGTTCTTTTCTTTTTTGAATTTCCTTTCTGCCTGACCACAGTGCTCTCTTCTGACACCTCTGTCCATTTTAGGAACTGTCCAAAGTAATGTAGGTTTTCTATGGGGATTTGCTCCTAATATGGACAGTTCCTAAAATGGACAGAGGTGTCAGCAGAGAGCACTGTGGTCAGGCAGAAAGAAAATTCTAAAAAGAAATGAACTTCCTGTGGATCATACAGCAGTGCATAAGTACTGGAAGGATTAAGATTTTTTAATAGAAGTAATTTACAAATCAAAGTGGAGTACCCCTTTAACCCCTTAACGACCAATAATGTATATTTAAGTCCTTGGCCGGCTCCCGCGATATAACGCAGGGTCACGTGGAGACCCCGTGTCATATCAGGTCGATCCCTGCATGTATCTGAAGCCAGGACCCAGGGCTAATAGCGTGTGGTAGCGATTGCGGTGCCACACGCTATTAACCCTTTAGACGCGGGGAAAGTAAAAGCTTCCCGGCTGCTCAGTGGGGCTGATTGGGACCATCGCAGTGTCCTGATGAGCTAGGATGCGAGCGGCGGGTCACTCACCTTCCTCTGGCGTGTCCGATCGGCAATTGATTGCTCCAAGCCTGAGATGCAGGCTTGAGCAATCGACTGCCGATAACACTGTTCAATGCAAAGCTGTGGCTGTGCAGTGAACAGTGTATAAGATCAGTGTGTGCAGTGTTATAGTCTCCTATGGGAGCTATAACACTGCAAAAAAAAAAAAAAAGTTAAAAAAAAGTTAATAAATGTAATTTAACCCTTTCCCTAATAAAAGTCCAAATCACCCCCCTTTTCCCATAAAAAAACAAAAAACATGTAAATAAAAATAAATATATGTGGTATCTCTGCGTGCATAAATGTCCGAACTATAAAAATATATAATTAATTAAACTGCACGGTCAATGGCGTACGGGCAAAAAAATTCCAAAGTCCAAAATAACATATTTTTGGTCACTTTTTATATAGTGAAAAAAAGCAATCAAAAAGTCCGATCAATACAAATGGTACTGCTAAAAAATTCAGATCACGGCGCAAAAAATGAGCCCTCACACCACCCCATACGCGGTAAAATAAAAAAGTTATAGGGGTCAGAAGATGACAATTTTAAACGTATAAATTTTCTTCATGTAGTTATGATTTTTTCCAGAAGTACAACAAAATCCAACCT
Source organism: Hyla sarda (assembly GCF_029499605.1). Lineage (NCBI taxonomy): Eukaryota > Metazoa > Chordata > Amphibia > Anura > Hylidae > Hyla > Hyla sarda. Next base: position 448,720,637 of record NC_079191.1, on the reverse strand, counting down.
ATATAAGTAGGGGATCCTTTTAATCGTATGGACAAAAGTTACAAAATGGCGTTTTTTCTTCAATTTCGTCGCACAATGATTTTTTTTTCCATTTCACCATAGATTTTTGGGTAAAATTAGTAATGTCACAGAATTGGTGACGCAAAAATAAGCCATAATATGGATTTTTAGGTGCAAAATTGAAAGGGTTATGATTTTTAAAAGGTGAGGAGGAAAAAACGAAAGTGCAATAACGGAAAAACCCGTGGTCCTAAAGGGGTTAAAGGATAGAGGGGTTCCATATGTAGAGAAAGCCATCCGCAGCACGTAGAATGTTCTTTCTAGCTGTATGTATTCTTGCTTTATAGAGGAAAGACATCAGGAATACATGTACGGAGCCTTGGCCAACCATCTTCAGATGCCTCGAGAAAAACATCCAATATGGCCACAGGCTGAAACGCTGTAAATGAAGTAAGAACAAAAACTACTGGGAACTGCAGTTTAGCAGAGGCCACAGATCGATTTCTCGGCACATAACAATGTCACGTTTTCAAATTTATGATGCTGGATTTCTACAAAGTTCTGGGTTCTCCTCGCAGTTCCACTGAGCACCACTGTTAACTTGTAATTGTCATTTCGGGTGGTTTACATGACGAGCAGCACTATTTCTTGCCAGTATATAACTCTTATGTTGAATTTTTTAGCAGATTTCTGCTGTGCATGCTTCATCTATAATTTGCAGCTCCTTCCTCCACAGACTTGTATTGGCTTGTCTTGCAGACACAGGACAAAGCTGAGCTGATTTTTAGAGTGAAATCCAGTCTCACAGGGGAGGTGGAGGTATGTAAAAGATTGATAACTGGAGAAAGAACTCTACACAGTGCTGACTGTAATCTCTTGTGATCAGGATCCTCACTCCTCATAGACTGTAATCTCTTGTGATCAGGATCCTCACTCCTCATAGACTGTAATCTCTTGTGATCAGGATCCTCACTCCTCATAGACTGTAATCTCTTGTGATCAGGATCCTCACTCCTCATAGACTGTAATCTCTTGTGATCAGGATCCTCACTCCTCATAGACTGTAATCTCTTGTGATCAGGACCCTCACTCCTCATAGACTGTAATCTCTTGTGATCAGGATCCTCAAAGACTGTAATCTCTTGTGATCAGGATCCTCACTCCTCATAGACTGTAATCTCTTGTGATCAGGACCCTCACTCTTCATAGACTGTAATCTCTTGTGATCAGGATCCTCACTCCTCATAGACTGTAATGTCTTGTGATCAGGACCCTCACTCCTCATAGACTGTAATCTCTTGTGATCAGGACCCTCACTCCTCATAGACTGTAATCTCTTGTGATCAGGACCCTCACTCCTCATAGACTGTAATCTCTTGTGATCAGGATCCTCACTCCTCATAGACTGTAATCTCTTATGATCAGGACCCTCACTCCCCATAGACTGTAATCTCTTGTGATCAGGACCCTCACTCCTCATAGACTGTAATCTCTTGTGATCAGGATCCTCACAGACTGTAATCTCTTGTATTCAGGGTCCTCACTCCTCATAGACTGTAATCTCTTGTGATCAGTACCCTCACTCCTCATAGACTGTAATCTCTTGTGATCAGGACCCTCACTCCTCATAGACTGTAAGCTCTTGTGATCAGGATCCTCACTCCTCATAGACTGTAATCTCTTGTGATCAGGACCCTCACTCCTCATAGACTGTAATCTCTTGTGATCAGGATCCTCACTCCTCATAGACTGTAATCTCTTGTGATCAGGACCATCACTCCTCATAGACTGTAATCTCTTGTGATCAGGATTCTCACTCCTCATAGACTGTAATCTCTTGTGATCAGGATCCTCACTCCTCATAGACTGTAATCTCTTGTGATCAGGACCCTCACTCCTCATAGACTGTAATCTCTTGTGATCAGGATCCTCACTCCTCATAGACTCTAATCTCTTGTGATCAGGATCCTCACTCCTCATAGACTGTAATCTCTTGTGATCTGGACCCTCACTCCTCATAGACTGTAATCTCTTGTGATCAGGATCCTCACTCCTCATAGACTGTAATGTCTTGTGATCAGGATCCTCACTCCTCATAGACTGTAATCTCTTGTGATCAGGATCCTCACTCCTCATAGACTGTAATCTCTTGTGATCAGGACCCTCACTCCTCCGGTCTGAATATTTAGTGTGTAATATCTCGACTACTGTAACTCTTTACTAATAGGCCTTCCTTTCTCCAAACTCTCTCCTCTCCAGTCCATCCTTAATGCCGCAGCCAGACTCATCTTCCTCTCCAGCCGCTACACCGATGCCTCCTCCCTGTGCCACTCAATACACTGGTTACCAATTCAGTCCAGAATACAGTACAAAATCCTCAGTCTCACACACAAAGCTCTCCACAATGCTGCACCTCCCTACATCTCCTCTCTCATCTCTGTCTACCATCCTACACGTTCTCTCCGATCTGCTAATGATCTCACACTAACATCTTCTATAATCCGAACTTCTCACTCCCGTCTCCAAGACTTCTCTCGTGCTGCACCGGTTCCCTGGAATGCTATACCTCAATCCCTCAGACTCAACAACAATATCCATAGTTTCAAACGTGGCCTAAAAACACATCTATTCAGACAGGCCTACAACAGTCTCTAATTGGCCTCAACATATCCCCAACATATCCCCAGCATATTCCCAACATATCCCCAACATATCCTCAACATATCCCCAACATATCCTCAACATATCCTCAACATATCCTCAACATATCCCCAACATATCTTCAACATATCCTCAACATATCCCCAACATATCCCCAACATATCCTCAACATATCCTCAACATATCCTCAACATATCCCCAACATATCCCCAACAAATCCCCAACATATCCCCAACATATCCCCAACATATCCCCAACATATACCCAACATATCCCCAACATATCCTCAACATATCCCCAACATATCCCCAACATATCCCCAACATATCCTCAACATATCCCCAACATATCCCCAACATATCCCCAACATATCCTCATCATATCCTCAACACATCCCCAACATATCCTCAACATATCCTCAACATATCCCCAACATATCCCCAACATATCCTCAACATATCCCCAACATATCCTCAACATATCCCCAACATATCCCCAACATATCCCCAACATATCCCCAACATATCCTCAATATATCCTCAATATATCCCCAACATATACCCAACATATCCTCAATATATCCCGACACCTCTTGTTTGAATAGTTATTGTGTAATTTTATGTCTGATACTTGTCTTTGTTTTTACCCCATAATTGTAAGCGCTGCGGAATCTGTAGGCGCTATATAAATAAATAAATAAAAATAATATTGTCTGATACTTGCCTTTATTTGTATCCCCAAAATTGTAAAGAGCTGCAGAATCTGTTAGCACTATATAATTGTTAGCACTATATAAATAAATATTTTTATTATAATTGTAAGGGACATTTTTGTAGACATAGGCAGATATTGGTGTCATTGCTCCACAAAATCCCAAAAAGATGAACCACTGGTGGAAAAGTCTCTAGTGAAAAGCTCCTCATCTTAATGTATTTGACTGCAGATCTGTCGTCACACAGATTTTTTATTTGGGGATTACATACATTTTAACACCATTAAAATTTATCTGATAACAATTTATACCCCCTGTGTTTAGTTTGATGATGATGATAGTGTGGTGTCCCAGCACAAGTGGCTGTCCCATGGTTGAGGACTGACTCGTCAGCCTGGCAGCACAAAGTGTTGCGCCCACTGACGTTCTTTGATAATATTAATTATGTAAATGGTGTAATATAAAAGTCATATATTTTCTTTGCATTGATTGTGTTTGTCAGGATTCGGCAGTCTGGAGGTGGATCCTCTGTGTCAGAGAGGGATTGGCGTGGACCGTGCCGGCGGACCGGTTCTAAGTTGCTACTGGTATTCACCAGAGCCCGCCGCAAAGCGGGATGGTCTTGCAGCGGCGGTATCAACCAGGTCGTATCCACCGGCAACGGCTCAACCTCTCTGACTGCTGAGATAGGCGCGGTACAAGGGATTAGGCAAGAGCAAGGTCGGACGTAGCAGAAGGTCAGGGCAGGCAGCAAGGATCGTAGTCAGGGGCAACGGCAAGAGGTCTGGAACACTGGCTAGGAACACACAAGGAAACGCTTTCACTGGCACAATGGCAACAAGATCCGGCAAGGAAGTGAAGGGGAAGTGAGGTAATATAGGGAAGTGCACAGGTGAACACACTAATTAAAACCAGGCGCCAATCAGTGGCGCACTGGCTCTTTAAATCGCAGAGAGCCGGCGCGCGCGCCCTAGGGAGCGGGGCCGCGCGCCGGGACAGCACAGACGGGGAACGAGTCTGGTAAGCGGGCCAGGATGCGCACCGCGAGCGGGCGCGTCCCGCATCGCGAATCGCATCCCGGCTAGGGACATTATCGCAGCGCTCCCGGTCAGTGGGTCTGACCGGGGCGCTGCGAACAGGAGAACGCTGCAAGCGCTCCGGGGAGGAGCGGGGACCCGGAGCGCTCGGCGTAATAGTACCCCCCCCCCCCCTTGGGTCTCCCCCTCTTTTTTGAACCTGAAAATTTGTGAATAAGGTCCTTGTCGAGAATGTTATCCTCGGGTTCCCATGACCTCTCCTCAGGACCGCAATTCTCCCAATCTACAAGAATTTTTTTTTTACCTCTGACCGTCTTAGACGCGAGAATTTCTTTATCCGAGAAGACATCTGAGGACCCGGAGACAGGAGTAGGAGCAACAACCTTGGGAGAGAAGCGGTTAAGGATAAGCGGTTTAAGGAGAGAGACATGAAAAGCATTGGGAATACGGAGAGAAGGGGGAAGAAGGAGTTTGTAGGAGACAGGATTAATTTGGCACTTGATTTTAAAGGGTCCAAGATAACGTGGTTCCAGTTTATAACTGGGGACACGGAAGCGGATATACTTGGCGGAGAGCCACACTTTGTCTCCAGGAACAAAGACAGGAGGAGTTCTTCTTTTTTTGTCGGCATGCTTCTTCATCCGGGATGAGGCCTGTATGAGGGATTTTTGAGTCTCTTTCCAGATGGTGGAGAAGTCCCGGGTAACCTCATCAACAGCGGGCAAGCCATAAGGCGTGGGAGTGGGGAGGGGGGGAAGAGGGTGATGGCCGTACACCACAAAGAACGGAGATTTAGCGGAGGACTCAGAGACTTTGAAATTGTACTTGAATTCTGCCCAGGGTAGAAGATCGGCCCAATCATCCTGGCGGGAGGAAACAAAATGTCGCAAATAGTCACCAAGAACCTGGTTAACTCTCTCCACTTGCCCATTGGATTGGGGATGATAGGAAGACGACAAATTTAATTTGATTTTAAGCTGATTACAGAGAGCCCTCCAGAATTTCGACACAAATTGAACGTGTCTATCCGAGACGATATGCGTGGGAAGCCCGTGAAGGCGAAAAATGTGCACAAAAAATTGTTTTGCCAACTGTGGCGCAGAAGGAAGACCTGGAAGTGGAATAAAATGTGCCATCTTGGAGAAACGATCAACAACCACCCAATTGACTGTGTTGCCATGGGATAAGGGTAGGTCTGTTATAAAGTCCATAGCAATCTGAGACCATGGTAGCTCAGGAACAGGCAGAGGATGAAGGAGGCCGGCAGGCTTCTGACGAGGAGTTTTGTCCCGGGCACAGACTGTACAAGCCCGAACAAAATCAGCAACATCTGCTTCCAGGGTAGGCCACCAATAAAAACGAGAGATGAGCTGGATGGACTTTTTGACGCCAGCATGGCCGGCGAGGTGTGAGGTGTGTCCCCACCTGAGGATCCTGAGGCGCTGGCGTGGAGAGACGAAGGTCTTACCAGGAGGAGTTTGTCTGATGGAAGCTGGGGAAGCGGAGATCAGACACTCAGGAGGAATAATGTGTTGCAGGGAGGCTTCCATTTCAGAGGCATCCGAGGAACGAGAGAGGGCGTCAGCCCTGATATTCTTGTCGGCAGGGCGAAAATGAATCTCAAAGTTAAAACGGGCAAAAAACAACGACCACCTAACCTGGCGTGGGTTCAGCTGTTGGGCAGACTGAAGATAAGAGAGATTCTTGTGATCAGTGTATATAATAAATGGGTATTTGGACCCCTCCAGCAGGTGCCTCCATTCCTCGAGGAGTTTTATGGCCAGTAGTCCTCGATCACCAGTGGAGTCATTTTTCTCCGACGGAGAAAAGGTCCTAGAAAAGAAACCACAAATAACGTTATGTCCAGAAGAGTTTTTTTGTAGGAGTACAGCTCCGGCTCCCACCGAGGAGGCGTCTACCTCCAGTGAGAAGGGTTTAGATGGATCCGGTCTGGAAAGTACAGGAACAGAAGAAAAGGCAGTTTTGATACGGTTGAACGCCTCGTCCGCTTGAGGAGGCCAGGACTTAGGGTTGGCGTTTTTCTTGGTTAGGGCCACAATTGGGGCCACAATGGTGGAAAAATGTGGAATAAATTGTCTGTAGTAATTGGCAAACCCCAAGAAACGTTGGATAGCTCGGAGTCCGGAGGGGCGTGGCCAATCTAACACGGCTGACAGTTTGTCCGGGTCCATTTGAAGTCCCTGGCCAGAGACTAAATATCCTAGGAAGGGAAGAGACTGGCATTCAAAGAGACATTTCTCCATCTTGGCATATAATTGATTGTCCCGGAGTCTCTGAAGAACCAGGCGGACATGACGGCGGTGTTCTTCGAGGTTAGAAGAGAAAATCAAAATGTCGTCCAAGTAGACCACAACACAGGTATATAATAAATCACGAAAAATTTCATTTACAAAGTCCTGGAAGACAGCAGGGGCGTTGCAAAGCCCAAAGGGCATAACCAGATATTCAAAGTGTCCGTCTCTGGTGTTAAATGCGGTCTTCCACTCGTCCCCTTCCCTGATGCGGATGAGATTATATGCACCTCTTAAATCCAATTTGGTGAAGATGTTGGCACCACGTAGGCGGTCAAAGAGTTCCGAGATAAGAGGCAGAGGATAGCGTTTTTTTATAGTGATTTTATTAAGACCGCGGTAATCAATGCATGGTCGTAAGGAACCGTCTTTTTTGGAGACAAAGAAGAACCCTGCTCCAGCAGGGGAGGAAGACTTGCGGATAAATCCCCTTTTAAAATTTTCTTGGATGTACTCCGTCATGGCTTGTGTTTCAGGAGCTGACAGGGGATAGATTCTGCCCCGGGGTGGAGTAGTACCAGGAAGGAGATCAGTAGGACAGTCATAAGGCCTGTGAGGAGGCAAAGTCTTTGCTTGTTTTTTGCAAAAAAAACATCGGCATAGTCCAGATAGGCCTTGGGGAGACCTGGTATTGTAGGAGCCATAGGGGTTTGACTGGCAGGACTGGGAGCAGACGTAAGGCATTTTTTGTAGCAAGAAGTACCCCAGTTCTTGATTTCCCCGGTGGTCCAGTCAAGGGTAGGGGAATGGCGTTGAAGCCAAGGCAGTCCGAGAAGAATTTCAGAAGTGCAGTTAGAAAGGACCAGAAATTCAATCTTTTCGTGATGGGGTCCAATGCACATTAACAGGGGTTCTGTGCGGTAACGCACAGTACAGTCCAATCTTTCACCATTAACTGAGGCGATGTAGAGGGGTCTGGCGAGACTGGTCACTGGGATGTTGAACCTGTTAACGAAAGAGGCCAAAATTAAATTTCCTGCAGATCCAGAATCCAAGAAGGCCACAGCTGAGAAGGAGGAGTTAGAAGAAGAAATCCGCACAGGCACAGTAAGACGTGGAGAAGCAGAGTTCACACCTAGAGCTGTCTCACCTTTGTGCGGAATCAGTGCGTCTTTCCTGACGTGGAGGACGGATAGGACAATCCTTCAAGAAGTGTTCGGTACTGGCACAGTACAGGCATAGGTTCTCATTGCGGCGGCGTGTCCTCTCTTGTGGTGTCAGGCGAGACCGGTCTACTTGCATAGCCTCCACGGCGGAAGGCACAGGAACAGATTGCAGCAGATCAGAGAAGAGAGGAGCTGGGGAGAGAAACCGCCTAGTGCGAACAAAGTCCATATCCTGGCGGAGCTCCTGGCGTCTTTCGGAAAAACGCATGTCAATGCGGGTGGCCAAATGAATAAGTTCATTCAGGTTGGCAGGGATTTCTCGTGCGGTCAGCACATCTTTGATGTTACTGGATAGGCCTTTTTTGAAGGTCGCGCAGAGGGCCTCGTTATTCCAAGATAATTCGGAGGCGAGAGTACGAAATTGGATGGCGTACTCGCCTACTGAAGAATTACCCTGGACCAGGTTCAACAGGGCAGTCTCGGCAGAAGAAGCTCGGGCTGGTTCCTCTAAGACACTACGAATCTCCGCGAAGAAAGAGTGTACGGAGGCAGTGACAGGATCATTGCGGTACCAGAGCGGTGTGGCCCATGACAGGGCCTTCCCAGAGACTAACCACGAAAGCCACCTTTGACCTTTCAGTTGGAAATTGGTCCGATATCCTCTCCAAATGCAGGGAACATTGCGAGAGAAAACCACGGCAAAGTCTAGAGTCCCCATCAAACTTGTCCGGCAACGATAAACGGAGGCTGAATGCGGCCATTTGCTGCGGAGGAGGTGCAGGAGCTGGCGGAGCAGATGGTTGCTGAAGCTGTGGTAGAAGCTGCTGTAGCATAACAGTCAGTTGAGACAGCTGATGGCCTTGTTGCTCTATCTGTTGCGACTGCTGGGTGACCACCGTGGTAAAGTCAGCGACAACTGGCAGCGGGACCTCAGCGGGATCCATGGCCGGATCTACTGTCAGGATTCGGCAGGCTGGAGGTGGATCCTCTGTGTCAGAGAGGGATTGGCGTGGACCGTGCCGGCGGACCGGTTCTAAGTTGCTACTGGTATTCACCAGAGCCCGCCGCAAAGCGGGATGGTCTTGCAGCGGCGGTAGCAACCAGGTCGTATCCACCGGCAACGGCTCAACCTCTCTGACTGCTGAGATAGGCACGGTACAAGGGATTAGGCAAGAGCAAGGTCGGACATAGCAGAAGGTCAGAGCAGGCAGCAAGGATCGTAGTCAGGGACAACGGCAGGAGGTCTGGAACACTGGTTTGGGATACACAAGGAACGCTTTCACTGGCACAATGGCAACAAGATCCGGCAAGGAAGTGAAGGGGAAGTGAGGTAATATAGGGAAGTGCACAGGTGAACACACTAATTAAAACCAGGCGGCAATCAGTGGCGCACTGGCCCTTTAAATCGCAGAGAGCCGGCGCGCGCGCGCCATAGGAAGCAGGGCCGCGCGCGCCATAGGAAGCAGGGCCGCGCGCGCCGGGACAGCACAGATGGGGAATGAGCCTGGTAAGCGGGCCGGGATGCGCACCGCGAGCCGGCGCGTCCGGCATCGCAAATCGCATCCCGGCTAGGGACATTATCGCAGCGCTCCCGGTCAGCGGGTCTGACCGGGGCGCTGCGAACAGGAGAACGCTGCGAGCGCTCTGGGGAGGAACGGGGACCCGGAGTGCTCGGTGTAACAGTGTTATTGTTCTGTTTATGTATTTTAATGTGTGGTGGCCTAGTACAGGAGTTGCCTCCTGTACCCTTTTCTGTCCTGTGTGGCGGACTCTATTTCAGTGTCCCTGAGTCCACCTACATTCCACAAACCCTAAATGGTTAACAGTGCCTTATGTTATTTATTAATTTGTCTTTCTGATGTTAATGTGCCTTTAAATGTTGTTACCAAGTCATGTAACCAGGGAAGGTGTCAGTGACCAAGTGACTTGTGGGTGACCTATAGGACCCCTCCAAATATACCATATATACTTAGGAGGAGCTAGCTAGTTAAGTCTAAGTTTAGCTGAGCTACAGTACAGTCAAGACATGGTGTCCTAAAGGAGACCTAGGCCTAACCACACAGCCACGCTTCCACCAACCTTGTACCCCTTCAGGTTAAAGTCAAAACCTGGTAAGTAACCACAGGGGTGAAGTCTAGTCAGTCATAGTCAAGTCTAACAAGCCTGCTAAAGTCAGTGTGGGTCTGCATAGTCCACTACAAGTCCCAATGAGCCTGCAAGTCTCCTAAAGTCACTGGTCATCTCCTTGGGCCTAACTATTATACCATCTGTCTGCCTCAGTAAAGCTGCCGTTGTTCTGTAACCTTCCATCGGAGTGATTATTTGCCCAGCGCCTGTCCCAGGAACCAGCGGCCATACCTCGGGTGGTGTAGAGGATAACCACATCCTGGCGTCACAAACACAAGGGGTTAATGCCATCTGCCCCTAGGGTAATAACATCTGCCCTTACATTGCACCCTCATCACAAATGCATTACTGTGCCTTTAAAATATGTGAGCCAATGAGACCCCAAAAGCTCCCACTGTATGCTGAGGTGGAGAGGAGGAGTTAATCAGTTGAGTGTAGTGCTTGACATTGTCCAGTCTCATACCATCCAGGCTCCGCAGATAAGCTCCGGTGTGCTGAGTTGTGTATCCTAAGCAGATGCCTACTTCTGTTTAGTCCTGTTCATCCTACAAGTGTCACTCGCGGGAGAACTAGATGTCCCTGCAGAATTGTCTACAGTGCCTTGGAAGGACCCTAGCTACCAGAACCTCAATTCCATCCTGTGAAAAGCACCACAAGTCTCAAAACGGCAACAAGGCTCGCAAGTTGTATGCAGCACTCTAACACTAAGGCCAGCTGTTCGTGTTTTACCAACTTCACAAGCTCAGTAAAAGCAGTTAACCGTAACCTTACATCGGTGTGTTTATTGACTCATCGGCCGACATTTATCATTGTCTTTAGACTGTTTTTTGTGTCTAGAAAAGGCACCAAAAGGCGCAAGCAGGGTTTATTTCCGCCCTTTTTGCGCCTTTTGGTTTACACATTTTTCCTGATTTTGAGTTGTAATCCACTGATTTTGGCAATACACCTGATATGGAAGGGTTTTATCAACTGTGCCTTTTTGTGAAAAGGCTCAAAAAAAGCGCAAAGCCACTGAGAAGTCTCTAAAGCTATACCAGCCCAGACTTAGCTTAGCTTTTTGGTGTATGTTACATAGTTACATAGTTAGTACGGTCGAAAAAAGACATATGTCCATCAAGTTCAACCAGGGAATTAAGGGCTAGTGGTGTGGCGCGATATTGGGGAAGGGATGAGATTTTATATTTCTTCATAAGCATTAATCTTATTTTGTTCCAGGAATGTATCTAATCCTGTTTTAAAGCTGTTAATTGTTCCTGCTGTGACCAGTTCCTGAGGTAGACCGTTCCATAAATTCACAGTCCTCACGGTAAAGAAGGCGTGTCGCCCCTTGAGACTAAACTTTTTCTTCTCCAGACGGAGGGAGTGCCCCCTCGTCCTTTGGGGGGGTTTAACCTGGAACAGTTTTTCTCCATATTTTTTGTATGGGCCATTAATATACTTATATACGTTTATCATATCCCCCCTTAAACGTCTCTTCTCAAGACTAAACAATTGTAACTCCTTTAATCGCTCCTCATAGCTAAGATGTTCCATTCCCCATATTAGTTTAGTCGCGCGTCTCTGCACCCTTTCCAACTCCGCAGTGTCCCTTTTATGGACAGGTGCCCAAAACTGAACAGCATATTCCAGGTAAGGCCGTACCAATGATTTATAAAGGGGGAGTATTATGTCCCTGTCCCTTGAGTCCATGCCTCTTTTGATACATGACAATATTCTGCCGGCTTTGGAAGCAGCAGCCTGACATTGCATGCTATTCTGTAGTCTGTGATCTACAAGTCACCCAGATCCTTCTCTACCAGTGACTCTGCCAGTTTAATCCCCCCTAAGACATACGACGCATGCAGGTTATTAGTACCCAGATGCATAACTTTACATTTATCCACATTGAACCTCATTTGCCAAGTGGATGCCCAGACACTTAGTCTATCCAAGTCATCTTGTAACTTATGCACATCCTCTATAGACTGTACTGTGCTACAAAGCTTGGTGTCATCTGTAAAGAGAGAAATTTCTGAAATTGTTAACCTGCACAAAATTTATCAAATGCTCTGTGACCAGTTAATAAATGTGGTGCTCCTACACATTACAGTACACAAAAAAGGTGTAGAAAAATGCTTCACTTACACCTACAATGATAAATGCCGGCCATCATGTCTGGCCCAGGAAGACGGCTTCCCAACTTCAGACCGTGGTTAGGATAAACGGTGCCCTGGCATCACAAAGTATTTATGGTACGTCCTACTAACCCAGTGGCACCACAATAGAGAAGAGTGCGCTCTCCCTTGGTGATATTTATGGACCCAAAGCGGGGAGACAAAGTGGTCCCAAACTGCACAGTCCTAGTGTATACAAAACTCTGTAAACTCTTCTGTAACTAACAGGTCACATCTCTTCTGCACCCCTGCCACAGCCATTTTGAATGGCAAGATTTTTTTTTAAACTTATAAGCAACTTCCGAAACTATGTGACCACCCCCACTCTACAACAGTTTTTCTTAAATATACTGCTCAATCTCCGTGGAGCAGAGTAGACTTGTGTGATTTTTTTCGCTCTGGGCCCTGCTATCCCAACAGCTGTGATTGCTGGAGAGGAGTTAAGTCTTCTACACGTAGCAGTGACCCTGATAATTCAGCATCCCACAGGCCGGTGGCAGGGCACTGCGCTCATAAATCCCCAAAGGCATGCGAGGGAGTTCCTTGGGAGTGTGGAACTAGCTGGAAGAAGAAGGCAATAACCCAGCAGAATGACATGAATTGTCACAGCCAGCCTGAAACTCGCTGCATTCCACCAGATACGGCAGGTTTTGCTTTTCTCTTACATTAGCAAGATCACAAGTTGACAGGACACCCTAGAATGGAAGGACTCTGAAATCTCTGCCAGAACAGATACATTATAGAGAGACAGCTGAGAATACAGTCAGTGAATCTGTGGGGAGGTGAACACGAGCAGAACATCCAATTAAATGGAAATTGTGTGGAGACAAAATATTTATTATAATCTCCAGACCAAAGAAAAGTCTAAGAAAATAATAATATAACTTCAGGATAAACCTTGATGAGGAGACCTGGTATTTATATTGACTCTTCTCCATGTTTTAACCTCTAATATAGTCTCGAATTGGTGAAGGTCAGGGTATATAGGTGAAGAAAGGAAGAATGGGTCTGGCCAAAATGTTCACAGTTATTGAAGTTGAAATTAAGAAACATAGACAGTAACCACCAATGAGCCAAAGGGACAGAACTAAAGATTACATAGTTATAGCTGAAGAAAAGACCAGCAAAATAAACAATATAAACAAGCCAAAAGGGGCAATCAGAAGGACACACTCATTTACTAAGGCTTTTCCAAGTAGATTTTGTAGGGTTTTTTTTGGGTTGCTTGTGCTGTGTGCCAGAATTTTTGACAAAAAAATCCCAAAAACCCTACTAACTCTCCACTTCACTCAGAAAACCCTACAAAGGGAGAAAAGGGGCATATCTCAAAAAACCCTACATTTTTGTTAGAAACCTAAAAATTTGCTAATTATAAAACAAAACGGAAACACAGCCGCACATCCACAATTTGGTAATTTGATCTATTTGCTTCTCAGCATAAATTCAAAAACTAACAGGTTGTTATTATACATTTTGATCAAAAAGTACAAGCCCACTAGCCACGTCAAGGCCACCTATTCAGAGTGGGTCCCTAACCTGATACTGGCGTATCGCTGGTCGGCGGCCACTGCCACCGCGGCACCAGGCCCACAGCTGCCCGACCAAGCTCCTGACCTCTCCACCCCACAGACAAAGCACCACAGTGACAATGACCACCGCAGAGCACCACATCAGTGTGAACACCTACTAAGTACTCCTTGCCAGAGGACTGGGAGAATGTTAGGAGGGAACCCATATGCAGTCTCCTGCTAATTAAAATTGCCTGGGCCGAATGGGCGGAGCAGAGTGCTGGCAATGAAAGAGGGGAGAGACTACAATTGTAAAACTGCAAGATGATTTCCTCTGGCAGGGAGCACATGGTAGGTGTTCAAACTGGTATGGGGCTCTGTGGCGGCCATTGTTTCTGTGATGCTTTGTCTGTGGGGTGGTGCGGCCCAGAGCCAGGGGCTTGGTCGGGCAGCAGTGGGCCTGGCCACTGGGTCGTTCCCCTTGTGGGCATGGGGTCTCAGAGGCAGTGGTCGCCGCCTGGCACTACGCCAGTGTCAGGTTAGGGACTCATTCTGACTAGGTGGCCTTGACGTGTCGAGTGGGCTTGTACTTTTTGATAAATATGTATAATAACAACCTGTTAGTTTTTTAAATGATGCTGAGAAGCAAGTAGATCAAAATACAAATGGTGGATGTGCGGGATTTAACCCCTTAAGGACCGAGCCCTTTTTCACCTTAAGGACCGGAGCGTTTTTTGCAATTCTGACCACTGTCACTTTAAACATTAATAACTCTGGAATGCTTTTAGTTATCATTCTGATTCCAAGATTGTTTTTTCCTGACATATTCTACTTTAACTTAGTGGTAAAATTTTATGGTAACTTGCATCCTTTCTTGGTGAAAAATCCCAAAATTTGATGAAAAAAATGAAAATTTTGCATTTTTCTAACTTTGAAGCTCTCTGCTTGTAAGGAAAATGGATATTCAAAATATTTTTTTTTTGGGTTCACATATACAATATGTCCACTTTATGTTTGCATCATAAAATTTATGAGTTTTTACTTTTGGAAGACACCAGAGGGCTTCAAAGTTCAGCAGCAATTTTGAAATTTTTCACAAAATTTTCAAACTCGCTATTTTTCAGGGACCAGTTCAGATTTGAAGTGGATTTGAAGGTCTTCATATTAGAAATACCCCATAAAAGACCCCATTATAAAAACTACACCACCCAAAGTATTCAAAATGACATTCAGTAAGTGTATTAACCCTTTAGGTGTTTCACAGGAATAGCAGCAAAGTGAAGGAGAAAATTCAAAATCTTCATTTTTTACACTCGCATGTTCTTGTAGACCCAATTTTTTAGTTTTTGCAAGGGGTAAAAAGGAGAAAATTTTTACTTGTATTTGAAACCCAATTTCTCTCGAGTAAGCACATACCTCATATGTCTATGTAAAGTGTTCGGCGGGCGCAGGAGAGGGCTCAGAAGGGAAGGAGCGTCAAATGGTTTTTGGGGGGCATGTCACCTTTAGGAAGCCCCTATGGTGCCAGGACAGCAAAAAAAAAAAAACACATGGCATACCATTTTGGAAACTAGACCCCTCAGGGAACGTAACAAGGGGTAAAGTGAACCTTAATACCCCACAGGTGTTTCATGACTTTTGCATATGTAAAAAATATATATATTTTTTTTACCTAAAATGCTTGGTTTCCCAAAAATTTTACATTTTTTAAAAGTGTAATAGCAGAAAATACCCCCCAAAATTTGAAACCCAATTTCTCCCGATTCAGAAAACACTCCATATGGGGGTGAAAATTGCTCTGCTGGCGCACTACAGGTCTCAGAAGAGAAGGAGTCACATTTGGCTTTTTGAAAGCAAATTTTGCTCTGGGGGCATGCCGCATTTAGGAAGCCCCTATGGTGCCAGAACAGCAAAAAAAAAACCACATGGCATACCATTTTGGAATCTAGACCCCTCGGGGAACGTAACAAGGGGTAATGTGAACCTTAATACCCTACAGGTATTTCACGACTTTTGCATATGTAAAAAAAAAATTTTTTTTTTTACCTAATATGCTTGGTTTCCCAAAATGTTTACATTTTTAAAAAGGGTAATAGCAGAAAATACCCCCCAAAATTTGAAGCCCAATTTCTCCCGATTCAGAAAACACCCCATATGGGGGTGAAAAGTGCTCTGCTGGCGCACTACAGGTCTCAGAAGAGAAGGAGCCACATTTGGCTTTTTGAAAGCAAATTTTGCTCTGGGGGCATGCCGCATTTAGGAAGCCCCTATGGTGCCAGAACAGCAAAAAAAAAAAAAAAACACATGGCATACCATTTTGGAAACTAGACCCCTCGGGGAACATAACAAGGGGTAATGTGAACCTTAATACCCTACAGGTGTCTCACGACTTTTGCATATGTGGAAATTTTTTTTTTTTACGTAAAATGCTTGGTTTCCCAAAATGTTTACATTTTTAAAAAGGGTAATAGCAGAAAACACCCCCCCAAAATTTGAAGCCCAATTTCTCCCGATTCAGAAAACACCCCATATGGGGGTTAAAAGTGCTCTGCTGGCGCACTACAGGTCTCAGAAGAGAAGGAGTCACATTTGGCTTTTTGAAAGCAAATTTTGCTCTGGGGGCATGCCACATTTAGGAAGCCCCTATGGTGCCAGGACAGCAAAAAAAAAAAACACATGGCATACCATTTTGGAAACTAGACCCCTCGGGGAACGTAACAAGGGGTTAAGTGAACCTTTATACCCCACAGGTGTTTCATCACTTTTGTATATGTAAAAATACCTAAAATGCTTGTTTTCCCAAATATTTTACATTTTTAAAAAGGGTAATAGCAGAAAATACCCCACAAAATTTGAAGCCCAATTTCTCCCGAGTACGGCCCTAAACTGTTGCCTTGAAATACGACAGGGCTCCAAAGTGAGAGCGCCATGCGCATTTGAGGCCTAAATTAGTGATTGCATAGGGGTGGATATAGGGGTATTCTACGCCAGTGATTCCCAAACAGGGGGCCTCCAGCTGTTGTAAAACTCCCAGCATGCCTGGACAGTCAGTGGCTATCTGGCAATACTGGGAGTAGTTGTTTTGCAACAGCTGGAGGCTCCGTTCTGGAAACAGTGGCGTATCAGACGTTTTTCATTTTTATTGGGGAGGGGGGCTGTGTAGGGGTATGTGTATATGTAGTGTTTTTTACTTTTTATTTTATTTTGTGGTAGTGTAGTGTTTTTAGGGTACAGTCACACGGGCGGGGGTTCACAGTAGTTTCTCGCTGGCAGCTTGAGCTGCAGCAGAAAATTTGCCGCAGCTCAAACTTGCAGCCGGATACTTACTGTAATCCTCCGCCCATGTGAGTGTACCCTGTACGTTTACATTGGGGGGGGGGGGGGGGGGGGGAACATCCAGCTGTTGCAAAACTACAACTCCCAGCATGTATGGTCTATCAGTGCATGCTGGGAGTTGTAGTTTTGCAACAGCTGGAGACACACAGGTTTGGTAACAAACTCAGTGTTTTGCAACCAGTGTGCCTTCAGCTGTTGCAAAAGCTACAACCCCCAGCATGTACGGACAGCGGAAGGGCATGCTGGGTCTTGTAGTTATCCAACAGCCGGAGGCATACTACATTGGCTGGGGATGCTGGGGATTGTAGTTATGCAACATCTGGAGACACACTGGTTTACTACTTAACTCAGTGTGCCTTCAGCTGTTGCAAAACTACAACTCTCAGCAGTCACCGACAGCCAACGGGCATGCTGGGAGTTGTAGTTATGCAACCACTAGATGCACCACTACAACTCCCAGCATGCACTTTAGCTGATTGTGCAAGCTGGGAGTTGTAGTTACACAACAGCTGAAGGTACACTTTTCCATAGAAAGAATGTGCCTCCAGCTGTTGCAAAACTACAAGTCCCAGCATGCCCATAAGGGCATGCTGGGAGTTGTGGTGGTCTGCCTCCTGCTGTTGCATAACTACAGCTCCCAGCATGCCCTTGTTGCATGCTGGGAGCTGTTGCTAAGCAACAGCAGGAGGCTGTCACTCACCTCCAACGGTCCACACTGCAGGACTGTCCCTCGCCGCCGCCATCGCTCCTGGGGGCCCCGATCCCAACAGGGACGCCGTGGATCGGGGTCCCCAGCACCCGGGGTCGTCTTCCTGCACCCTCTCACGTCCTCCGGAAGAGGGGCGGAGCGGGTTGCGGGAGTGACACCCGCAGCAGGCGCCCTGATTGGTCGGCTGGTAATCCGGCCGACGAATCAGTGCGATCGTGAGGTGGCACCAGTGCCACCTCACCCCTGCAGGCTCTGGCTGTTCGGGGCCGTCTCTGACGGCCCCGATCAGCCAGTAATTCCGGGTCATCGGGTCACTGGAGACCCGATTGACCCGGAATCCGCCGCAGATCGCTGGACTGAATTGTCCAGCGATCTGCGGCAATCGCCGACATGGGGGGACATAATGACCCCCCTGGGCGATATGCCGCGATGCCTGCTGAACGATTTCAGCAGGCATCCGGCTCCGGCTCCCCTCCGGCTAGCGGTGGGGGCCGGAAATGCTCAGGGCGTATCCATACGCCCTCGGTCCTTAAGGACTTGGAAACGGGGGCGTATGGATACGCCCTATGTCCTTAAGGGGTTAAGGGTTTGAAGCTCCATCCCCTTCAAAGGTTCTTCCTGCACAGCAAATCATCAAATCCCTATTGATAACCCATCCAAAAGAGAATTTCTGTGCAAACCCAGGGATAGGATTTAAATTGTTCCCTACCTGGCGTGACAGATGCCCCCAGTGTAGCGCGTTGCAGAAAATGATTTCGGCTTTAATGATCAAAGCCCCATTAATGTCAATAGAAGGTCCTGATGAGGAATATTTTCTGCTTCAAGAATTGACATGTCATGCTGAAAAAACAGATTTGCCCATCAAGATTAACCAGGAGAAGGAAGAAAACGAGGGACTGGGGTGAAAGGGAAATAGGACTTTGTTGTCATTTCCTCCACCCACCCATTACATGGACACCCATGTCCATGTCTTTACATGGACATCTGTGCTGGTCTTCAGGATGTTATTCCCAAATCTCACTGCCCCTACAATAAGCAAAGCTTTTCATCTCTGAAGATTGACCTTGATAACTTCTGAGGGGACATTGGGGGGTATTTATCAATTTTGCCTGTTGACAGTTTCTTTTTACCCTTTTTTTTTTTTTTTCACTTTGGTTTCCGTGGACATGCACCAAATTTATCATTTGGTGCAATTGTTAGTAATTTTGGCTCAAATGTTGAAATCAGCCGTTCACAGCGCCTTTTACACAGAACTTACCGCCACAGAGGACGCGTATTTTACCCTGTAGAGCAGCCATTTTGGAGTCCCTCCTGCAGTATATCAGCAAGCGACGTGAGTTATTTTCTTTTGTGGGGTTTATAGCCATCATGTGAAATGGATTTTATTTTCAACTTGAGTATTTTTATTTTTTTTTTGGTTACTTTAGTGCAGTGGTCTTCAACCTGCGGACCTCCAGATGTTGCAAAACTACAATTCCCAGCATGCCCGGACAGCCGTTGGCTGTCCGGGCATGCTGGGAGTTGTAGTTTTGCAACATTTGGAGGTCCGCAGGTTGGAGACCACTGCTTTAGTGGTCGCAGGATAGTATTGCGCAGCCCTGGAGGCGTCGCTGCTTTCACAAACAAAATTTTTTAATGTATTTTGACGCCTTTACATTTTCTGACATTGGTAAGTGTGTTTTCCATGTGCAAAATTTCTTGGCGGGGATTTGCGCCAAAAATCGATTGGCGCAAATTATGAATTACTGACTAAAGTTAAAATCACACACAGGACCGTGTGATTTTGAGAAAGTTGTAAAAATGACAGTGGAGAAGATGCCCCAAACTTTGGCGCAAAAAGACACTGCGCCAAAGTATTGCACCAAAGTTACGTGAAAAAAAAACACATAAATCCTTTGATAAATACCCCCCATTGTGTGGAACATCTTTTCAGCATTTTTCATTGTTGTTAAGGCCATTATATTGTATTTTGTACACAGATTTCTCATGTTGCTGATGACTAGGATTCTTCCCGCCTTTTCTCTTGGAGATGCGAGTTGGATATATATGACATTTTGGATGAATGTCCCATGAGCCGATTATATAACAGCTGCGGGTGTATAATAACGGCGTTGTTTATCTGGTTTGTCACAGACACATGACACAACGGAAGAATAAAGTGCTGCGTGAAATGCGGAGCTTGTGTAACAATGAGGTCACTTTATAATAGTACTGCTCACAGATTGCCTTCATATTTTCGGTGTTTTATTTATTTATTTTTTATACAATTTCTAAATATAGAACATAAACCTTTTACTTATTAAACACGGGAAGATGTCGATACATTGCAGCAATAAAAAGCAGCCCTGAATAAAACATAAGTGTCACAACCAGCGGTACCGGACTATGTCCTGGTGTCCAGAGGATTTCACGTGTAGAGCAGCAGTCTGTGCTTCAGAGCTTCCTACTGTTACGCTGGCCATGTTCCTCAAATAGCTATTGGCTGACCGTTTCCAGACCATCCCTCATTGGGGAGAATGCAGCTGCCTGGCACCTCTGGCGGCAGCTTATTACCTCCAGAATAAAATGAAAGGGCATTAAATCCAACATGTCTGACCCTTATCTACCCTGACATCTGCTATCATACAGAGAAGAGGTGTAACAGACAGGTTAAAATGGGGACCTACAACCATGGTCAGCCACTTTGGAGCCTTTGGTCACAAAGTGAAAGAGTGTGTATACATGTATATAAACTATTTCCTGTGCTATTCTTTTCAAATTATTTTTATTGAAAATTTTCAAACAAAACATTACATACATTGCCACTATTATTTCATAGCGAGCAACTGGTAAGTAAACATAAACCAAAGGAATAATAAAGTAAAAGGAAAAACAACAAAGAATAAACCTTATCCAGTGCAATAAATGTGTTGTCTAATATTATATGAAACTGTGCTATTCTTCTTACTTTCTGTAAATGTGGGTATCATTTCAATAGTCATCTTCTTCCATCTGTTATGGTTAGATGCTATGGAGAACCAAGGATATTATAGAACCACCACTGGGAAAGTGATCGGTAACTTCCAGTATAATGTAACTCCCAGCAGTCACCATCACCAGATCTCTCTGCACCACTCTCTCTCTCTCTCTGCCATCCCACCTGGGCTCTCTGCTCCCATCCTCTCCATGCTGCACTTTTTCCTCTCTCTGTTACTTAAATGGCCAGAGTGCAGACTCCTAATGTGTCCTCCACCTCATTCTTCCAGGCACTACCCAATTAAAGGGGTACTCCAGTGGAAAACATTATTATTTTTTTAAATCAACTGGTGCCAGAAAGTTATAAAGATTTGTAAATTACTTCTATTTCAAAATCCTAATCCTTCCAGTACTTATCTGCTGTTGTATGCTACAGAGGTAGTTCTTTTCTTTTTGAATTTCTTTTCTGTCTCACCACAGTGCTCTCTGCTGACACCTCTGTCCATGTCAGGAACTGTCCAGAACAGGAGCAAATCCCTATAGCAAACATATCCTGGTCTGACAGTTCCTGACTTGGACAGAGATGTCAGCAGAGAGCACTGTGGTCAGGCAGAAAAAAAAATTCAAAAAGAAAAGAACTTCCTTTGTAGCATACAGCAGCTGATAAGTACTGGAAGGATTAAGATTTTGAAATAGAAGTAATTTACAAATCTGGAGGAAAAAATGGTAGAGAAGCTCGTATTAACTTAGTGACCAATGGCTCGAGCTACCCAAATAGCACCTATACCCACGGTGCCGAAAGAGGGGAGATACAAATTAAAGAAATTGGGGCTCAGAGTCTTGAATACTGGATTAAATTAAAATGGATATTAAATATGTTATAAAATTGTACATATAGGTATAATATACTGCGGATCTCAGGGCTCTTGTGATCCCACAGTAAAATTAGTAAATATTTAATCCTTGGCAACTTAATATATAATGTTAAAATACAATAATTATAATAAACAAATAAAAATGTACAACAATAAATAAGTGCCCATGTATCTATAAGGATGATCGGAATTGGTGAATTTTGAATAGCGTTAATATAACAGTTTGAGTTGCTATTTTCACAAATATTTGTATCCAGTTGGAAGAGAAAGTGGTTAAAGTCTTGAATAGAATACAGCAAAAATGAATGGTAATTGTATCAATTTGTATATACTTTTGTGTCAGGTTCCAATCATCTGTGCAGAGGGCTCGCAGCTGGAGACACTGCCGTCTCCTGATTTATGCAGCGGTAATATGACAAATGAATAATAAAATCGCAGTGTTTTGTAATAAGTTCTAATCCTCTGTGCCGAGGATTCGCTGTTGGAGACACTGCCGTTTCCTATATATGCAGCGGCAATTTTGAATGTAAAACAGCGCTTATGAGATAAGTTCCTATCCTCTATGCAGATTGCTCGCAGCTGGAGACACTGCCGTCTCCTAGTATGCAGCGGCAGTACGATGTAAGGTACAATGCTTATGTCTTAAAATCAAAGTGGGTACCTTATGTGGTTAGCGCTGGTCATCAGACGGGCCCTGGTCCCTGAATGGAGGGTGCGCTGCTTGAGGCTCGGCAGCCTCAGATATGCAGCGGCAGAAGTGGGCTCCGTTTTTGGGTACTGCAGCAGTTCTCCTGCTGGTAGTAAATGCTGGGCCGGCGGTCTCCTCGTGGTGGGAAGTAGCACGTACTGTCAGAGGTTGATTGACAGATATGGTGAATCCTTTGAAAAAGCTGTATTCTTTGATAAAGATGATGTGGCACTTAGAATAAGTGGTTAAAGCTGGACGCGTTTCAGGTCCTCCGTAGGACCTTTCTTCAGCAGCAAAGACAAATCTGTTTAACTTTCTGGCACCAGTTAATTTGATTAAAAAAATGTTTTCCACCGGAGTACCCCTTTAAGGCTGCTCTGTCTGCTCTTCTGTGCCTGAGCAATAATGGGGTTTTACCATAGCAAAAAGGTGCTGTTCTTAATTCTAATCTGTTAAACCATGTCTTACCTGTACCTGTGCCGGTTCTCCTAACATTACCTCTTCCTGACCCTGGTATACTATGCTAACCCTCCTACTGATCCCACTCTGCTGATCCTGACCTTCTGCCCGAACCTTACTCCACTTCCTGTGTCACCTTCCATGACTAATCTGCCTTGGTAAAAATAAGGGTTAAAATATAGGGTACTCGGCCTCAGCTCTTTAATTTGGCTCAAAGTTAAACCAGTTATGTAGCACAGCAAGCCCACATCTATTAGGGTTTTACATATTGTGGCAGTGTGGCAAGGAAAGGGTGTATTTCCTTGGCTCACCCTGCAGAAGCTCTCACCTGCTTCTTAAGTAATGAGGCAGGAGGGAAGGGAAGTGTATATGAGATGGAGACTCAGTCTAATGTGGGCTCTTCCTAGGAGACAGCATGTGGGCTGTCTCACAGCCCGAGCTATGAGTGGCTCAAAGAGAGTGACATGAATTGTGAGTAGAAGGTTGCAGGGGACATATGTTTAACCGGCTGAGGGAAGCTCAGCGGTTGTTAGTCAGGACAAGCTGATCTGTTTAGTCAGTGACCAGACGGTCTAGGATTTTGTTTTGTTCCTGCTTTTTTGTTTATTTTTTTCCCTGCAACCTGTCTAATAAAACTGGCAAGGTGCCAGATTTGCATTATAAATGTTTGTTTGCTGGTTTATTGAGAAGAAACGCATCCTGTGGCGTTATCCAGGACGATCCCAGAGCTAATCCCCAAGACGGGCCGTCACAATATATACACTTACAGGTAAAGTGAATAGCATAATTATCTAGTGACAGTGACACCCCTAAGGGGTGAGCTGTATTAGGCACCATGTCAATAGTTTTTATTAGTGTTGGAAGCAAGAAAAATGGGCAAGTGTAAGGATCGAAGTGACTGTGATAATGGTCACATTGTGATATGGTATCGACTGGGTCAGAGCATCTCCAGGACTTCGGGGGTGTTCATGGTATGCAATGGTTAGTACTAAAAAGGCACCAAGAAAGGTGGAGGAGGACAGGATCATGGGGACCCAGGGGTCATTGATGTGTTGGGGGTGAAGGCCTGTCTGGTTTGATCCCACAGAAGTGCTGTAGAGCAAACTGCTAATAAAGTTAATGTCAGTCCAGTAGGAGGGACAGAGCTGCTTTGTTGGCATGGACTAATGCAGTGTTAGGCCAGTGGTTATAAGGTTATGGCTGATTAGTATTTATTATTTCCATTGTATGAAGATGGAAAAGGAAGAGGAACACCCAAAGGATAGACTTTACCAAACTCTGCGTTCATCTGTCAGTAGTTAATGTGAGCACTGCGCCCTATTAAAGGGGTATTCCTGGGGAAAAAAAAATATATATATATATATCAACTGGCGCGGAAAGTTAAACAGATTTGTAAATTACTTATATTTAAAAAAATCTTAATCCTTCCAGTAGTTATCAGCTGCTTGTCACGATTTGGCTGGCAGGAGGTGGATCCTCTGTGCCAGAGAGGGATTGGCGTGGACCGTGCTGGTGGACCGGTTCTAAGTTGCTACTGGTATTCACCAGAGCCCGCCGCAAAGCGGGATGGTCTTGCAGCGGCGGTAGCAACCAGGTCGTATCCACCAGCAACGGCTCAACCTCTCTGACTGCTGAAGATAGGCGCGGTACAAGGGAGTAGACAAGAGCAAGGTTGGACGTAGCAGAAGGTCGGGGCAGGCAGCAAGGATCGTAGTCAGGGGCAACGGCAGGAGGTCTGGAACACAGGCTAGGAACACACAAGGAAACGCTTTCACTGGCACAATGGCAACAAGATCCGGCGAGGGAGTGCAGGGGAAGTGAGGTATAAGTAGGGAGTGCACAGGTGAACACACTAATTAAGCCAACTGCGCCAATCAGTGGCGCAGTGGCCCTTTAAATCGCAGAGACCCGGCGCGCGCGCGCTCTAAGGAGCGGGGCCGCGCGCGCCGGGACAGGACCGACGGAGAGCGAGTCAGGTACGGGAGCCGGGGCGCGCATCGCGAGCGGGCGCCACCCGCATCGCGAATCGCACCCCGGCTGGGAGAGGTATCGCAGCGCACCCGGTCAGCAGGTCTGACCGGGGCGCTGCAATTGCGAGGATGTTGCGAGCGCTCCGGGGAGGAGCGGGGACCCGGAGCGCTCGGCGTAACACTGCTGAAGTGGAGTTGTTCTTTTCTGTATGACAACAGTGCTCTCTGCTGACACCTCTGCTTGTCTCAGGAACTGTCCGAAGTATTAGAGGTGGGGATTTGCTCCTACTCTGGACAGTTTCCGAGACAAGCAGAGGTGTCAGCAGAGAGCACTGTTGTCAGATAGAAAAGAACAACTCCACTTCAGCAGCTGATAACTTCTAGAAGGATTAAGATTTTTTAATAGAAGAAATTTACAAATCTGTTTAACTTTCTGGAGCCAGTTGATACAAGTTTTTTCCTGAAATACCCCTTTAATAGATCAGATGGTTTTGTATCTCTAAGCTACATCATTGGCATCTCCATTAAATATTCAGAGCAGTGTCCTCACCTCAGGCTCTGTTCACACCTAAATTCTTACCTATTATATATATATATATATATATATATATATATATATATATATGATGTTATTTTGGCAATAGAGCATTAAATATATATGCAGCAAATAATTGAAGTCTGCCACATCTTTTTACATTGAACTTGACGACAATTGAACTTGATTACATTGAACTTGACAATGACCTGTAACCAACTTACCTGTAACCAACTTACCTGGTTCCTAATGACCCAACATAAACAATAACTCTAGGCTGCAGCGCAAAGCACAAAAACACTTTAGAAAGTAACTCCACTAAAAATGTACTTTCATTCTATTATTAAAATAAAAAAACGTTTAAAGCCAATGTATTGCTTAACACTAATAGGTGTGTATTGGTGGTAAAGACAGTCCAGATATATTATTGATCAGTATTACTGAGGCTGCAGTAATCAGGTGATATGCAGACAATACTGTTAGATATAAAATCACTCAAACGTGCCCCCCCCCCCCCCCATCTGCATGTTTGGGGGATCCCTGCAATCATTAGGAGGAATTATGGACATGCATGGTTCAGTGATTTAACCCCTTCAGGATGCAGGGCACCCGCTCCTCTTCTATGACACACTCAGGAGCAGAGCCTGTGTCATAGTAGGATGATCCGGCCCCGTGGCTAATGCCTGAAATCACGGGTTGTGGTAATACCCAGCATTAACCCCTTAGACGAATATAAAATAAAAAATCCCAGCTACTCAACAATGCTGATCAGGACCACCATGGTAAAACCGTGGTGTCCCTATCAGCTGAGAGGAGGGTGGGAGGACCCTTACCTTCCTCCTCGCCAGCCAATCGGAGCTCCAAGTCTCCAGTCAGCCATGGATCACTATATGACATAGCATTGTTCATTGTATGCAATTTAAAGTGTACCTGTCAGATCCCCCCAAAAAAACTACTGTTATATGTTACTTATCATACTTGACTATCATATTTTCATACTATGTTACTATGTTACTTGATCATATACAAGTTTTTTTTAATGTATTTATCACCTATATTTCACTAAAAATTGCATATTACAGCTGCTCACTGTCTTTCTCATCTTCCCAAAGGGAGGGGCGTGCCCTTCTTTTGCCTGCACTGTGATGACTCCTCCCCCTCCCTCACTCTGCTGACTTACTGCTCTGGCGGCCCTGCTTGGTGACCCTTTCCTCTCTGGATTTATGCTGTACACACAATGATTATTGGAGATTGCCTGTACTCTGCCACCAAAGACAATATGGTGAGTGTATAACTTATATCTTCCTAAATTAGTGCAAAGGTTAAGTGCTAAAAGTACAGTGTTTTTTATGCATACATTTTCTTATGTTCCTATGTCTTTCATGTGTATCATCCTTTGCCAGTCCTGTAATGCTGGGACTTGTAGTTTTGGAATAGTCGGAGGTACAGTGTTTGGATCAAAAAACATTTTGCAGCAGTGTTGCCTTCAGCTGTGTGCCTAAAGCTTTTGCAAAACTACAACACCTAACATGCCCAGACATCCTTGGAGTTGTAGTTCTTTAATAAAATGTTATTTTTTTTTTTTTTTTTAAAGAAGTGTATTAGAAAAACTATTGTTTAGCCAATATGTACAACATATAAAATGTTTTTATATCTGACATTGCCCATTTAATGAGTACATGTTATAGTCCACTATGGGGACTAAAAAATAGTATAAAAAAAAAAAAAAAAGTAATAATAAATGTGAATTATCCTCTTCCCTAATAAAAGTTTAAATCACCCCCCTTTTCCCATTCCCATGAGTCTGTAGATGGAAAATTTAAAGCATTTTGATTTTTAGAAGGTGAGGAGGAAAAAACAGTAGTGCAAAAATGAAAAAACCTTGAGTTCTTAAGGGGTTAATATCTAACGGTATTAGCTGCATATCATCTGAGGACTGCAGCCTCAGTAATACTGATCAATAATATATCTGGATTGTCTTTACCACCAATATACTCCTATTAGTGTGCAGCAATACATTGGTTTTAAACTTTTGTCACATTTTAGGGGAGTTTTTTTAAAGTGTTTTTGTGCCTTCGGCTTTGGCCCTGGGTTATTGTGTTTGTATTTCACATTATCTTAGCAACAATTGCACCAAGCAGGTCTGCTTGTCATAGTGGGGCATGGCCGGCTTAGCCTATCAGGAGGTGGTAAGCGCACAAGACCAATCACCTTGTTACGCCAAGCGCTTTGGGACCCTGCTCCTCCCCGGAGCGCTCGCGGCGTTCTCCTCTCTGCAGCGCCCCGGTCAGACCCGCTGACTGGGAGCGCTGCACTGACACTGCCGGCGGGGATGCAATCTGCATAGCGGGACGCGCCCGCTCGCGGTTCGCATCCCAATCTCCTTACCTGTCCCGGTCCCCGGCTGTCACGTCCTGGCGCTCGCGGCTCCGCTCTCTAGGGCGCGCGCCCGCCAGCTCTCTAAGATTTAAAGGGCCAGTGCACCGCTAATTGGTGCCTGGCCCAATCAGTGTAATTAGCTCACCTGCTCCAGGCCTATATTACCTCACTTCCCCTTCCCTGCATTGCCGGATCTTGTTGCCTTGTGCCAGTGAAAGCGTTTTGTGTATGTCCCAAGCCTGTGTTCCAGACCTTCTGCTGTTGCCCCTGACTACGACCCTTGCTGCCTGCCCTGACCTTCTGCTACGTCCGACCTTACTCTTGCCTTGTCCTTCTGTACCACGCCAGTCTCAGCAGTCAGAGAGGTTTAGCCGTTACTGGTGGATACGACCTGGTTGCTACCGCTGCAGCAAGACCATCCCGCTTTCCGGCGGGCTCTGGTGAATACCAGTAGCAACTTAGAACCGGTCCACCGGTACGGTCCACGCCAATCCCTCTCTGACACAGAGGATCCACCTCCAGCCTGCCGAATCCTAACAGTAGATCCGGCCATGGATCCCGCTGAGGTGCCGCTGCCAAGTCTCGCTGACCTATCCACGGTGGTGGCCCAGCAATCCCAACAGTTCGCCCAACAAGGACAGCAGCTGTCGCAGTTGACCGCCATGCTACAGCAACTTCTGCCACAGCTACAGCAGCAACCATCTCCTCCGCCAGCTCCTGCACCTCCTCCGCAGCGAGTGGCCGCTCCTAACTTCCGCTTGTCCCTGCCGGACAAATTTGATGGGGACTCTAAACTCTGCCGTGGTTTCCTGTCTCAATGTTACTTCATTTGGAGATGTTGTCGGACCAATTTCCTACAGAACGGTCTAAGGTGGCTTTCGTAGTTAGTCTTTTGTCTGGAAAGGCCTTGTCATGGGCCACACCGCTCTGGGACCGCAATGATCTTGCCACAGCCACTGTCCAGTCCTTCTTCGCTGAAGTCCGTAGTATCTTCGAGGAACCAACCCGGGCCTCCTCTGCCGAGACTGCTTTGCTGAACCTGGTCCAAGTTCTTCTGTAGGCGAATACGCCATCCAGTTTCGTACCCTCGCCTCTGAGCTAGCCTGGAACAATGAGGCCCTCTGCGCGACCTTCAAGAAAGGCTTATCCAGCAACATCAAAGATGTACTGGCCGCACGAGAAATTCCTGCTAACCTGTCTGAACTTATCCATTTGGCCACCCGCATCGACATGCGTTTTTCTGAAAGACACCAGGAACTCCGCCTGGAAAAGGACCTTGATCTCTGGGCACCTCTCTCCCAGTATCCTTTGCAATCTACCCCTGTGCCTCCCGCCGAGGGGGTTATGCAAGTGGATCGGTCTCGCCTGACCCATGAAGAGAGGTCTCATTGCAGAGATAAAAACTTATGCCTGTACTGCGCTAGTACCGAACATTTCTTAGTGGACTGCCCTATTCGTCCTCAGCGTCTGGGAAACGCACGCACGCACCCTGTTCAAATGGGAGTGGCGTCCCTTGGTGTGAATTCCGCTTCTCCACGTCTCACTGTGCCTGTGCGGATTTCTCCTTCTGCCAACTCCTCCTTCTCAGCTGTGGCCTTCTTGGACTCTGCAGGAAATTTTATTTTGGCCTCTTTTGTTAATAGGTTCAGCATCCCAGTAACCCGTCTCATCAAGCCGCTCTACATTTCTTCTGTCAACGGAGAAAATTGGACTGCACTGTGCGTTACCGCACAGAACCCCTGCTTATAAGCATTTGACTGCATCACGAAAAAATTGAATTTTTTGTTCTGCCCAACTGCACCTCTGAAGTCCTCCTCCGTCTGCCATGGCTCCAACGTCACTCTCCCACCCTTGACTGGACCACCTGGGAGATCAAAAATTGGGGTCCTTCTTGTCGCAAACGATGCCTCACATCTGCTCCCATTTGTCTAACTCCTGAGGTTCCACCCTTACCGGTCCCTCTCAAGGCTTACCAGGATTTTTCAGATTTTTTCGGCAAAAAGCAAGCAGAGATTTTGCCTCCTCATAGACCCCTTCCTGGTAACACTCTGCCCCGTGGCAAGCTTCACCCTCTGCCCCCCCTCCCCATTCCCACTTCTTCTGGATTGCCTGCCGTTGATGAAGTTACCCAGGACTTCTCTATCATCTGGAAGGAAACTCAAGAGTTGCTCCCTATGGCCTCGTCTC
The DNA here is from genome assembly GCF_029499605.1 of Hyla sarda. Lineage (NCBI taxonomy): Eukaryota > Metazoa > Chordata > Amphibia > Anura > Hylidae > Hyla > Hyla sarda. The sequence goes on along the minus strand of NC_079191.1, from coordinate 448,690,928 downwards.
ATATGAAGGGACAAGCAGATAAAAAGAGGGGGAGACTTAAGGGGGGGGGTACTGTTACGCCGAGTGCTCCAGGTCCCTGCTCCTCCCCGGCCAATCCCTCTCTGACACAGAGGATCCACCTCCAGCCTGCCGAATCCTAACAGTAGATCTGGCCATGGATCCCGCTGATCCCAAAGAGGGCATCTGCCTAGCTCAGAAGCCATAGCTGTTACCTGGGTCTCTGGTACCTTTTACTATTACTGTTTGCTTGCTTTCTAACTAGAACTTTTTTGGACCTGCTTCTGACTTCCTGTTTTGACCATTACTAGTTCTGTGTTCTGATTCTGTTCAGTACTGACCTCCTGGTTTCAACTCCCTTACTTGTCCCTGGTATTCTTTCTGTATTCTGTGTACCTGATCTGTCTGTGTTGTTGCTGACCTGGCCAGTCTGACCCTTGATGCTTTGTTCACTTAGCCATTTTAGGGACCGTCACCTAGTTGGGGGCTGCCATTTAGTAGGTAGTAACAGTGGTTGGGATGAGTTTAGATCTGCACTGCTTTCTGCCTAACATCACATGACCAGCAGATCCCTTAATTTTTCCCATCGCATTCCTCATGTTACTCATTGCAGCAATTCCACATGTTTTTACTTCAGTGACTCCTTGTGTTCTTCTTTGCAGTGATTCATCATGTTCTTCATGGCAGTGATTCCTCATGTTCTTCATGGCAGTGATTCCTCATTTTCTTCATGGCAGTGATTCCTCATGTTCTTCATGGCAGTGATTTCTCATGTTCTTTACGGCAGTGATTCCTAATGTTCTACATGGCAGGGATTCCCATATGTTTTCCATGGCAGTGATTCCTCATGTTCTTCACGGCAGTGATTCCTCATGTTCTTCATGGCAGTGATTCCTCATGTTCTTCACGGCAATGATTCCTCATTTTCTCCACGGCAGTGATTCCCTTATGTTTTCCATGGCAGTGGTTCCTTATGTTCTTCACGGCAGTGATTCCTCGTGTTCTTCATGGCAGTGATTCCTAGTGTTCTCCTTGGCAGTTATTCCCTTATGTTTTCCATGACAGTGATTCCTCATGTTCTTCATGGCAGTGATTCCTCATTTTCTCCATGGCAGTGATTCCCTTATGTTTTCCATGGCAGTGATTCCTCATGTTCTTCATGGCAGGGATTCCTCGTGTTCTTCATGGCAGTGATTCCTCATGTTCTTCATGGCAGTGATTTCTCATTTTCTCCATGGCAGTGATTTCTCATGTTCTTCATGGCAGTGATTCCTCATGTTCTTCACGGCAATGATTCCTCATTTTCTCCATGGCAGTGATTCCCTTATGTTTTCCATGGCAGTGATTCCTCATGTTCTTCACGGCAGTGATTCCTCATGTTCTTCATGGCAGTGATTCCTCATGTTCTTCACAGCAGTGATTTCTCATGTTCTTCATGGCAGTGATTCCTTGTGTTCTTCATGGCAGGGATTCCTCGTGTTCTTCATGGCAGTGATTCCTTGTTTTCTTCATGGCATTTATTCTTTGTATTCTTCACGGCAGTGATTTCTCATGTTCTTCACAGCAGTTATTCCTCATGTTCTACACGGCAGTGATTTCTTACGTTCTTCATGGCAGTGATTTCTCATGTTCTTCATGGCAGTGATTCCTTGTGTTTTTCACGGCAGTGATTCCTTGTGTTCTTCACGGCAGTGATTCCTTGTGTTCTTAATGGCAGTGATTCCTCGTGTTCTTCACGGCAGTGATTTCTTATCTTCTTCACAGCAGTTATTCCTCATGTTCTTCACAGCACTGATTCCTCATGTTCTTCACAGCACTGATTCCTCATGTTTTTCACAGTAGTGATTCCTCATGTTCTTCACAGCACTGATTCCTCATGTTTTTCACAGTAGTGATTCCTCATGTACTTCATGTTAGTGATTCCTTGTGTTCTTCATGTCAGTGATTCCTTGTGTTCTTCATGTTAGTGATTCCTCGTGTTCTTCGTGTCAGTGATTCCTTGTGTTCTTCATGACAGTGATTCCTTATGTTCTTCACAGCACTGATTCCTCATGTTTTTCACAGTAGTGATTCCTCATGTACTTCATGGTAGTGATTCCTTGTGTTCTTCATGGCAGTGATTTTTCATGTTCTTCATGGCAGGAATATTTCATGTTCTTCACAGCAGTGATTCCTCATATTCTTCATGGCAGTGATCCCTTATGTTCTTCATGGCAGTGATTCCTCATGTTCTTCATGGCAGTGATTCCTCATGTTCTTCATGGTAGTGATTCCTGGTGTTCTTCATGGCAGTGATTCCTCATGTTCTTCATGGTAGTGATTCCTCATGTTCTTCACGGCAGGGATTTCTCATGTTTTTTATGGCTGTGATCCCTCATGTTCTCCGCTTCAGTGATTCCTGATGTTCTTCACGGCAGCGATTCCTCATGTTCTTCACTTCAGTGATTCCTCATGTTCTTCACGGCAGTGATTCCTCATGTTCTTCACGGCAGTGATTCCTCATGTTCTTCAAGGCAGTGATTCCTCATGTTCTTCACGGCAGTGATTCCTCATGTTCTTCACGGCAGTGATTCCTCATGTTCTTCACGGCAGTGATTCCTCTTGTTCTAAATTTATCTCAGTCTAGATTTTATCCTGTAGATTTTTGTAAGTTGTCTATGCACACAGTGAGCTCAGGCTTCATGGCATGATGATTGCTGCTTCAGAGGCCCAGTCTGCACTTACTTCATTGTTATCACAGAAATGTGACATTTTATAATAAGGAGAAGCTGGATGTGACATGAGACAGTGAAGCAGACTATGCTAGGGCAGGGGGATGGGAGCTGCAGGCATTGTCCTTTGACCCCTGTCATAGGGTTACACCAGCATTTTGAGGGAAAACACACAAAACTTAATGGCAGTGATTCCTCGGGTTCTTCATGGCAGTGATTCCTCATGTTCTTCACGGCAGTGATTCCTCATGTTCTTCACGGCAGTGATTCCTAGTGTTCTTCACGGCAGTGATTCCTCGTGTTCTTCATGGCAGTGATTCCTCGTGTTCTTCATGGCCATGATTCCTTATGTTCTTCATTTCAGTGACTTCTTATGTTCTTCATGGCAGTGGTTCCTCGTGTTCTTTATGGCAGTGATTCATCATGTTCTTCATGGCAGTGATCCCTAATGTTCTAGATGGCAGGAATTACCTTATGTTTTCCATGACAGTGATTCCTCATGTTCTTCATGGTAGTGATTCCTCATGTTCTTCATGGCAGTGATTCCTAATGTTCTACATGGCAGGGATTACCTTATGTTTTCCATGACAGTGATTCCTCATGTTCTTCACGGCAGTGATTCCTCGTGTTCTCCGCGGCAGTGATTCCTCGTGTTCTTCACGGCAATGATTTCTCATGTTCTTCATGGCAGGGATTCCTCATGTTCTTCACGGCAATGATTCCTCATTTTCTCCATGGCTGTGATTCCCTTATGTTTTCCATGGCAGTGATTTCTCATGTTTTTCACGGCAGTGATTCCTTGTGTTCTTCATGGCAGTGAGTTCTCATGTTTTTCATGGCAGTGATTCCTCGTGTTCTTCATGGCAGTGATTCCTCATGTTCTTCATGGCAGTTATTCCCTTATGTTTTCCATGGCAGTGATTCCTCATGTTCTTCATGGCAGTGATTCCTCATGTTCTTCACGGCAGTGATTCCTCTTGTTCTAAGTTTATCTCAGTCTAGATTTTATCCTGTAGATTTTTGTAAGTTGTCTATGCACACAGTGAGCTCAGGCTTCATGGCATGATGATTGCTGCTTCAGAGGCCCAGTCTGCACTTACTTAATTGTTATCACAGAAATGTGACATTTTATAATAAGGAGAAGCTGGATGTGACATGAGACAGTGAAGCAGACTACGCTAGGGCAGGGGGATGGGAGCTGCAGGCTTTTTCCTTTGACCCCTGTCATAGGGTTACACCAGCATTTTGAGGGAAAACACACAAAACCTATCATATTCTATGCCACACAAGGAGTCTGCACCAATGAATCTTCCGGAGAAAGGAGGCTCATGGTGCTTCACCTCCCAGCTGTCATCACACAACCCCATAGATTATCTTCAAAGCTGAACAGGCCCAGGGCTTTGATAGCTCCTGCAAACTATATATATATGTAGAGTAGTTTGAAGTAGCCGTATTAGACCAGTGATGCAGACGATGTGTATATATATATATATATCATTCTTTTCATTCAAAGAGTTTTCTTTATTTTCATGACTATGAATATTGTAGATTCACACTGAAGGCATCAAAACTATGAATTATCACATGTGGAATTATATACATAACAAAAAAGTGTGAAACAACAGAAAATCTGTCATATCTAGGTTCTTCCTTTTGATTCCTGCTTTGCACACTCTTGGCATTCTCTTTATGAGGTGTAGTCACCTGAAATGGTCTTCCAACAGTCTTGAAGGAGTTCCCAGAGATGCTTAGCACGTGTTGGCACTTTTGCCTTCATTGGGTTCAGGTCCGGTGACTGTGGAGACCAGGTCATCTGGTGCAGCACCCATCACTCTCCTTCTTGGTCAAATAGCCCTTACACAGCCTGGAGGTGTTTGGGGTCATTGTCCTGTTGAAAAATAAATGATGGTCCAACTAAATGCAAACCGGATGGAATAGCATGCCGCTGCAAGATGCTGTGGTAGCCATGCTGGGTCAGTATGCCTTCAATTTTGAATGAATCCCCCACAGTGTCACCAGCAAAGCACCCGCACACCATCACACCTCCTCCTCCATGCTTCACGGTGGGAACCAGGCATGTAGAGTCCATCCATTCACCTTTTCTCCGTCGCACAAAGACATGGTGGTTGGAACCAAATATCTAAAATTTAGCCCAAACAAGTCTTTTCTGCTTGTTGCCTGTCCTTAGCAGTGGTTTCCTAGCAGATATTCTACCATGAAGGCCTCACACAGTCTCCTCTGTTGTTCTACAGATGTGTCTGCTCTAGAACTCCGTGTGGCATTGACCTGCTCTGTAATCGGAGCTGCTGGTAACCTGCCATTTCTGAGATTGCTGGTGACTCGGATGAACTTCTCCTCCGCAGCAGAGGTGACTCTTGGTCGTCCTTTCCTGGGGCGCTCCACATGTCAGGCAGTTTCTTTGTAGCTCTTGATGGTTTTTGTGACTTCACTTGGGGACACTTTCCACCTAGTATATGACATATTTTCAGTTGGTTCACACTTTTTTGTTATGTATATAATTCCACACGTGATAATTCATAGTTTTGATGCCTTCAGTGTTAATCTACAATATTCATAGTCATGAAAATAAAGAAAACTCTTTGAATGAGAAGGTGTCCAAACTTTTGGTCTGTACTGTATAATATATATATGTATATATATATATATATATATATATATATATATATATATATATATATATATGTGTGTGCATGTGTGTGTGTGTGTGCAAAGCAGCTCATCATACCACTTTCTCAGGTAGCATGTAACTGGAGCTAAAGCTGATTTTAGTACATGCTACCTGAGAAGGTGGTGTGATGAGCTGCTTTGCCTATTCCATTACCCAGAAGCCTGCGGAGTGTTAATGGCCTTTTTGAATCTCCGTACGCCGGAAATGGTGCTCCTCCCTAAGGAGAATACTTATCCCTTTTCATATATATGTATATGTGTGTGTGTGTGTCCACTATATACTTATATATATATATATATATATATATATATATATATGTTTAAATATATATATTAAGCGCTGCGGAATCTGTAGGCGCTATATAAATAAATTATTATTATTAAATTATTATTATGTATACATGTGCCCTAAATTTTTGTAAACCCTATATACTTATCCTTATATACACTCACCCACTATATAATTACCTCTACATACTCATCTCCCTTTATATGTTTCTCTTATATCTATACTCATCCTCAAATATACTGTATATACAGTGATCCCCGACCTACCATGGCCCCGACATACGATAATTGGAAACAGAAGTATTCCAGCTCTATCCCTGGTCTGGATCCCGAGCAAGAAGAAGGTGTGGACCTCACCCAGAACAATAGAAATGAAGGAAGGAAACTCCAGCTCGGTTCAGGAACATGTGGCTTTATTCACATCAATGAGGCAACAGGTACAGGGAGGAAGTGACACGTTTCGGCCAGGTGTTGACCTTAGTCGTACGACTAAGACCAGCACCTGGCCAAAACGCGTCACTTCCTCTCTGTACCTGTTGCCTTGTTGATGTGAATAAAGCCACATGTTTCTGAACCGAGCTGGAGTTTCCTTCCTTCATTTTGATAATTGGAAACATACGATGGCCTCTCAGAGGCCATCGTATGTTGAAGGCAGCATCAACATACGATGCTTTTTTATGTTGGGGCCATCGCATAAACGGCTATCCGGCAGCGTAGACTGCTTCAGCTGCTGCCGGATAGCCGTTTAAGGTGCCCCGTGTGGTCCAGTGTCACTCACCTGTCCCCGACGTTCCGGACTGTCCTCTTCGAGCTCCGCTGCATAGCCGTCGCTCTCCTTCGTCATCATCACGTCGCCGCGCATGCCGTCCCGTCATCCAATAGGAGCGGCGTGCGTACTGTCGTGATGACGGCAATGGAGAGCGACGATCCAGGGCAGCGGTGACGGTCCGGAGCAGCGAGGACACCCCGGGGACTTGATGACAGTGACGATCCAGGGCAGCGGTGACGGTCCGGAGCAGCGAGGACACCCCGGGGACTTGATGACAGTGACGATCCAGGGCAGCGGTGACGGTCCGGAGCAGCGAGGACACCCCGGGGACTTGATGACAGTGACGTTCCAGGGCAGCGGTGACGGTCCAGAGCGGCAGAGATACGTGAGTATAACTTTCTATACTGTTCTGTATTACTATTGCACGGATCCCTCAACATACGATGGATTTAAGTAACGATGGTTCATTTGGAACAAATTACCATCGTATGTTGAGGGATCACTGTATAGGTATCCCCATATACTCATACCCTTATATATACATCTCCTAAATACTCACCCCCTATATATTTTCCTTTACATACTCATCCCCTATATATATCCCCTGTATATTCATCCTTATATAACCATCTCCTATATACTCATCCTGTTCTTCCCGTATATACTCATCCTCATAACTACTCAGCCCTTTATTGTGTATTATTTTGTGTCTTGTATCGCTACATATGGCCACAGTTTAATTTCCTATTCATATAAGGTGATATTTCCTGGGGTGCAGAACACTAAAGCCTGCTGATCCTGCGGGGCATATGGATCGAATCCAGGTGTTTTCAGCAGAGCTCGGAAATATTATTTATATGACGGGGACTCTCCAGAGCGCTGCAGCTGTCAATGGCTGGTGAAGAAATTATACCGATTGGAGACTGAAATGCAGAACGTTCTCATGCCTCAGGTTATTACACCAAATATATGGATTCCCCCACTTAGACGTTTACAGCTGCACTTTTGTGGAGGTTCTTTGTGGGTCCATACTGTATACAAATTGACTAATGATAATCATTTTGAGAGTCACAGCAAGCAGACATTCCCGTTACAAGTCTGGATAGGTTTTATCATGCTAACAGATTTTCTGGCAGGCAAAATATTTCAATGATAAAATTGTGGTGTAAACATGATGGTCCAGACAAGAAGCAAATAAAATCGCAGATAAAATGTAGATTCCTTCACACCTCCTAAACCATGTGACCCCCGAATGGATATTTTTTTATATCAGTTGGTTACTCAGTACCTAAGTACCTAATCCTGACCATGTACATCTAATTTTTCTGCCTCTATTAACTATATTTATTATAAAAAATACCTCTTTTCATTAGCTCATAATATTAGAAACATTTCAGGGGAAGGGGGTGTGTCGTGTCCCTTCCTTGTGGTAGTGGGAGGTGATCAGTGTGTGTTGGGAGGGGGTGTCTCCCTCCATTGTGGTGGTGGGAGGTGATTGGTGTGTGGTGAGATGGGGCGTGTCCCTCCCTTGTGGTGGTGGGAGGTGATTGGTGTGTGGTGAGATGGGGCGTGTCCCTCCCTTGTGGTGGTAAGAGGTGATTGGTGTGTGGTGAGATGGGGCGTGTCCCTCTCTTGTGGTGGTGGGAGGTGATTGATGTATTTACTCATTTAGCCTTGTTGGCTAAGCTCAAGTGTAGTATCTGTTCTTATCAGTTTCATGCCGGTGGTCCACAGCACCGATGTGGAGCTGGTGGGGATAGGTGCTGCATGGTAGGGAGCAGATGTACCAGGGCGTTCCGGGGCTGGTTCTGCGGAATCAGCTCGACGGCTGCCCCGATGTGACCTTTTTCCCTCTGGGTCTCGCCATGAGGCTGAGAGCGTCTAGAGACGGTACTTTAGTGCCTCGGGGAGTGGCGACCCCGAGGTGCCAAAACTCATTGGGAGTATTGGCTCACTGAGTGGAAGCACTGGCACCATGAACGCTTCACCTTGTGGCACTCACCTCTTGATTCCCGGTCTTCTGGCTAAGATCAGAGAATTGTTTTTTTATAGATCCGGCCAAATGTCCGGGCAGTATACCTGCACACATTCACGTATTTATTTCTATTTTGTCATTTTTTGCATGTTGTGTGTCCACAGGATTGTAAGGATGCGGTAGCCCTTGTGGGTGTCCCTCCTAGCGGTCTAGGGAAGGTGTGTGTGGCCATTAGGTTCCGCACCTCCCTGCAAAAACCCCGGGTACTCCTGCATGGGCAGGGTACCAACCATTATCGGCTCTGCGGGCAGATACCTTGGTTAACGCCAAGGGGGATGCCGGGAGCATTTGTGGTCCCTTAATAGCTTCGGGGAAAAGGGACATCAAACCTTGAACCTCGCAGGTACCTTTTATTCCGGAGGTAAAGAGTAAGGTTTGTTGGGGGGGGCCTCTCGGAGAAGGGCTTGCAATAGACCGCATCTTTTGTGCACGTTTTTTTTAGTGTAACACGTTTTCCTTGCACTTTGGGTGATTCGAGAGCACGTTCCTCGGCTCTTAGCCTTGTTCATGAGTCATCACTTGTCCATGAGTCATGGCCAAGCCTGATGGTGCTGCAGGACTGGTTAGTGTCCCACTAGTGGTGGGATTTTCATGGCCCATTTTCTTTATTAAATATTCAAAATTTTTGAAACAACCATATTACAAAAAGTTTTAAATTTTTACCAGTAACAACATTTAAAAGCATGTTCACATGACTGAATTTTACACGGATTTTGGAGTGGAATCTGTACCTATTCTCTGCGGCTGTAATTCACTGCAAAACCTCCTTCTATTGTCTCCAGTGAGAATCCTTGCTATAGTTTTAATACCACAAAAAGTGCAGGAAAAAAAAAGACTTTTTGGCACAGTTTTACATGGATTTATTATTGGGTTGTCATGACTAGCTGTAAGATCAGCTCTATTGTATAAGGGTAATTCATGTCTATGTAGTAAAATCCTGGACATACACACTGAAAATGTGGGCTATGAAATTCAAGGTTATATCCTCCATGATTTCAAGGGTATGTTCTCCATGAGCTACATCATTTGCATGGGTACTATTCCTTTTCTTGAAATTATTATCCTTGCCCTGAGATTACAATTTCTAAAATAATTTGTGGACTAGATAGTTCTGTGATTATAATATTTACATTGAGATTATAATCCTTCTCCCAAGATTTTGATGGTTATACTCTGCAGCTATGATAGATAGCTATGATATGGTAGAGTGGAGACCACTCCTTGCCTTAGACCCTGCATCATGGAGGCCTCACGTGGTGGATATATTTACTATAATTCCCTGTCAACAGATCCATGTGCAACTTTATGGGGAGAGTAATGAAGGTTAAATGTAAGTGTGCAGTTATCAGGTCTCAGTGATGTAGGCCAGGGAGGAGGAATGTCTCTGTTTTTCATTATATCTTACTAGATGTCTATAGATCTGCCACCCACAGAGCCTGCTTTTTATTATCCCCCAGAGTCTGACATATCTAAAGCCTCCCTCACACCTTCCTCTCCAGAGGCCTGTAAAGCAATCATTAGTATTTTTCCTTGTAAACATTGAGCTGACAACTACTTACAGCAGCTCTGCGGTGAGCTATGGAGGATGCCGAGCTATGGGGCGAACTCTGTAGGGGAACATAGTGGATGATGAGCTATGGGATGAACGCTGAAGAAGAAAATGGAGGATGCTGAGCTATGGGGTAAGCTCTGAAGGAAAGCATAAAGGATGTCGAGCTATGGGGCAAGCTTTAAAGTACAACATAGAGTATGGTGACCTATGGCTCAAGCTCTGAAAAAGAACATGGAGGATGACAACATATGAAGCGAACAATGATGGAGAACATAAAAGATGGTGAGCTATAGTGTAAGCTCTGAAGGTAAAATGGAGGATGATTAGCTATTGGGTGAGTTCTGATGGAGAACATGGAGGATGCTGAGCTATGGTGTGAGCTCTGAAGGTAAAATGGAGGATGATTAACTATTGGGTGAGTTCTGATGGAGAACATGGAGGATGCTGAGCTATGGTGTGAGCTCTGAAGGTAAAATGGAGGATGATTAGCTATTGGGTGAGCTCTGATGGAGAACATGGAGGATGCTGAGCTATGGTGTTAGCTCTGAAGGACAATATGAAGGATACCGAGCTTTGCAGCAAGGTCTTAAGTAGAACATGGAGCATAGCGTGCAATCAGACATTGCTCTGAAGGAGAAAATGAAGGAACATGGAGGATCCTGATATATGGGGTAAGCTCTGAAGAAAAATATGGAGGTTACCAAAATATTGGGGCAGGCTCTGAAGGAGAACATGGAGAATGCTAAGCTATAAGGTGAGCTCTGAAAAAGAACATGGTGGTTGCCAAGTTATGCCACAAGCTCTGAAAGAGAATGCCAAACTATGGTGCAAACTCTGGTTGAAATAATTTTTATTGGATTTTTTTTGAGAAATTTACAACAAAGGAAAGATTGGCCAAAGAAAACAACGTGGCCAAGGAACAATACATAACAAATATAACACAGTTATATAAATATTACTAAAGCAATCACTCAGCTGTATGTAGAAATATTAATTTGCAGAATCATGTCTTTGGATGTTGTGGATATTATGGTGCAAACTCTGATGGAGAACATGGAGGATGCCGAGCTATGGTGCAAACTCTTTAATATAGAACATGAAGGATGCTGAGCTATGGTACAAACTCTGATGGAGAACATGAAGGATAACGAGCTATGGTACAAACTCTGATGGAGAACATGAAGGATGCCGAGCTATGGTACAAACTCTGATGGAGATCATGAAGGATGCTGAGCTATGGTACAAACTCTGATGGAGAACATGAAGGATGCCGAGCTATGGTACAAACTCTGATGGAGAACATAAATGATGCCAAGCTATGGTACAAACTCTGATGGAGAACATAAAGGATGCTGAGCTATGGTACAAACTCTGATGGAGAACATAAAGGATGCCGAGCTATGGTACAAACTCTGATGGAGAACATAAAGGATGCTGAGCTATGGTACAAACTCTGATGGAGAACATGAAGGATGCCGAGCTATGGTACAAACTCTGATGGAGAACATGAAGGATGCTGAGCTATGGTACAAACTCTGATGGAGAACATGAAGGATGCCGAGCTATGGTACAAACTCTGATGAAGAACATGAAGGATGCCGAGCTATGGTACAAACTCCGATGGAGAACATGAAGGATGCCGAGCTATGGTACAAACTCCGATGGAGAACATGAAGGATGCCGAGCTATGGTACAAACTCCGATGGAGAACAGGAAGGATGCCGAGCTATGGTACAAACTTCGATGGAGAACATGAAGGATGCCGAGCTATGGTACAAACTCTGATGGAGAACATGAAGGATGCCGAGCTATGGTACAAACTCTGAAGGGGAACATGAAGAATGCCGAGATATGGTACAAACTCCGATGGGGGGGGGGACATGAAGGATGCCGAGCTATGGTACAAACTCTGATGGAGAACATGAAGGATGCCGAGCTATGGTACAAGCTCTGATGGAGAACATGAAGGATGCCGAGCTATGGTACAAACTCCGATGGGGAACATGCAGGATACCGAACTATGGTACAAGCTCTGATGGAGAACATGGAAGATGCTGAGCTATGGTACAAACTCTGATGGAGAACATGGAGGATGCCGAGCTATGCTACAGAGTCGCTTTAAAGAAAAAAATTACCCAAAATCTAAATAAAGTATACAATCAAGCTAAAATGCAACAACAAGAAGATTTAATAGTTCCAAAAATTGCCACTGATAATACTGATAAGGATTCTCCTAATAGTACAGTAGATAAATCTAAAAAATAAAAACATAAATAAAAAGACGAACAATGCCTACAGTCATAATTTCATCACTAATTTTACCTGTGCAGCACTCAAGATTAAAACAATACTAAACAAGTATTGGTATATATTGAAAGGTGACCCGATTTTAAAAGATACCCTGGCAGGTCATCCGGGTGTCACATTCCGCAGATTTAAAAATCTGCGGAATTTGGTGGCCCCTAGTGATGGTCTAAGGAATAATCGCTCCATTGTAGCCGACTATACAGAACAAGGCAATGGTACCATTTTATGTAGAAAGGTCAGGTGTAAATGTTGCATCATGATCGAAACAGGTGACATTTTTACTTCTAATGTGTCTAAAAAATCTTTTTCTATTAAGGGTATGCACGGTTGTGAAAGCAGTTATGCGATTTACCTTTTATCTTGCATCTGTGGTCTACAGTATGTGGGCCGCACTGTTCAGACAATGCGGTCCCGCATGAACAAACATCGGTCCAATGTAGGAAAGCATTTTATGTTAGGGTGGGTTCACACTATGTGACCGTATGCGCTCCCGTATGTCATTCATTTCAATGAGCCGACCGGAGTGAAACGTTCGGTCCGGTCGGCTCATTTTTGCGCCGTATGCGCTTTTACAACCGGACCTAAAACTGTGGTCAACCACGGTTTTAGGTCCGGTTGTAAAAGCGCATACGGCGCAAAAATGAGCCGATCGGACCGAACGTTTCACTCCGGTCGGCTCATTGAAATGAATGACATACGGGAGCGCATACGGTCACATACGGGAGCGCGAGCTTTTAGCTCCCTCCTGCCGTATGCGCTCCCGTATGGGACAAAACGTAGTGTGAACCCAGCCTTACACAGTGTCTCTCGACACGTTTGTCAGGTCCATGCAGGGAATTTCGACTGTTTAACCCCTTAAGGACCGGAGGTTTTTCCGTTTTTGCATTTTCGTTTTTTGCTCCTTGCCTTTAAAAAATCATAACTCTTTCAAATTTACACCTAAAAATCCATATGATGGCTTATTTTTTGCGCCACCAATTCTACTTTGTAATGACGTCAGTCATTTTGCCCAAAAATCTATGGTGAAGCGGGAAAAAAAATCATTGTGCGACAAAATTGAAAAAAAAAACGCTGTTTTGTAACTTTTGGGGGCTTCCGTTTCTACGTAGTACATTTTTCGGTAAAAATGACACCTGATATGTATTCTGTAGGTCCATACGATTAAAATGATACCCTACTTATATAGGTTTGATTTTGTCGGACTTCTGGAAAAAATCATAACTACATGCAGGAAAATTAATACGTTTAAAATTGTCATCTTCTGACCCCTATAACTTTTTTATTTTTCCGTGTATGGGGCGGTATGAGGGCTCATTTTTTGCGCCGTGATCTGAAGTTTTTAACGGTACCATTTTTGCATTGATAGGACTTATTGATCACTTTTTATTCATTTTTAAATGATATAAAAAGTGACCAAAAATGCACTATTTTGGACTTTGGAATTTTTTTGCGCGCACGCCATTGACCGAGCGGTTTAATTAATGATATATTTTTATAATTCGGACATTTCCGCACGCGGTGATTCCACATATGTTTATTTTTATTTTTATTTACACTGTGTTTTTTTTTTTATTGGAAAAGGGGGGTGATTCAAACTTTTAATAGGGGAGGAGTTAAATGATCTTTATTCACTTTTTTTTTTCACTTTTTTTTTGCAGTGTTATAGGTCCCATAGGGACCTATAACACTGCACACACTGATCTTCTATGTTGATCACTGGTTTCTCATAAGAAACCAGTGATCAACGATTCTGCCGGATGACTGCTCATGCCTGGATCTCAGGCACTGAGCAGTCATTCGGCGATCGGACAGCGAGGAGGCAGGTAGGGGCCCTCCCGCTGTCCTGTCAGCTGTTCGGGATGCCGCGATTTCACCGCGGCTATCCCGAACAGCCCACTGAGCTAGCCGGGATGCTTTCGGTTTCACTTTAGACGCGGCGTTCAACTTTGAACGCCGCGTCTAAAGGGTTAATAGCGCGCGGCACAGCGATCAATGCCGCGCGCTATTAGCCATGGGTCCCGGCCGTTGTTAGAGGCCGGGCCCGACCCGCTATGACGCGGGGCCACGCCGTGGCCCCGCGTTATAGATCGGGAGTGGACACATGACGTTCCAGTACGTCATGTGTCCTTAAGGGGTTAAAATTAAAAGTTATTGAGGTTATACCATCTACTGTAAAAAATCGTTTCCAAAAATTAATCAATAGGGAATCATATTGGATTTTTTCACTTTGTTCTCTCTTCCCTGATGGATTGAATGAAATGACCGAGAACGCTGTCTAGCATTATCCATTTTTCACTTTTTTATACAGTTTTATATATATATATATATATATATATATATATATATATATATATATATCTTTTCATATTTTCTTTTTGTTATTGCTTTACCATATTAGCATCATTATGCTCATTAGCACATATATACATTTTCTATATATTTTTATGTGTTTTTTATATGTTTTTTATATGTTGTTTTCCCTGTATATTGTTTGTACCAGCAATGTATGGGTTAATGTCTGTTTAAATACCCTTAGTGCTTCCCATTTCTAAAATGCCTGATGAAGCTGGTTGCATGCCGGGAAATAAACATTTTTCACCTGGAGTTGTGTGCGCCTCTATCCTGTGCTGTTCCTTGGTGGAATCCTTCTTGAGTGCTTCACTTGTGGTGCCAGGAGCGGCTGCCGAGCTTCGCCCGTCGAGGGTTCATTTTATGTTTGCACCATAGTTGTACTTGGTTGTAGTACAACTCTCTCTGGTGAGCATATTTGCTTTACATACTATACTTTAATCGCTATGTTATCACACCAGGAGCGCTTTCCCTTTTTTGTTCATTGGAGCTATGGTACAAACTCTGATGGAGAACATGGAATTTACGCACAAGTACCGGGACCATTTTCTCTGCACTATCCTTGGCTTATTTTGTTAGACCAGGAAGTGATGTTCAATGGGAACCCAGCAGCAGTGAGGGACTGGCCAGGCAAGTTATGTTTTTTTGCCAGATCAAAGGGAAGAACATTTCTGAAAACATCATGAAAAGGATTTTAAGCCCTTTCTTCTCATTCTTGGCTTTTCACTTGGCTCTTAGCTCTTTTTCTGAGGCTCTCACTTCACTGATGATAATAATATTCATGCTTCTTCCAACTTTCTCACAGAGCGGTGACAAAACACCATAGCAGGATGGACTCTTGTCACAAACCAGTTTTTCCCCCCCATAATTTACCAAACAAAGGGAGATCTACTATTCGACTCTCCCAAATTCAACATAATAACATATCTGTTACGCCGAGCGCTCCGGGTCCCCGCTCCTCCCCGGAGCGCTCGCTTCACTCTCCCCGCTGCAGCGCTCCGGTCACGTCCTCTGACCCGGGGCGCTGCGATTCCGCTGCCAGCCGGGATGCGATTCGCGATGCGGGTAGCGCCCGCTCGCGATGCGCACCCCGGCTCCCCTACCTGACTCGCTCTCCGTCTGTTCTGTCCCGGCGCGCGCGGCCCCGCTCCCTAGGGCGCGCGCGCGCCGGGTCTCTGCGATTTAAAGGGCCACTGCGCCGCTGATTGGCGCAGTGGTTCCAATTAGTGTGTTCACCTGTGCACTTCCCTATATCACCTCACTTCCCCTGCACTCCCTTGCCGGATCTTGTTGCCATTGTGCCAGTGAAAGCGTTCCTTGTGTGTTCCTTGCCTGTGTTTCCAGACCTTCTGCCGTTGCCCCTGACTACGATCCTTGCTGCCTGCCCCGACCTTCTGCTACGTCCGACCTTGCTTCTGCCTACTCCCTTGTACCGCGCCTATCTTCAGCAGCCAGAGAGGTGAGCCGTTGCTAGTGGATACGACCTGGTCACTACCGCCGCAGCAAGACCATCCCGCTTTGCGGCGGGCTCTGGTGAAAACCAGTAGTGGCTTAGAACCGGTCCACTAGCACGGTCCACGCCAATCCCTCTCTGGCACAGAGGATCCACTACCTGCCAGCCGGCATCGTGACAGTAGATCCGGCCATGGATCCCGCTGAAGTTCCTCTGCCAGTTGTCGCTGACCTCACCACGGTGGTCGCCCAGCAGTCACAACAGATAGCGCAACAAGGCCAACAGCTGTCTCAACTGACCGTTATGCTACAACAGTTACTACCACAGCTTCAGCAGTCATCTCCTCCGCCAGCTCCTGCACCTCCTCCGCAGCGAGTGGCCGCTCCTGGGATACGCTTATCCTTGCCGGATAAATTTGATGGGGACTCTAAGTTTTGCCGTGGCTTTCTTTCCCAATGTTCCCTGCATCTGGAGATGATGTCGGACCTGTTTCCCACTGAAAGGTCTAAGGTGGCTTTCGTAGTCAGCCTTCTGTCCGGAAAAGCCCTGTCATGGGCCACACCGCTCTGGGACCGCAATGACCCCGTCACTGCCTCTGTACACTCCTTCTTCTCGGAAATCCGAAGTGTCTTTGAGGAACCTGCCCGAGCCTCTTCTGCTGAGACTGCCCTGTTGAACCTGGTCCAGGGTAATTCTTCCGTTGGCGAGTATGCCGTACAATTCCGTACTCTTGCTTCAGAATTGTCCTGGAATAATGAGGCCCTCTGCGCGACCTTCAAAAAAGGCCTATCCAGCAACATTAAAGATGTTCTGGCCGCACGAGAAATTCCTGCTAATCTACATGAACTTATTCACCTAGCCACTCGCATTGACATGCGTTTTTCCGAAAGGCGTCAGGAACTCCGCCAAGATATGGACTCTGTTCGCACGAGGCGTTTCTTCTCCTCGGCTCCTCTCTCCTCTGATCCCCTGCAATCTGTTCCTGTGCCTCCCGCCGTGGAGGCTATGCAGGTCGACCGGTCTCGCCTGACACCTCAAGAGAGGACACGACGCCGTATGGAGAACCTCTGCCTGTACTGTGCTAGTACCGAACACTTCCTGAGAGATTGTCCTATCCGTCCTCCCCGCCTGGAAAGACGTACGCTGACTCCGCACAAGGGTGAGACAGTCCTTGATGTCTACTCTGCTTCTCCACGTCTTACTGTGCCTGTGCGGATGTCTGCCTCTGCCTTCTCCTTCTCTACAGTGGCCTTCTTGGACTCTGGATCTGCAGGAAATTTTATTTTGGCCTCTCTCGTCAACAGGTTCAACATCCCGGTGACCAGTCTCGCCAGACCCCTCTACATCAATTGTGTAAATAATGAAAGATTGGACTGTACCATACGTTTCCGCACGGAGCCCCTTCTTATGAGCATCGGATCTCATCATGAGAGGATTGAACTTTTGGTCCTCCCCAATTGCACCTCGGAAATTCTCCTTGGACTTCCCTGGCTTCAACTTCATTCCCCAACCCTGGATTGGTCCACTGGGGAGATCAAGAGTTGGGGGTCCTCTTGTTCCAAGAACTGTCTAAAACCGGTTCCCAGTAACCCTTGCCGTAACTCTGTGGTTCCTCCAGTAACCGGTCTCCCTAAGGCCTATATGGACTTCGCGGATGTTTTCTGCAAAAAACAAGCTGAGACTCTACCTCCTCACAGGCCTTATGATTGCCCTATCGACCTCCTCCCGGGTACTACTCCACCCCGGGGCAGAATTTATCCTCTCTCTGCCCCAGAGACTCTTGCCATGTCCGAATACGTCCAGGAGAATCTAAAAAAGGGCTTTATCCGTAAATCCTCCTCTCCTGCCGGAGCCGGATTTTTCTTTGTGTCCAAAAAAGATGGCTCCCTACGTCCTTGCATTGACTACCGCGGTCTTAATAAAATCACGGTTAAGAACCGCTACCCCTTACCCCTCATCTCTGAACTCTTTGATCGCCTCCAAGGTGCCCACATCTTCACTAAATTGGACTTAAGAGGCGCCTATAACCTCATCCGCATCAGAGAGGGGGACGAGTGGAAAACGGCATTTAACACCAGAGATGGACACTTTGAGTATCTGGTCATGCCCTTTGGACTGTGCAACGCCCCTGCCGTCTTCCAAGACTTTGTCAATGAAATTTTTCGTGATCTGTTATACTCCTGTGTTGTTGTATATCTGGACGATATCCTAATTTTTTCTGCCAATCTAGAAGAACACCGCCAGCATGTCCGTATGGTTCTTCAGAGACTTCGTGACAACCAACTCTATGCCAAAATTGAGAAATGTCTGTTTGAATGCCAATCTCTTCCTTTTCTAGGATATTTGGTCTCTGGCCAGGGACTACAGATGGATCCAGACAAACTCTCTGCCGTCTTAGATTGGCCACGCCCCTCCGGACTCCGTGCTATCCAACGCTTTTTGGGGTTCGCCAATTATTACAGGCAATTTATTCCACATTTTTCTACCATTGTGGCTCCTATCGTGGCTTTAACCAAAAAAAATGCTGATCCCAAGTCCTGGCCTCCTCAAGCAGAAGACGCCTTTAAACGACTCAAGTCTGCCTTTTCTTCGGCTCCCGTCCTCTCCAGACCTGACCCTTCCAAACCCTTCCTATTGGAGGTTGATGCCTCCTCAGTGGGAGCTGGAGCTGTTCTTCTACAAAAAAATTCTTCCGGGCATGCTGTCACTTGTGGTTTTTTCTCTAGGACCTTCTCTCCAGCGGAGAGGAACTACTCCATCGGGGATCGAGAGCTTCTAGCCATTAAATTAGCACTTGAGGAATGGAGGCATCTGCTGGAGGGATCAAGTTCTCCTGTTATTATCTACACCGACCACAAGAACCTCTCCTACCTCCAGTCTGCCCAACGGCTGAATCCTCGCCAGGCCCGGTGGTCTCTGTTCTTTGCCCGATTTAATTTTGAGATTCACTTTCGTCCTGCCGATAAGAACATTAGGGCCGATGCTCTCTCTCGTTCCTCGGATGCCTCAGAAGTTGAACTCTCTCCGCAACACATCATTCCACCTGACTGCCTGATCTCCACTTCTCCTGCCTCCATCAGGCAGACTCCTCCAGGAAAGACCTTTGTTTCTCCTCGCCAACGCCTCGGAATCCTCAAATGGGGTCACTCCTCCCATCTCGCAGGTCATGCGGGTATCAAGAAGTCTGTGCAACTCATCTCCCGCTTCTATTGGTGGCCGACTCTGGAGACGGATGTTGTGGACTTTGTGCGAGCCTGCACTATCTGTGCCCGGGATAAGACTCCTCGCCAGAAGCCCGCTGGTTTTCTTCATCCTCTGCCTGTCCCCGAACAGCCTTGGTCTCTGATTGGTATGGATTTTATTACTGATTTACCCCCTTCCCGTGGCAACACTGTTATTTGGGTGGTCGTTGATCGATTCTCCAAAATGGCACATTTCATCCCTCTTCCTGGTCTTCCTTCTGCGCCTCAGTTGGCTAAACAATTTTTTGTACACATTTTTCGTCTTCACGGGTTGCCTACGCAGATTGTCTCGGATAGAGGCGTCCAATTCGTGTCTAAATTCTGGAGGGCTCTCTGTAAACAACTCAAGATTAAATTAAATTTTTCTTCTGCATATCATCCCCAGTCCAATGGACAAGTAGAAAGAATTAACCAGATCTTGGGTGATTATTTGCGACATTTTGTTTCCTCCCGCCAGGATGACTGGGCAGATCTCCTCCCATGGGCCGAATTCTCGTATAACTTCAGGGTCTCTGAGTCTTCCTCCAAATCCCCATTTTTCGTGGTGTACGGCCGTCACCCTCTTCCCCCCCTCCCTACTCCCTTGCCCTCTGGTCTGCCCGCTGTGGATGAAATTTCTCGTGACCTTTCCATCATATGGAGAGAGACCCAAAATTCTCTCTTACAGGCTTCATCACGCATGAAGAAGTTCGCGGATAAGAAAAGAAGAGCTCCCCCCGTTTTTTCCCCTGGAGACAAGGTATGGCTCTCCGCTAAATATGTCCGCTTCCGTGTCCCTAGCTACAAGTTGGGACCACGCTATCTTGGTCCTTTCAAAATTTTGTGTCAAATTAATCCTGTCTCTTATAAACTTCTTCTTCCTCCTTCTCTTCGTATCCCTAATGCCTTTCACGTCTCTCTTCTCAAACCACTCATCCTCAACCGTTTTTCTCCCAAATCTGTTCCTCCCACTCCTGTTTCCGGCTCCTCGGACATCTTCTCGGTCAAAGAGATTTTAGCTGCCAAAAAGGTCAGAGGGAAAAATTTTTTTTTAGTGGACTGGGAGGGTTGTGGTCCTGAAGAGAGATCCTGGGAACCTGAGGACAACATCCTAGACAAAAGTCTGCTCCTCAGGTTCTCAGGCTCTAAGAAGAGGGGGAGACCCAAGGGGGGGGGTACTGTTACGCCGAGCGCTCCGGGTCCCCGCTCCTCCCCGGAGCGCTCGCTTCACTCTCCCCGCTGCAGCGCTCCGGTCACGTCCTCTGACCCGGGGCGCTGCGATTCCGCTGCCAGCCGGGATGCGATTCGCGATGCGGGTAGCGCCCGCTCGCGATGCGCACCCCGGCTCCCCTACCTGACTCGCTCTCCGTCTGTTCTGTCCCGGCGCGCGCGGCCCCGCTCCCTAGGGCGCGCGCGCGCCGGGTCTCTGCGATTTAAAGGGCCACTGCGCCGCTGATTGGCGCAGTGGTTCCAATTAGTGTGTTCACCTGTGCACTTCCCTATATCACCTCACTTCCCCTGCACTCCCTTGCCGGATCTTGTTGCCATTGTGCCAGTGAAAGCGTTCCTTGTGTGTTCCTTGCCTGTGTTTCCAGACCTTCTGCCGTTGCCCCTGACTACGATCCTTGCTGCCTGCCCCGACCTTCTGCTACGTCCGACCTTGCTTCTGCCTACTCCCTTGTACCGCGCCTATCTTCAGCAGTCAGAGAGGTGAGCCGTTGCTAGTGGATACGACCTGGTCACTACCGCCGCAGCAAGACCATCCCGCTTTGCGGCGGGCTCTGGTGAAAACCAGTAGTGGCTTAGAACCGGTCCACTAGCACGGTCCACGCCAATCCCTCTCTGGCACAGAGGATCCACTACCTGCCAGCCGGCATCGTGACAATATCAGAGCTGGATACACGACACTATTAAATTTGGCTAAATTTAGTCAAGAAGGGAATGATTTCATATGTTCTATATATAAGCTTATGTGCTGCTGTGTTGCAGCAGTCAATTATTGTAGGTTCTAGTTACTGTGCATTGGTGTGGTCCACAGCCAGGACAGTTAATAGGATAATTCCATTATTGTAGGTAGTGACTGTACATTGGATCGGTCCATTATTGTAGGTAGTGACTGTACATTGGATCGGTCCATTATTGTAGGTAGTGACTGTGCATTGGATCGGTCCATTATTGCAGGTAGTGACTGTGCATTGGAAGAGTCCTTTATTCAAGGTAGTGACTGTGCATTGGTTCAGACCATTATTATAGGTAGTGATTATGCATTGGATCAGTCTATTATTGTAGGTAGTGACTGTGCAATGGATCAGTCCATTATTGGAAGTAGTCATTGTACATTGGATCGGTCCATTATTGTAGATAGTGACTGTGCATTGGATCAGTCCATTATTGGAAGTAGTCATTGTACATTGGATCGGTCCATTATTGTAGGCAGTGACTGTGCATTGGATCGGTCTATTATTGTAGGTAGTGACTGTGCATTGGATCAGTCCATTATTGTAGGTAGTGACTGTGCATTGGTTCAGTCCATTATTGTAGGTAGTGATTATACATTGGATCAGTCTATTATTGTAGGTAGTTACTGTGCAATGGATCAGTCCATTATTGGAGGTAGTCATTGTACATTGGATCAGTCCATTATTGGAGGTAGTCATTGTACATTGGATCAGTACATTATTGTAGTTAGTGACTGTGCAATGGTTTAGTCCACAGTTAGCTAAGAGCAGGGATTAATAATTTGCTTTGAATTTAGGAGCCATCATAACTTTTTTTTTTTTTTTTTAAGAGCCAGGATTCAAAATAAAATAAACAGTACAATTTTTCAGTTTTTGCATTGTGATCTGTTACAGTACCACTTTTGCAGAGTATTGACTTTTTGATCACTTTTTATTAATTTGTTACTTCGATTTGATTAAAAAAAATATTCTACTTGTATTTTTTTTGCCTTTACCATGCAGGATCAGGCATGTGGTAATTTAATATATGTATTTAAATGTAATATATTTGTTTAATTATTGGTCTAATATATATATATATATATATATATATATATATATAATTTTTTTTATGAGAAAAGGTGGGGGATTAGATTTTTATTGTGGGGTGTTATATTTTTAAGAACAGCAGCGAGAAGAGGTGCAGTAGGAATCATGGTAACAGCTGTGAGATGAGGTGCAGCAGGAGAGAGGGTGACAGGAGGTGCAGCAGGAAGGAGGGTGACAGGAAGTACAGGAGGGAGGGTGACAGCATTGACAGGAGGTGCAACAGGAAGGAGAGTGAAAGCAGTAAGAAGAGGTGAAGAAGGAGGGACAATTACAGCAGTGACAGGAGGTGCAGCAGGAGGGAGGGTGAAAGCATTGAAAAGACATTCAGCAGGAGGGAGGGTCCCAGGAGGTGCAGCAAGGGACTTGGACCTGGCAGCGCTGCAGGTGGCAGCGGAGTTATTACATATATTACCTGGGCAGGAGCAGGTTTACCCCCCCCCCCCTCCCTCCAGATATGGCAGCACTCTTAGCACCAACCTGGTTAGCAGCAGCAGTGCAGGGTGCTTTTCTCTGGCCACCTCCTGACTGTTTCCCTCGCTCCTAATGACAACTTCTCCTGCAGGTTGGGAGGGCACATTGTGACTGAGGCCTGTACATTTCTTCCACTACCGCTTCTCTAATGCGGCATTACAGCCTTCTGCATTCTGGAGGTGGCACAAGAGCCTCTAAGTTTGGGGAAGTGTAGGAGCTACTGACAGCCACCACCAGGGGCAGCACAAAGCAATGTCCTTTTCTGCACATGTTGCTGAGTGATAGATTAAAAGGGGATACATCAGTCGCTGGGTGTATCTGATTGCCATATGCCACAGCTGCAATTGCTCGGGCTGACAAACACCTAGGAGCCGCAATGAAAGTCGCTCTCGCAACGCCTGGGATTTGTCGAGGGGACAATTGTCGAGGAGACAATTGGAAGAGGGGAACAGTGCCTTCAAGGAAAAAGGAATCCCATTAACAAATAGTTAAAGAAAAATGTGCGACAAAACGAGCTGAAAAATGTGAAAAGGAAAGGACACATAGACCCCAACAAATGAGAAAACGAAATGTCCTGAAAATATCTTGTGAGAGCCGCCCTAAGAGAGAGAGAAATGCTGAATGGTGACAACAATGAATGGCCAGTCTACGAGAATAACTGAGCTCCTCACTTCATACTTTACGGATCTGAGCAGAGTGAGGTCAATGGTCACCCAACTACTAGTATGAGAAGGTATGAATTCACATGAGATCCCGGTGTTTAGTACATTTTCCCTCTCAGTCCGCTATGCTAATGATACGTCTCATTTCAGAGTTTATGAATGACCACATACCAGGGTGTAATAATTGGCAACAAGTCACTTTTTCCAAGGAGTGTTCCATCTCTTACATCACATGAGAACCTAGAGGAACCTCATGCCAGGGACTGAAGTATGATAATTACAGGGACAGGGAGCAGCGGGAGCGCCACAATACTGTGTATGGAAAGAGCCTGGACTCCTACCTGAGGAAAGGAATGTGAAAAATGCAACCAATACTAAAAATACAGCAGCAAGTGCATTAGAGAAGGCATCAGTGAGAGGCAAGGTACACGCGTCACCAGCCCAAAAGTGCCAGGTCCACCTTCTCAAGTGTCAGTAAATGGCATTCTGGGTAATACAGAACTCAGTACTATTCTGTAAATGGAGAGGAATAGCTTGAAGATACAAATTCTTAGATGAGGTTCTCCCTAAATCTAACCAGTTATTTAGTGCTGCTGTCTTCTTATGTGACTGGGCTGTAGGTTATTTCAGACCCTCTAAGGCACAGATTTCCAACCGGGATGCTGTGAGGACTCGCCAAGTGGCTTTGGCTTACTACCATCACCGTCCTAGCGCATCCTAGGTGGTGAGGTCTCCGCAGGCACAATGCTGAAACCACTAGAGGCTGGGAACATAACTTCTTCCGGGATGCGCATGAGTGATGTCATTGTTCGCTACCTGTACTTACTGGAGCTCCCAGTCTGTGGGGGGCAGAAGAAGAAGCTGCCTGCTCCAAGGTACGTCAACATAAACAGAATAAAATAAGGGAAACAATAGAAATGTTACAAATGCAGCTGTTATCCCACATTCCTGATGCTTCTCTCCCCACACATGATCTGTTGGGGGGCACGCAGAAGGCCCCTCATACACTGGACACTTCACCAGTCCCCTCAGAATTGTATTCAGACAACCCCTCTTATCTGTATGGTGGCTTTTATTTTTGACGACCGGCTGTTTGAGTCCACACAATTTTGTGCAGATTTGTCTGGCAGATTCTTGGTTGGATCCAGTAAATCCAATCTGTGGTACCGGAGGATGAGGCAGAGGTGTAGTCAACGTAGCAGAAGGTCTAGGCAGGCAGCAAAGGTTCAGAGTAAAAAACGTAGCAGGAAGGTCTGGAAACACGGGTAGGCAAAACAGGCAATGGGAACACTTTCTCTTAGGCAATGAGCACTGAAGATCCAGCAGGGAAGTGTTGGAGGTGCAAACAACTTATAACATGGGGACAGGTGCATTCACTAATTATGGGCGCACTGGCCCTTTAAATTTCAAAGCTCCGGCACGCGCACACACCCTAAGGGACGGGGACGCGTGCACTGGGGCTGAGAGGAAGCAGCAGGAGCAGAAAGAGGTAATGGACGGGCCGGGATTCGCATGCGGGCGCGTCCTGCGATGCGAATCCCGGCCCCGCCGGGAGTCGGGGACGCTGCGCTCACGGCCGAAGTCAGTGGCCGGAGTGCAGCATGCTACACTGCAGAAGCATACAGCATTACTTACCTGTCTGACCCAGTTCTGAAATCACTGAAAATTCATTTGTTTTTCGAGTATTTAGTTCTCCATCCCCTATCATGTCCTCTTACTACTTTCTTATTAAGCAGTTCCCCTGTACTGCAGTTCCTAGAATGAGGACTACACAACTTCCTGTCAGGAGATAGGCAGAATCTAGGGAGCTGCTTAGACAACAATACACATACAATTAAATGACTACACAACTTCCTGTCAGGAAATAGCGGGGAGCTGCCGAGACAACACCACACTGATAATGAGAGGACTACACAACTTCCTATCAGAAGAGAGGGAGATGCCAGGGAACTGCTGAGACAACAACACACTTTCAATGAGAGGACTACACAACTTCCTGTCAGGGGTGAATCACACAAAAACACGCTGAAGTCACTATAATTGGTAATAAAACTATATTAGTAAGTAATATATGTTGGAGTGATAATTTAATTTTCTGGTACTAGAATACTTAACAGGAGTAGGGGCCCACCTGTAGCGGCCACCACTATGAATGTATTAGCCATCATTACGCTGCACTAGAGATGAGCGAATTTACAGTGATTTGTTTTGTCACAAACTTCTCGGCTCGGCAGTTGATGACTTTAGCCTTCATAAATGAATTCAGCTTTCAGTTGCTCAGGTGGGCTGGAAAAGGTGGACACAGTCCTAGGAGACTCTCTCCTTGGACTGTATTCACCTTTTCCAGCCCACCTGAGCACCTGAAAGCTGAGCTAATTTATGCAGGATAAAGTCAACAACTGTCGAGCCGAGAAGTTTGTGATGAATCGAATCACTGTAACTTTGCTCATCTCTACTCTGCACCCATCATACAGTATATACAGGGTGTGACACATCTTGTCCTTTATATGTTATTATAAGTCATTATCTAGTGCTGTACATTTAATAATAGGAGACATGGGACATGTGAACCTTTCACCATCTGAAGATAATTTCACCCCCAGTGATTAGTGTTTGGACGTCATTTCCATGATTTCACCTATGTACACACCAGAATGGAACTGGCCATCAAGGTATGAGAGAAATGGAGACTCCCAGCTGTGTCGCTGCTTATAAACATTTAGACCTAATTGTGTATAATTGACAGCTGGCCAAAAGCACCAAAGAGAAACCAGAGCATGTGACCTGAAGATACCTGATACACTGTAACAAACTCTCTGCTGTGAGAAGTATTCGATCAGGATACATTTTCGGCTTCAATGTACAGTATATAATGAATGTCCCCATTCTCTGACAGCAAGCAGAAATATCTAAAATTGTAACTGAAACAAAAAGTCTATAACCTTCAGCAGGTTCACAAGCTTTTCAGTCGTACTGACACGTGTCTCCCACATGAGATGTGCAGCTTCGGGGGACATATGGACATAAGCTGCAGCCTCATTACTTAGGGTTATTATCAGTCAAAATTAGAAATGTTTTCCTGGACAAAGAATCTGCATCGTCTAAGTAAACATGGTTTCCATGCACTTCTCTAAGAGTGAGGATTTGCTAAATGCCAGGACCAGGAGAACAATATCAGGTCCTGAGTGATCGGCTCTGAGGCTGGGTTGAGTATTTGTCAATATCTCTCTGTGTGGATGAGCGGTAAATGTGTTTGCGTAGCTTTTGTGTACAGAACAGATGGACCGAAGAAATACAACCACAAAGATCATCTGTCAGGGTCCATCTGCTGCAGAATGTTTCCAGAATATGAGTGGCCCAGGACTGCTGACCATTAACATCAACAGCATAAGACCACTAACCTGGAAGATGACCACTGGAAAGATTCAAGCAGATTGCAACTCACCAAGAGCATCTGACTGCTGGAGCATATCATGTCTGACCAAGAACAAGATGACCACTGTCTGAAAAGAGCAGAACTGAACAAACAGATCGTGACGGACCGAGAGCATCTTTACAGCCCAAGAAGATTATGACTAACCGAGGAGATCGCAGTTGACCAAGAGTAAAATAATGACCTGAGCATATCATGACTGACCAAGAGGATCACAACTGAGAACACAGGAAAATGATTAAGGAGCTTACTAGCGAACACACAAGTCATGGCTAACCAAGGAGATCATAGCAAAGCAGGCAGACTAAAATTGTCCAAGAATATCACAAGTGACCATGGAGAGCTCTAAGAACGAAGCAGATCACAACACGACAAGGTAGTTGACTACAGATCGAGAAAATCACAAGTGACAGATGATGTTAGTAAGCCAAGAGCAGAGCAGATGACAAATAAGATTCTGATTGACCAAAGAGATCAAATTGGATCAAACAGACTTTGACTGACCAAGAATACCATAGTGGATCAAGCAGATCATGACTGACCAAAGAAAACACAATGGTCCAAGCAAGCTCACAGTGGACCATGCATATCATAGCTTACCAAGAAGATCACAGAGAACCAAGCAGATCATGACTGACCAACCAGATGACTGACCAAGGAGATCACACTGCACCAAGCAGATAATGACAGATGAGACAACAATGAGATAGCAGTTGATCAATTGGTTTTTGGCTGACCAAAAAGAACAAGGTGGTCCAAGCAGACTATGACTGAACATGAAGATCACAGAGATCATAAGCTACCAAGGAGATCACAGTGGACCAAACAGATCACGATTGACCCAGAAGATCACAGTGGAACAAGCAGCAACTGATGAAGGGTATCATAGTGGACCAAGCAGATACTGACTGATAAATAGAACACAGTGGACCAAGCTGATCATGACTGACCAAGGAAATCACAGTGGTCTAAGCAGATCATGTCTGATCATTTAGATCACAGTGGACCAAACAGATAATGACTGACCAAGGAGATCACTGTGGACCCAGCCGTCCATGACTGACCAAAAAGGTCACAGAATAGAATATTATAACTGAATAGATTGTAGCTGAACATAGAAATCTGGCAAAGCAGATCTGAATTGACTGAAAAGATCACAACTAAGCTGTACATCAAAACTGACCAACAAGTATCTATTGAGACCACAAATAATAAAAGTGTTCTAGAACTGGCAAAGAACATAACAAGTGAGTAGAAAACAATTATTTCTACCAATCACAACTAATCAAGAAGATCACAAACAACTAAGATGTCTATAGACCAAATAGATCACAGCTGACAGATCCCAACTAAGACCCCATTCACATCACATTTTGGTATACTATGAGATGCTGTCAGATAAGTATTTTGTGGTTGACTTGCTATGGCCATAGGTTGTAATAGATCATAGTATACTAGTGGCTACTTCCACAGTGATAGATTCCTAGACGTATGTGTTTTGGTTGCGGGACGTAAAAGCGTTCCACATATATCACATTGGAGGAACATCCTATTTTTCCTCTGTACTACAGTGTCAATGTCCATATTTTTTCAAGTACCGATCAAAATCACAGAAGCTTTGCATGATGGAGCTGCTATGAAGGTCCTCTAGATGGTGTGGTCAACACTAGTAAAGGGGTTGTCAATTGGGAACACTGTGGCTGCCACTTTAATTAGGATATTGTAGTCATTATTGTTATGGGGCAGCTAGTCTGTCACTGTTTTAGTGACTCTATCTAACACTTTTATAGGGACACAGAGGTTGCCCTGTCACAGGGACATATCTTCTCTCATGGTTACATCTGTCCACATGAAACTAGTTTAGGAGCCCCTTGTTTTCTGCTAGGGGCTACTTTTCTTTGATTTATTCACACATGGCCTGCTCAGCGTTATTGATCATGTCTCCAATGATGACGTGTGCATGTTCTGTTTTAATGGAGATTGGGCCCTCAGGATCATTTAGGATGGGCCCTAATGCAGTCCATCGCTTCCCACTATTATTAAGCCACGTCCTCCTCACACTACTAGACAAAGCAGTCCTGCAATAATATAACTCCACACAGGGGCCACACAGGTCCCTAAGGAGATAGATCACAGAGGAACCCCTATATTAGAACTAAGAAGGAGTCAAGAAAGAACAGACGAAAAAGCAACACCCCCCAACCCCACCCACCCAATGTACTGGGAGTCTTAGTTAACAGTAAATTTAGCTGTAGTGACCAGTGTCGGGCAGCTGCTGCCAAGGTAAATAAAGTCATGGGGGGCATCAATAGGGGCATAGATGCCCACGACACGACAAGGAAATAATTCTACTGCTGTACAATTCACTAATCAGACCACACATAGAATACTGTCTACAGTACTGGTCAGACCACACATAGAATACTGTGTACAGTACTGCTCAGACCACACATGGAATACTGTGTACAGTACTGGTCAGACCACACATAGAATACTGTGTACAGTACTGGTCAGACCACACATATAATACTGTATACAGTGCTGGTCAGACCCCACATAGAATTCTGTGTACAGTACTGGTCAGACCACACATAGAATACTGTGTACAGTACTGGTCAGACCACACATAGAATACTGTGTACAGTACTGGTCAGGCCACACATAGAATACTGTGTACAGTACTGGTCAGACCACACATAGAATACTGTGTACAGTACTGGTCAGACCGCACATAGAATACTGTGTACAGTACTGGTCAGGCCACACATAGAATACTGTGTAAAGTACTGGTCAGACCACACATAGAATACTGTGTACAGTACTGGTCAGACCACACATAGAATACTGTGTACAGTACTGGTCAGGCCACACATAGAATACTGTGTAAAGTACTGGTCAGACCACACATAGAATACTGTGTACAGTACTGGTCAGACCACACATAGAATACTGTGTACAGTACTGGTCAGAAAACACGTAGAATACTGTGTACAGTACTGGTCGGACCACACATAGAATACTGTGTACAGTACTGGTCAGACCACACATAGAATACTGTGTACAGTACTGGTCAGACCACACATAGAATACTGTGTACAGTACTGGTCAGACCACACATAGAATACTGTGTACAGTACTGGTCAGGCCACACATAGAATACTGTGTAAAGTACTGGTCAGACCACACATAGAATACTGTGTACAGTACTGGTCAGACCACACATAGAATACTGTGTACAGTACTGGTCAGAAAACACGTAGAATACTGTGTACAGTACTGGTCGGACCACACATAGAATACTGTGTACAGTACTGGTCAGACCACACATAGAATACTGTGTACAGTACTGGTCAGACCACACATAGAATACTGTGTACAGTACTGGTCAGACCACACATAGAATACTGTGTACAGTACTGGTCAGACCACACATAGAATACTGTGTACAGTACTGGTCAGACCACACATAGAATACTGTGTACAGTACTGGGCAGACCACACATAGAATACTGTGTACAGTACTGGTCAGACCACACATAGAATACTGTGTACAGTACTGGTCAGACCACACATAGAATACTGTGTACAGTACTGGTCAGACCTCACATAGAATACTGTGTACAGTACTGGTCAGACCTCACATAGAATACTGTGTACAGTACTGGTCAGACCACACATGGAATAATGTGTACAGTACTGGTCAGACCACACATAGAATACTGTGTACAGTACTGGTCAGACCACACATAGAATACTGTGTACAGTACTGGTCAGACCACACATAGAATACTGTGTACAGTACTGGTCAGACCACACATGGAATACTGTGTAAAGTACTGGTCAGACCACACATAGAATACTGTGTACAGTACTGGTCAGACCACACATGGAATACTGTGTACAGTACTGGTCAGACCACACATAGAATACTGTGTACAGTACTGGTCAGACCACACATAAAATACTGTGTACAGTACTGGTCAGACCACACATAGAATACTGTGTACAGTACTGGTCATACTACACATAGAATACTGTGTACAGTACTGGTCATACCACACATAGAATACTGTGTACAGTACTGGTCAGACCACACATAGAATACTGTGTACAGTACTGGTCAGACCACACATAGAATACAGTGTACAGTACTGGTCAGACCACACATAGAATACTGTGCACAGTATTGGTCAGACCACACATAGAATACTGTGTACAGTACTGGTCAGACTACACATGGAATACTGTATACAGTACTGGTCAGACCACACATAGAATACTGTGTAGAGTACTGGTCAGACCACACATAGAATACTGTGTACAGTACTGGTCAGACCACACATAGAATACTGTGTACAGTATTGGTCAGACCACACATGGAATACTGTGTGCAGTACTGGTCAGACCACACATGGAATACAGTGTACAGTACTGGTCAGACCACTCATAGAATACTGTGCACAGTATTGGTCAGACCACACATAGAATACTGTGTACAGTACTGGTCAGACCACACATGGAATACTGTATACAGTACTGGTCAGACCACACATAGAATACTGTGTACAGTACTGGTCAGACCACACATAGAATACTGTGTACAGTACTGGTCAGACCACACATAGAATACTGTGTACAGTACTGGTCAGACCACACATAGAATACTGTGCACAGTATTGGTCAGACCACACATAGAATACTGTGTACAGTACTGGTCAGACCACACATGGAATACTGTATACAGTACTGGTCAGACCACACATAGAATACTGTGTACAGTACTGGTCAGACCACACATAGAATACTGTGTACAGTACTGGTCAGACCACACATAGAATACTGTGTACAGTACTGGGCACCAGTGTACAAGAAAGATATAGTGGAGCTGGAGAGGGTTTAAAGATGGGCAGCCAGGGTAATACGGGGAATGGGAGGACTACAGTACCCAGAAAGATGATCAGAATTAGGGTTATTTAGTTTAGAAAAAAGAAGGCTTAGGGGCGACCTATTAACTATGTATAAATATATCAGGGGACAGTACAGAGATCTCTCCACGATCTAATTATACCCAGGACTGTATATATAACAAGGAGGTGACCTAATAATATATATATATATATTATATCAGGATAGTACAGAGATCTCTCCATGATCTATTTATACCCAGGACTATTTATATAACAAGGGGGTGACCTAATAATATATATAATATATCAGGACAGTACAGAGATCTCTCCATGATCTATTTATACCCAGGACTGTATATATAACAAGGAGTTGACTTAATAATATATATGATATATCAGGACAGTACAGAGATCTCTCCATGATCTATTTATACCCAGGACTGTATATATAACAAGGAGGTGACCTAATAATATATATAATATAAGGACAGTACAGAGATCTCTCCATGATCTATTTATACCTAGGACTGTATATATAACAAGGAGGTGACCTAATAATATATATAATATATCAGGACAGTACAGAGATCTCTCCATGATCCATTTATACCCAGGACTCTATATATAACAAGGAGGTGACCTAATAATATATATAATATAAGGACAGTACAGAGATCTCTCCATGATCTATTTATACCTAGGACTGTATATATAACAAGGAGGTGACCTAATAATATATATATATAATATATCAGGACTGTGTATATATATTAAGGGGGCAGCCTCTACGTCTAGTGGAAAGAAGGTTTCTACACCAGCACAGACGGGGGTTCTTTACTGTAAGAGCAGTGAGACTGTGGAATTCTCTCCCGCAGGAGGTGTCATGGTGAACTCTGTAAAAGAGTTCAAAATGGGTCTGGATGCATTTTTGGAGAATAATAACATCCCTAGTTATGGATTCTAGATTTATAGGGACAGAAGGTTGATCCAGGGATTTATTCTGATGCCATATTTGAGTCGGGAAGGAATTTTTACCTCTATTATGAGGACTCATTAGGGATATAGGTTGAACTTGATGGACTCTGGTCTGTTTTCAACCTTATGAACTATGTTACTATGTTACTGGTGTGCAACTACAGTGTGGTGCTCTTATATTCTACCTATAAATTAACCAGCAGCCCCTGCATTATGAATGATGAGATGGACGGATGTATATGCTAATGTCTGCTCTCTCTCACCCGGGGATGGCTGCCCTGCTGTAAGTGCTCATTAATAAGGAATTCCACCATTGTGGAAAACTGTCCTGGTATTGGGGAAGGACGTGTCCTCTGTCAGGATTACGGAACAATCATTTCTCCAGAGAAGACAAGTACCCAGTAACCAAGAAAGGAGACATTAGTTGAACGTGCAGACGTCTATACCCCCTGCCCCTCCCAATCGAGCAATACCAGGTGAGGACTTCCAAGGAACAAAGGGTTTTAGCAGCGCTGACCAGGGATGGACACGTCAGGTGAGTAGAAAGGGTTTATTTAAAACAATGCAACGCGTTTCACTGCACTTGTGCAGTTTCATCAGGCATGACAAGCTAGGTAAAGAGGGATCTTATATTCTAGATAATATTAACTCTTTCATGACTTTTGTTACATTTAGAAACATTTTAAATATTTCGAATAATATCGCAAGTGAGATATTATCCAAAATATTTTAAATATTGTTCTTAATGTAACAAAAGTCATGAAAGAGTTAATATTATCTAGTATATATGATCCCTCTTTACCTAGCTTGTCATGTCTGATGAAACAGCGCAAGCGCGGGGAAATGCATTGTGTTGTTTTAAATAAACACTTTCTACTCACCTGGCGTGTCCATCCCTGGTCAGCGCAGCTGAAACCCTTTATTCCTTGGAAGTCCTCACCTGGTATTGCTCGTATGATTGGGGAGGCTGCAGACCGGGCCATATACTCACTCACACAACCGCCTTTGGTAAGAGTTCATAAATTCACCATTGAATTACACATTGGTGGTTTTACGCTATGGAGCGCTCTTCCATCTCTTTATAGCCTCCCAACTGAGGACAGACATAGCAGGACTATAAGTAACAATGATCCTTTTGGTAATGAAAGATCTGGCTCAACACTCATAATAATAGGAAACAACCACTAACAGATGAATGAGGTGCTAGTTTAAAGCAACCAGAGTGATTACTGTTCACTAGAAACCCAATATACATGCACCAGGTCTCACCCTAACCACATAAAAAGAAAAGGGTGGCATCAATCAGGTCTCTCCATACCAACACATGAGGCACAGGGTGGCATCAAACAGGTCTCACGCTAAACATGCAAAAGGAGCAGGGTGACATCCACCAGGTCTCACCATAACCATAAACAAGGCCACGGGTGAAATCCTCCAGATTTTACTTGTAAACCTTTGCCCCTCTAATTTAAAACTATGTCCTCTTGTGGTAGTTTTTCTTCTTTTATATATCTTCTCCTCCTTTCCCGTGTTGATTCCCTTTATGTATATAAAGTCTCTATCATATCCCTCTGTCTCTTCTTTTTTCTATACATGTTAAGGTCCTTTAACCTTTCCTGGTAAGTTTTATCCTGCAATCCATGGACTAGTTTAGTATCTTCTCTGAACTCTCTCTAGAGTATCTATATCCTTCTGGAGATACGACCTCCAGTACTGCGCACAATACTCCAAGTGAGGTCTCACCAGTGTTCTGTACAGTGGCATGAGCACTTCCCTCTTTCTACTGCTTATACCTCTCCCTATACACCCATGAGCACTTCCCTCTTTCTACTGCTTATACCTCTCCCTATACACCATGAGCACTTCCCTCTTTCTACTGCTTATACCTCTCCCTATACACCCATGAGCACTTCTCTCTACTGCTTATACCTTTCTCTATACACCCATGAGCACTTCTCTCTACTGCTTATACCTCTCCCTATACATCTAAGCATTCTGCTAGCGTTTCCTGCTGCTCTATTACATTGTCTTCCTACCTATAAGTTTTGTGAAATAATTTCTCCTAAATCCCTCTCCTCAGATACTGAGGTCAGGACTGTGTGACATGTTCTATATACTGCCCGAGGGTTTTTACGCCCCAGGTCCATTATCTTGCACTTATCCACATTAAATGTCAGTTTCCAGAGTTCTGACCATTCTTCTAGTTTTTCTAAATCCTTTTCCATTTGGCGGATCCTCCAGGAACATCAACCCTGTTACATATCTTTGTGTCATCAGCACAAATGACTGTAGTTTATTGATAAGTCTTCTATGTGGGACAGTGTCAAAAGCCTTACTAAAATCTAGATATGTGATGTCTACTGCCCCTCGGCCATCTATTATTTTAGTCACCCAATGATGATGGGAGTGATACACTATATGTGATAGATTAGATTGTGAGCTCCTGGGGTCAGGGATGATGGGAGTGATACATTGTATGATAGGAGATTAGATTGTGATCTCCTGGGGTCAGGGATGATGGGAGTGATACATTGTATGATAGGAGATTAGATTGTGATCTCCTGGAGTCAGGGATGATGGGAGTGATTGTTACGCCGAGCGCTCCGGGTCCCTGCTCCTCCCCGGAGTGCTCGCGGCGTTCCTCTCTCTGCAGCGCCCCGGTCAGACCCGCTGACCAGGAGCGCTGCACTGACATTGCCGGCAGGGATGCGATTCACATAGCGGGACGCGCCCGCTCGCGAATCGAATCCCAAGTCACTCACCTGTCCCGGTCCCCGGCTGTCACGTCCTGGCGCGCGCGGCTCCGCTCCTTAGGGCGCGCGCGCGCCAGCTCTCTAAAATTTAAAGGGCCAGTGCACCAGTGATTGGTGCCTGGCCGAATCAGCCTAATTAGCTTCCACCTGCTCCCTGTCCATATTACCTCACTTCCCCTGCACTCCCTTGCCGGATCTTGTTGCCTTGTGCCAGTGAAAGCGTTTAGTGTTGCCCAAAGCCTGTGTTCCAGATCTCCTGCAATCCTTATTGACTACGAACCTTGCCGCCTGCCCCAATCTTCTGCTATGTCTGACCTTGCCTCTGCCTAGTCCTTCTGTCCTACGCCTTCTCAGCAGTCAGCGAGGTTGAGCCATTGCCGGTGGATACGACCTGGTTGCTACTGCCGCAGCAAGACCATCCCATTTTGCGGCGGGCTCTGGTGAAAACCAGTAGCAACCCTAGAACTGGTCCACCGACACTGTCCACGCCAATCCCTCGTTGACACAGAGGATCCACATCCAGTCTGCCGAATCGTAACAGTGATACATTGTATGTGATAGGAAATTCGATTGTGATCTCCTGGGGTCAGGGATGATGGGAGTGATACATTGTATGATAGGAGATTCGATTGTGATCTCCTGGGGTCAGGGATGATGGGAGTGATACATTGTATGATAGGAGATTCGATTGTGATCTCCTCGGGTCAGGGATGATGGGAGTGATACATTGTATGATAGGAGATTAGATTGTGATCTCCTGGGGTAGGGACATATGAAGGGTGAGGATGACAGAAAGGTTCAGACCTCCAGGATAAGAACAGATGTATTTTAAGGATTACAGGAAGATGCATTCTCCTAGCATAGGGAGATATGTATTGTGGGTTGACAGCCAAACCCCTAGGATAGGGACATATAAATGGTGAGGATGATAGGAAAATGCAGACTCCTAGGATAGGGACATATGACTAGTGAGAACGACAGAAAGGTGCAGACTCCTGGGAGTGAGGAGATAGCCCTGTGCATAGACACATTCCCATCCTCGCCTCCGTCTATGAATGCCTATGAATGGATCCTTATTGACAATGAGCAGCGAACAGAATGGGGCCCCGCACCCTCTAATTCCATTTGTAAATCCTGGAGGAATCATTTGTTCAGGAATAAAAAAACCTTTGACTTGTTTATTTTTCATTAGGCCTCGCAGTGTAAAGAGAGGAGGTCATGAGTAACCAGGGAGCAGCTCTGATCCGCTCAATGGGGCTTTGTGAGCCAGGAAAAAGGCCGATAATTAGGTCTGAGATTGCGCTCCACAAGGGCCCAGCCCGGCCCAGGCGTCCCCGCTAAGGAGAAGATTGGGCAGAAACCATTACACGGACACTGTCAGCACTCTACATCCACACGACAATAGGAAGAAAGGCAGCTTTGTAGGTGATCCGGGGCTTTTATCTTAAAGGGACCTTGCCAGCACTCAGCACTCCTGTGGCCGACCCTTCCCTGCTGCTTCCCTCATGGGCTTTTTTATGTGAGATTCCAAGAGTCTCTGTGTGGGGGGAATAAAGACACAGTATGAGATTGTATCAGAATCGATCTGTTGGAAAATGGCTCCATATGGGGGGGTACAATGATGTATGGAAGAGAAAATCATTGTGGAGTTGTGGAGGAAGCCGGGAAAAAATTCTTTACATTACGCCATTTCTGAATAGATGGATGTAGGAGGAAAAATACAGAATATAAAAAAAATAAAGAATAGGCAACAAAGAGCAACCACCGTAGAAGCGGAAATATACACAATTATGGACATTTATCAACGGGTTTAGTCAGGTTTTCTTTACTATAATTGTCGCAACTGCAACTACGCGATTTTTCGTGCGCCATTTTGACTGGAAAGCGAGAAAAGCAAGTTTTCCAAAAATTAACTATGTAGTAATAATTTTAAAATGAACTACGGGTAGTCAGGTATTTATTAACTGCGACAGTCGCAACTGCGCAAAAAAAAGTCGCAACAGCGTTAAAAATTTACTAAATTTACTCCAGCTCAAACATGGAGCAGAAAAAGCTACTACCAAAGTAAAAAAGGAAAAATTGCTTACGTGAAAGAAAATTATCAACAGGCTGAAAGCAGTTGATAAATACGTCACACATAAGCAAAAAATAAGTAAGGAAAAAATTACCAAAAAAAAGAATACATAAGCAAACATTGATAAATGTCCCTCAATGTGATTAAAAAATGGATGGTACAAAATTATATCCTCAGTGTTCACATCCGAGAGACTGCAACACAAATGTATTACCATAAAGATACACTATATATCCAAGTTTTATCCATACCCTACAAA
Organism: Hyla sarda; assembly: GCF_029499605.1. Lineage (NCBI taxonomy): Eukaryota > Metazoa > Chordata > Amphibia > Anura > Hylidae > Hyla > Hyla sarda. The sequence goes on along the minus strand of NC_079191.1, from coordinate 448,652,977 downwards.
TATTTTCAGTGATTTCCATTGGTGACATGGCAGATGTCTAGGCTGTAGTCCAATTCTGTCCAGACTCCTCCAGCATCTGCTCGTATATGGACGCCACTGTTTTAGTGATGTGTAGTCTCCTGTCAGTCAGATCCTGTGGCTGGGGGGAGCAGAGTCCTTGTAGCTCCCACAGAAAGATCTGGCCATCATAATGGCTGGAGCAACATTAGTAAACCCCTGTTTCCAGTGCGGCCGATCCTATTTTATTCAGGTATCTGTGAACGCACAAATGTAAATGTTGAGGTGACCTTCCTGCTGATAAATAGATGTGGCAGATCTTCCTCTCTGTGGTAGAAGCCATTCCTATAACATGTTTAGATGCATCCCTCACTTGCTTGATAAGGGTGAATGGTTTTTCTATGCCCCAAATTAGAACATTTTGGCTATTGACCTTCCCAGTGTGGTGAAAGGTCATCAATGAACTCCGTCCTGGCAGTGAATTCATCCTCTCCTAATTGGGCCAGAAAGTCAATGCAAAACATAATTTCAGTTTGTTGTCTGGTTTCAGCTCCTGAAGAAGTCATCGGTATATTTTACATTGGAAAATAGTCCCATAAAAGTCAGCCTGGACATCTTTCTAGGATTACGCTCGTAGGCAACTCAAAACCTGGTCGCTGTCTCTTCTGACGTCTGTGGCAGGCCCAGAGTTTTCCCAGGACATAAACACCCAGTGGTTTCGAGTCTCTTCACCTAATGTAAAATGCAGTTTCCCTACAGAGCACATCTTCCAAATTTATCAGACAAGTGAGGTTTTATATAATGTAGAGGATAACATTATGTGTGTGTATACATTGGTTTAAAAAAAGTGTATATTTTTGGATGAAAAAATGCTCCATATTTGTTACCACTAGGGGTCCCTCCACTGTCCAGAACACTGTCTTGTCCATGTGTGACAAAGTACTAGAAGTGTGGGTGGGACAAGCAAGCTCCTAGCTTGTCAATCAGCCTGCTGTGTGAGCCGGGGGCATGTCATAGATCCTCAGTGCATAGAGCAGCCATTTGTCAGTTCTGAGGAGTGAGGGAGGAAGTTCCCATATGAGATGTGTGGGCAAGGGAATGCCCCCTCATCCTCGGTGAACTGCATGCAGTGTGATCAACACCAACAAGGGAATTAGGAGCCATAAAAGGAAAACCAGGAGTTAGGCACACAGACAGGATCAGCATTAGGTAAAGAGTAATCATTGTACTGTAAACTACAACTCCTATCATGCTCCTCACTACAGCTCCTCACAGGTCAGGGTAAATCTCTCTCCTGTCCTGAACTCCAAACTTAAGGTATTTATCTTGTTACGCCGAGCGCTCCAGGTCCCTGCTCCTCCCCGGAGCGCTCGCGGCGTTCCTCTCTCTGCAGCGCCCCGGTCAGACCCGCTGACCGGGAGCGCTGCACTGACATTGCCGGCGGGGATGCGATTCGCATAGCGGGACGCGCCCGCTCGCGAATCGCATCCCAAGTCACTTACCTGTCCCGGTCCCCGGCTGTCATGTGCTGGTGCGCGCGGCTCTGCTCCTTAGGGCGCGCGCGCGCCAGCTCTCTAAGATTTAAAGGGCCAGTGCACCAATGATTGGTGCCTGGCCCAATTAGCCTAATTAGCTTCCACCTGCTCCCTGGCTATAATACCTCACTTCCCCTGCACTCCCTTGCCGGATCTTGTTGCCTTGTGCCAGTGAAAGCGTTTAGTGTTGTCCAAAGCCTGTGTTTCCAGACCTCCTGCTATCCATCTTGACTACGAACCTTGCCGCCTGCCCCGACCTTCTGCTACGTCTGACCTTGTCTCTGCCTAGTCCTTCTGTCCCACGCCTTCTCAGTCAGCGAGGTTGAGCCGTTGCCAGTGGATACGACCTGGTTGCTACCGCCGCAGCAAGACCATTCCGCTTTGCGGCGGGCTCTGGTGAATACCAGTAGCATCTTAGAACCGGTCCACCGTCACGGTCCACGCCAATCCCTCGCTGACACAGAGGATCCACAACCAGCTAGCCGAATCGTGACAGTAGATCCGCCCATGGATCCCGCTGAGGTGCCGCTGCCAAGTCTCGCTGACCTACCCACGGTGGTCGCCCAGCAATCGCAGCAAATTGCCCAACAAGGACAGCAGCTGTCGCAGCTGACCGCCAAGTTACAGCAACTTCTGCCACTGCTACAGCAGCAACCATCTCCTCCGCCAGCTCCTGCACCTCCTCCGCAGAGATTGGCCGCTCCTAGCCTCCGCTTGTCCCTGCCGGACAAATTTGATGGGGACTCTAGACTCTGCCGTGGCTTCCTGTCTCAATGTTCCCTACATATGGAGATGTTGTCGGACCAATTTCCTTCAGAACGGTCTAAGGTGGCGTTCGTAGTGAGTGTTCTATCTGGAAAGGCTTTGTCTTGGGCCACACCGCTCTGGGACCGCAATGATCCTGCCACAGCCACAGTCCAGTCCTTCTTCGCTGAAGTCCGTAGTGTCTTCGAGGAACCAGCCCGAGCTTCATCTGCTGAGACTGCCCTGCTGAACCTGGTCCAGGGTAATTCTTCAGTAGGCGAGTACGCCATCCAATTTCGTACTCTCGCTTCCGAATTATCTTGGAATAACGAGGCTCTCTGCGTGACCTTTAAAAAAGGCCTATCCAGTAACATCAAGGATGTGCTGGCCGCACGAGAGATTCCTGCCAACCTGCAAGAACTTATCCATTTGGCCACCCGCATTGACATGCGTTTTTCTGAGAGACACCAGGAGCTCCGCCAGGAAAAAGACCTAGATCTCTGGGCACCTCTCCCACAGTATCCTTTGCAATCTACGCCTGTGCCTCCCACCGAGGAGGCTATGCAAGTGGATCAGTC